>NC_133325.1:249818019-250121046 GCF_042186555.1 Aquarana catesbeiana | reverse complement strand
CGACAAACTACATACATTTTTAAATTCATTATGAAGCAGGAAATAAAACAGACAGATTGCTGGCCAGAGCTCTGAGGGATCCAAATCTGAATCACCACATTACAGGCATAAAGAGACCGGACAGCTCATTAGACATAACTACAGAAGCCATTGCTACACATTTCCAGAGGTATTACACTAAATAATATAATCTACCAGCGCAGCACAAACCACCAGACTTAAGTGGAGATAGGGCACACATAATCCAAGACTTCTTAAGCGATAGTGGACCCCCTATTCTAAAAGACACCAACCTAACCCCTCTAGAAGAACAGATCACAGCTGCGGAAATTAAACAGGCCAATAAAGATCTAAAATCGGGAAAGAGCCCAGGCCCAGATGGTTACACAGCCATTTATTATAAAACTTTTATGAACATCCTGATGGACCCCATGGTGAAGGCTCTGAACTCCCTGTCTAAACAAAGAAAGGTTACTCCTGATTTCTTAGTGGCCTACATCACAGTGATACCCAAGCCTAAAAAGGACCCCACTAATTGCTCCAACTATAGGCTATGAGCCCTCTCTTGTCCGATTTGATTGGACCAGAGCAGGTAGGTTTTGTGCCAGGGAAAGAGGCCAAAGATAACATCATTAAATCTCTCTTACTGATGCAAGCGGCACATACCGGGAAGATAGGAGGCCTTCTCCTGTCCACGGACGCGGAGAAGGCCTTCAATCTGGTGGCATGGGACTTCATGCTAGCGACATGTGCCCATGTGGGGATGGGCGAATGATGTCATGAATTTCAGCTATCTATCAGAACCCTACGGCTAGACTAAAAATTAATGGATCCTTATCGGAGAAGGTGGTTATTACCAATGGTACCAGACAGGGATGCCTTCTATCTCCCCTTCTATTCATTTTGTCATTAGAACTGTTCATCAGATTAATTAATAATGACAGAACAATCAGTGGATTTAGGCTTTCAGACAGGGAGTTCAAAGTCACAGCCTATACGGATGACCTATTATTTTTCTTGACTAACCCACATACCACTATACCCAGCTTACTTAAAGCATTCACAAATTTTGGATATGTTTCAAACCTTAAAATAAATTTTGCCAAGTAAGAGGCAATGAATATCAACCTGAACAATGATGATTACCTAAGAACCAAAGGGAACTGCCAATTTAAATGGGAAATGGTGGCGCTCAGATACCTAGGAGTCTGGTTGACACCCACATTGAATGAGATTTTCGCGCAAAATTTCCCCCCACTGCTACAGACCATAGAAAAGGATCTTAAATCCTGGCAATCTGGCTATTTCTCATGGTTCGGCCATGCAGCAATTCTGAAGATGTCCATATTACGCAGACTGATATACCTATTCAGGGTGCTACCTATTTCTATCCACAACTCCCTTTTCAACAAGCTACAACCAAGAATTAGATTCTCTCTTTTGTCTAAACCAAAGGAACTTGGGGGAATGGGCCTGCCTGACTTTAGGGGTTACCACCTAGCATCCTAATTGACAAGGGTGATAGATTGGCATTGTAATGGTGGATCCAAAGACGGGTAATGTTAGAAGCTGAGCTGAGCCCTATTCCATTGCACTTTTCCCCATGGATCCCATGGAGTAGCTACAGAAGAAAATTGGAACTAAACCCACTGACGGAGACAACTCTGACCACCTTCCACATAATAGCTAGACACTTCAAAATAACTTCGCCATTCAGTCCCCTGACACCTCTGAGAGACAACCCTGATTTTACCCTGGGGGTGGGGAGCATGCTGCTCTAAAATAAAAAATCTAATACCCCAATTCTAGCAGAAGAGTGCTTCCTTAATGGACAAATGAAAGACCTTTCCTCACTTAAGAGTGACTGCGAACTCTCACCTCTCCCGCTATGGTCCTACTTCCAAATCAGAAGTTACACCAATAATACAACACATAAAAAAGACTTTATCAGGCAGCTAACAGACCTAGAATCAGTTTGCGTGTCTGACGAACATCTCAAAAGGGCTACTTCAGTTTTCTACAAATGGCTACAAAATTCAGAACACACCAAGGTAGATGGTCTCAGAGAGAGTTGGTCACACGAGCTTCAGATGAACATAACGGAGACCCAATAGAGGAACGCTTGTATACTGTCTCATAGGTGCTTGCTTAGTACAAAAATGCAGAAAACTGCATACAAACTGCTAACAAAATGGTATCTTACACCTGCTAGGTTGCATAAGTGGAGCCCGCAGACACCCGATTCCTGCTGGAGGTGCCGGGGATACATAGGTACCCTTATGCATATATGGTGGAGTTGCCCACTACTGACCTCATTTTGGAATGAAGTAAAGGCATTAATTGTACAAATAATGGACACCAGTATCAAGCTCAATGTAGCTTGCTGTCTATTGCCTATTTCCAATTTCCCACTCAAAAGCTACAAGAACTCATTGACCAAACATTTACTTAATGCTGCCAAAGCACTGATATCGATTTACTGGTGTTCCTCCCAAACTCCAACTTTGGGTGAGTGGCTAGACAGAGTTTCCGAAATGTATGCAATGGAGATGCTAGCCCAATCTACTGATAGAATTGAGAAGTTCCACAAAACATGGTCCACATGGATTGTTTTCCACTACTCCAAAACATTTGAGGAGTTGAAGAATCTCTAGATCAGCACATAAAAGGGATATGTTACTACTTCTCCCCAGAATTACTTATTGAGCAAAGTAATCCTGCTTCTCTTTCTCTTTCCTGTGCTTCCTACTTTCTTTCTACTATTCTCTTGAAAACATTGAAGATATGTTCGATAACAAAAGTGATAATGTTATCACCAGATGTGATAGGACGAATGGGCTTATACTCATGATTAGATAACATAGATCCATTAGAAAGTTCTAGTGATGACACATAGGTCTCAATGTTTAAGTGTTTTTTTGGGGGAATCATAATGCAATGGACTTTGGAAACGTATTGTCCTAATTTTCTCCAGAAACCTTACATTACACCTTTTGTATTCATGTATCCAATCTAAGCGTATTCTGTAAACTGTTCATTTGATTTCTAATAAACCTTTTGATGTTAAAAAAAAACTACATACATTTTTAAAAGCCTTTACAGGTTACCACTTTAGATTTACAGAGGAGGTCTACTGCTAAAATTACTGCCCTCGATCTGACGTTCGCGGTCATACCTCATATGTATGGTAAAATTGTTGTTTACATATGACGCGGGACTGACGCTTGCGACGCTGAGCGATTCAGGCTCAGAATATGAACCCGTAGACAGTAGTGGCACCCTGATAGATAGCTCTGACAGATTAGTGGTCCCTGTCAAGGTCAGGCGTACCCGACCCCATTCTTCTGCTGTCGTTGAGGTGCAAGAACCGCAGGGCTGTCATATGGAGCAGAGGACCAGTACTAGTGCCGCTCATCCTTCTGGCGAACTGGCAAGCACCAGCAGCCTAGTACATCCTGGTCATACATCCAGCACTGCAGTAACACTTGGTGACGTGGCGAGTCCCATAAGTGCAGTTCAAGCACTTTGTTCTTTGGTGTGGGTCTTTTAAGTACGCTTGCCAACGAACTGCATGCCAGGTCAACATATGTCTGGTCAAGCATGTGGTGCCCAATTAAGAGATGTTTTGGCTATGCGAGAAATGCTTGAGACATATGTTGCAAATAGCAGCGGTGGGATCTGATGCACTAGTCTCAAAAAAGGCCCACGCCAAAGAACTTTTGGAATAACGCGGAGAGACAGCAGCGCACTGCACATGCGGAGCTCTGCGGTGTGATGCAGTCGGTGTGATGCCCTTAAGCTGGCCCCTGGAGGGCATCCTGCCTCATTAGTGATGTATCTCCTCCTCCTCTCTCCTATCAGGCACCCACATGGAGTCAGGGACCTCATCATCCCCTCCCTCCTCATCACTGGAGCAAAGCTGGCAGTATGCTGCAGCTGGGGGAACATGACTGCCAGATTGATGCCCTTCTTGGGCACCCCCTGTATTTGGGCTCATGTTACTGCCTTCCTCTAACTGGGTACCATCATCAGAGCCTTCAAAATGCTGGGCATCCTCCTGGAGCCTGTACCCAACACTGTGGTCAAACAGTTTGGGGGACTCCTCAGGAGGACATGGTGGGGCTAGGGAAGGAGTGACTGATGCCATTGAGCCAAGGAAAGAGGCGGCATTGGCAACTACTTTGCCAGACAAAGTACCCTGAGCCTGGGTGAGAGAGGATAAGGAGGATGAGAACGGCTTGGTCATTCGCTCTACAAAGTCTTCCGCATGTTGTGGCTCAACACGGCCAGCTGCCGAAAAAAAAAACAGAGCCTTCTTGCCCTCTTTTATTGGCTTGTGGCTGTCCTTGTTGGCCTTCCAGACATACTAATGGTCTTCAGCGAGATGTAGCTGCACAAAGCTGGGATGTATATATATATATATATATATATATATATATATATATATATATATATACTGATACTGCAGCTAGCAGAATCAACTGCCTGCCTGTAGTATTATTAGTATGAAACACCAAGAATTGTTATCAGGTAGCTTTAGGTGCACACTGTGCAGAGGACACAGTACACTAACTGTAAATATTGTAGCTGCCTGCCTGTGGTATTAATATAGGATCAGAAGAACACCACCAATTTTATTCAGGTAGCTTTAGGTGCACACTGTGCAGAGGACACAGTACACTAACTGTAAATACTGTAGCTGCCTGCCTGTGGTATTAATAGGAGCAGAACAACAGCAATTGTCTCCAGGTAGCTTTAGGTGCACACTGTGCAGTGGACGCAGTACACTAACTGTAAATACTGTAGCTGCCTGCCTGTGGTATTATTGGAGCAGAACAACAGGAATTTTCTTCAGGTAGCTTTAGGTGCACACTGTGCAGAGGATGCAGTACACTAACAGTAAATACTGTAGCTGCCTGCCTGTGGTATTAATATAGGATCAGAAGAACACCACCAATTTAATTCAGGTAGCTTTAGGTGCACACTGTGCAGAGGATGCACTACACTAATTTGTAAATACTGCAGCTGCCTGAGATACTAATAGGATCAGAAGAACACCACCAATTTTCTTCAGGTAGCTTTAGGTGCACACTGTGCAGAGGACGCACTACACTAACTTGTAAATACTGCAGCTGCCTGCGGTACTGTACTAATAGGATCAGAAAAACACCACCAATTTTCTTCAGGAAGTTTTAGGTGCACACTGTGCAGAGAACGCACTACACTAATTTGTAAATACTGCAGCTTCCTGCAGTACTGTACTAATAGGATCAGAAGAACACCACCAATTTTCTTCAGGTAGCTTTAGGTGCACAATGTGCAGAGGACACACTACACTAACTTGTAAATACTACAGCTGCCTGCGGTAGTGTACTAATAGGATCAGAAGAACACCACTAATTTTCTTTAGGTAGCTTTAGGTGCACACTGTGCAGAGGATGCACTGCACTAACTTGTAAATACTACAGCTGCCTGCAATACTAATAGGATCAGAAAAACTCCACCAATTTTCTTCAGGTAGCTTTAGGTGCACACTGTGCAGAGGACGCACTACACTAATTTGTAAATACTGCAGCTGCCTTCGGTACTGTACTAATAGGATCAGAAGAACACCACTAATTTTCTTTAGGTAGCTTTAGGTGCACACTGTGAAGAGGATGCACTGCACTAACTTGTAAATACTACAGCTGCCTGCGATACTAATAGGATCAGAAGAACTCCACCAATTTTCTTCAGGTAGCTTTAGGTGCACACTGTGCAGAGGACATACTACACTAACTTGTAAACACTGCAGCTGCCTGCGGTACTGTACTAATAGGATCAGAAGAACACCACTAATTTTCTTCAGGTAGCTTTAGGTACACACCATGCAGAGGATGCTCTACACTAACTTGTAAATACTACAGCTGCCTGCGATACTAATAGGATCAGAAGAACTCCACCAATTTTCTTCAGGTAGCTTCAGGTGCACACTGTGCAGAGGACGCACTACACTAACTTGTAAATACTGCAGCTACCTGCGATACTAATAGGATCAGAAGAACTCCACCAATTTTCTTCAGGTAGCTTTAGGTGCACACTGTGCAGAGGATACACTACACTAACTTGTAAATACTGCAGCTGCCTGCGGTACTGTATTAATAGGATCAGAAGAACACCACTCATTTTCTTCAGGTAGCTTTAGGTGCACACTGTGCAGAGGATGCACTACTCTAACCGTAAATACTGTAGCTAATAGGACTAATAGGATCAGAAGAACACTCATTTTCTTCAGGTAGCTGTAAATACTGTAAAAACACCTGCCTGCCTTTCCTTATGAAGAGAATAACAGGAACGGATCTAGCTAAACTGAATACAGTGTGTATATATATATATATATATATATATATATATATATATATATATAATATATATATATGTATATATATATATATATATATATATATATATATATACAACACCTAGGATGTATATATAGATATATATAGATATATATAGATATATATATACACACAACACACTACACAGGGCCGCCATGCAGGCTGCCTTATATAGTGTGGGGCTTGTACTAAACCCCTGAGCGATAATTGCAAACTTTAGAACCCCATTAACCACTTCGTGCCCACGCTATAGCCGAAAGATGGCTACAGTGCGGACGCCAATTGCCGGGAGGGCGTCCCTGGACGTCCTCCTGTTTACTTCTGCGATGCGCGCTCCTGGGGGCATGCATCGGGGAAATTCTGTGTTGGCCATGTCCCTTGGACACAGCCAGTCACAGATCGCTGTAAATGGCCAATCACAGCAGCCATTTACAGCACGATTGGAGCTTCCAATGAGAGATGATCTCATATGTAAACATATGAGATCATCTCTCATTGCCGGCTCTCCCTCATCACACAGAGACAGCATGTGAGGAGGGAGAGCTTCCTGCTGCAGCGGTGAGTGTAAAAAAAATGGAAAAAAAAGTGGCCACACTGCAATCTGTCCCCACTGCAATCTGTCCCCACTGCCATCTGTCCCCACTGCAATCTGTCCTCACTGTCATCTGTCAGTGCCATCTGTCCCCAGTGCCATCTGTCCCCACTGCCATCTGTCCCCAGTGCCATCTGTCCCCAGTGCCACTTGTCAGTGCCATCTGTCCCCAGTGCCACTTATAGGTGCCATCTGTCATCAGTGCCACATATCAGTGCCATCTGTCATCAGTGTCACGCATCAGTGCCATCTGTCATCAGTGCCACCTGTCAGTGTCACGTGCCATCTGTTATCAGTATCACATGTCATCAGTGCCATGTATCAGTGCCATCTGTCATTAGTGCCATCTGTCATCAGTGCCATGTATTAGTGTCATCTGTCATCAGTGCCACGTATTAGTGCCATCTGTCATCAGTGCCACGTATTAGTTTCATCTGTCATTAGTGCCACGTATTAGTGCCATCTGTCATCAGTGCCACGTATCAGTGCCTTCTGTCATCAGTGCCACATATCATCAGTGCCATGTATTAGTGCCATCTGTCATCAGTGCCATCTGTCATCAGTGCCACGTGTCATCAGTGCCATCTGTCATCAGTGCCACGTATTAGTGCCATCTGTCATCAGTGCCACATATTAGTGCCATCTGTCATCAGTGCCATGTGTCATCAGTGCCACATATTAGTGCCATCTGTCATCAGTGTCACGTGTCATCAGTGCCATGTATTAGTGCCATCTGTCATCAGTGCCACATCAGTGTCACGTGTCATCAGTGCCACGTATCAGTGCCATCTGTCATCAGTGCCACATCAGTGTCACGTGTCCTGGTGCTCTAGGGCCTTCAAAAGTGTAATACGTAATCAACAATTTAGATGTGTAATTTATGCTCCTAGAACATGTGATGGTGCTCCCTGCATGTTGGGCCTCTCTATGTGGCTAGGCTGTGAAAAAGTCCCACACATGGGGTATTGTAATACTCAGGAGGAGTAGCAGAATGTATTTTGGTGCGTCATTTGTGGTACACACATTCCATGTAAGAGAAATAACCTATTACAATGACAATTTTGTGGGGAAAAAAAAAATCTTCATTTTGCAAAGAATTGTGGGAAAAAATGACAACATCAAAAAGCTCACCATGCATCTTAGTAAATACCTTGGAATGTCTACTTTCAAAAAAAGGGGTCATTTGGGGGGTATTTGTACTTTCCTGGCATGTTAGGGTCGCAAGAAATGACATAGGTTGTCAGTACATCAGGTGTGATCAATTTTTTATGATTTGCACCACAGCTTGTAGACTCTATAACTTTCACAAAGACCAAATAATATCCACCAATTTAGGTTATTTTTACCAAATATATGTAGCAGTATAAATTGTGGCCACAATTTTTGAAGAAAAATTAATAATTTGCAAAATTTTATCACAGAAACTAAGAAAAATGTGTTTTTTTTTTTTAAATGTTCGGTCTTTTTTCATTTATAGTGCAAAAAATAAAAAACCCAGAGGTGATCAAATACCACCAAAAGAAAGATCTATTTGTATGAAAAAAAGGACAAAAAATTTATTTGGGTACAGTATTACATGACTGAGTAATTGTCATTCAAAGTGTGAGAGCACTGTAAGATGAAAATTGGTCTAGGCAGGAGGGGGGTTTAAGTGCCCAGTTGTCAAGTGGTTAAAGTCTATGGGACTCGAACATTCAAAATCAAAAGTGGTCATTTTTAAAGGCTGATATGCATGGTATTGTCCTAAAAAGTGTTTGGGGACCCGGGTCCTGCCCCAGGGGACAGGTAGCAATGCAAAAAAAAATTTAAAAAATGACCGTTTTTTCGGGAGCAGTGATTTTAATGATGCTTAAAGTGAAAAAAAGTGAAATATTCCTTTAAATATAATACCTGGGGGGTGTCTATGGTATGCCTGTAAAGTGGCGCTTGTTTCCTTGCTTAGAACAGTCCCTGTGCCAAATTAAGGGAATAAAAGTCATTTAAAACTGCTTGCGGCTTTAATGTAATGTCGGGTCCCGGCAATATGGATAAAATCAGTGAGACAAACGGCATGAGTACCCCCCCTCAGTACATTACCAGGCCCTTTGGGTCTTGTATGGATATTAGGGGAACCCGGCACCCATATTTAAAAAAGGTAAGGCATGAGGCCTCCAGGCCCTATATACTCTGAACAGCAGTATACAGGCGGTGCAAACAAGACAGTGACTGTAGGTTTGTTGTTAAGTAGAATCTGTTTGTAATTTTGAACTGGTACATTTTTAAAGTGTAGCTCCAGCCAAAAAATCTATTTTTACGCTTTTTGGAAAACATAGGGAAGGGTTATCACCTCTATAACATTTGTTTTGCTGCCTGTGCACCTCTTCAGAAGATTTCACCTCACTTTCTGTCCCAATGACAAATGTTTTTTGAAAATTTGGGGTTTTTAGTGAAACAAGGATTGGTGATAAAGCATCAGTGGAGAGGAGGCACGTTTTTCCCATATTAACTCTTACAGGAGAGAATTTCCATTCCTAGGGGTAGATTTCATCTCACTTCCTGTTGTCTCCTTCCGTTTGCAAGTATGAGTCGTTTGTAAGTTGGATGTTTGAAAGTAGGGGCCTGCCCTATATACTCTGCAGAAATTGGGGCCTTAGGTGTTGGTGTTGCCACAACACTGTAAGCCCTCACAGTTACTCTTGGTGGGTGTAGGAACGGGCCCTGCTGTGAAATATTAGATCAAGAATTGTAAATACATGCCATTGTTGAACGGGGGCAGAAAAATTGGGCCTTTCGTGGTGGTGCTGGTGCCACAACACTGCAACCCCTCACAGATACTCTAGTTGGAGCGCAGGAATGAGCCCTGCTGCAAAGTATTGCATCAAAAATTGTAATTACACACCCCTGTTAAACAGGGGCTGAAAAATTGGGCCTTAGGCACTGGTGCTGGTGCCACAACACTGCAACCCCCTCACAGATACTCTTGTTGAGCACAGCAACGAACCCTCCTGCAAAATATTGCATCAAAAATTGTAATTACACGCCCCTGTTAAACGGGCTGAAAAATTGGGCCTTAGGCACTGGTGCTGGTGCCACAACACTGCAACCCCTCACAGATACTCTAGTTGGAGCGCAGGAACAAGCCCTGCTGCAAAGTATTGCATCAAAAATTGTAATTACATGCCCCTGTTAAACAGGGGCTGAAAAATTGGGCCTTAGGCACTGGTGCTGGTGCCACAACACTGCAACCCCTCACAGATACTCTTGTTGAGCGCAGCAACAAACCCTTCTGCAAAATATTGCATCAAAAATTGTACTTACACGCCCCTGTTAAACAGGGGCGGAAAAATTGGGCCTTAACCACTGGTGGTAGCGCCCAGAACCAAAAATGTTTTTACAAGCTATCAGTATGATCATTGAGGAGGAAGAGGATAATCATTCAGCATAACAGGATAGTCACTCAGCATCAGCATAGGCAATCTTGAAGGTATCTGACATGTCAAAAAAATGATTCGGTTACATCAGCATCAGGTGCCTGGTAGCTGGTGTTGATCCAAGACTGATTCATTTTTATGAAGGTCAGTCAATTGACCGAGTCGGTGGACAGGTGCACCCTGTGATCGGTTACAAAACCTCAAGCAGCACTGAATGTGCGTTCCGGAAGAACGCTGGATGCAGGACAGGCCAGTAGCTCAATTGCATACTGTGCAAGCTCTGGCCAGTGATCCATCCTCAAGACCCAGTAACCCAGAGGATTTTCGGTGGGAAAGGTGTCCAAGTCAGATCTTGCCCCTTGGTATTCTTGCACCATGCAAAACAGACACTGGCGATGGTTGCTGGAACCAATCATACCTTGGGGCTGCGGACTAAAAAATTGTCTGAATGCATCGATCACACGGCCACCTTCTCCACCGCTCCTTCTTTGACTGACCGAAGCCTCAGCAACACATTGTCAGGAACAGGAGTTTGTAACCTACCAGTCTCTGGGAATGCATTGCACAGACATTTCTGCAAGGCCTCCCGAAGATGTTTCATCCTCTGCTCCCTCTGCAACGACAAGATAAGGTCCGCAACCTTACCCTTGTAACGTGGATCAAGGAGAGTTGCCAGCCAGTATTGATCCCTCTCCTTGATACCATGAATACAAGGATCCTTCCACAGGCTTTGCAGGATCAGGGAGTCCATGCAGTGTAGGTTTGCTGAGGCATTTGGTACGGAGCCCTCTGTGTCACTAAGGATGACATGATCCCTTGAAGACTGCTGCTGATGCTGAGTGCCAGGCTCAACCTCCATGCTGACACAATCCTCCTCCTCCTCCTCGTCCTCTTCCTGTGTGATCGGTGGGAACACAGGAACACTGTCTGGATAAAGGGGGCCTTGAGAGGTAAGGAAGTCCTCCTCTTCCTCCCTCTGTTCTGCCTCAAGTGCCCTGTCCATTATTCAATGCAGCGTGTGCTCCAACAGGTGGATAAGAGGTACAGTGTCCCTGATGCATGCACTGTTACTGCTCACCATCCTTGTGGCCTGCTCAAATGGTGACAGGACAGTGCATGCATCCCTGATCATAGCCCACTGGTGTGGGGAAAAAACCAAGGTCCCCTGACCCTGTCCTGGTGCCATAGTCATATAGGTCCTCATTAATGGCCCTCTGCTGCATGTGCAGCTGCTGAAGCATGGCCAACGTTGAGTTCCACCTGGTGGGCATGTCACAGATTAGGCAGTTTTTGGGCAGGTTAAATTCCTTTTGGAGGTCAGCCAGCTGAGCACTGGCATTATGTGACCTGTGGAAATGCACACAGACTTTCCTGGCCTGCCTCAGGACATCCTGTAAGCCCGGGTACCTGCCCAAGAACCGCTGCACCACCAAGTTAAGGACGTGAGCCAAACAGGGCACATGGGTCAGTTGTCCCTGTCGGAGGGCGGAGAGGAGGTTGGTGCCATTGTCGCAAACCGCCATACCTGTCTTAAACTGGCGTGGCATCAACCACCTCTGAACCTGCCGCTGCAGAGCTGACAGAGTCTCTGCCCCAGTGTGGCTCCTGTCCCCCAGGCACACCAGCTCAAGCACTGCATCTTTTTGCCTGCGTGCTTGTGTAGCCCCTTGAACGCCTACGGAGCATCGCTGGTTCCGAGGACAAATCAGCACAGGAAGAGGCCATGGAGGAAGAAGAAGAGGAGGGGGTGGAGGAGAGAGGTGTGGCAGAATCACCACTAGTAGAATTTTGGAGGCGTGGTGGTAGAACAACCTCCAACACTACTGCACCCTGTCCTGCATCCTTCCCAGCTGCCAGAAGAGTCACCCAGTGAGCGGTGAAAGATAGGTAACGTCCCTGTCCATGTCTGCTGGACCATGAATCAGCGGTAATATGCACCTTACCGCTGACCGCCCTGTCCCACGAGGCCAAGACATTGCCTTCCACATGCTGGTAGAGAGCCGGAATCGACTTCCGTGAGAAAAAGTGGTGTCTGGGAACCTGCCACTGAGGAACCGCAGATTCCACAAACTCATGGAAGGGGGCAGAGTCTACCAACTGAAAAGGCAGCAGTTGAAGTGCTAGCAAATTTATCCAAGCTAGCATTCAACCGCTGGGCATGTGGATGGCTGGGAGCGAACTTCTTTCGGCGGTGCAGCAGCTGGGGCAGGGAAATTTGCCTGGTACAATCTGACGTCGGTGTACCAATAGCAGATTGCCCCAAGTATTTGGCTGTGACACACCTAATTCTACACCTTCATTCCTCTTAGTGCAGGTCTCAGAGAGGACTGAAGGTATAGTGGGGTTGGAGATCCCAGCTGATAAGGAGAGGTCCTCTTTGTTCTTTGGTGTGGGTCTTTTAGGTACGCTTGCCAACGAACTGCATGGCAGGTGGACATATGTCTGGTCAAGCATGTGGTGCCCAAGCGGGTGATGTTTTGGCCACGCAAGATACACTTGAGACATATGTTGCAAATAGCAGTGGTGGGATCTGATGCACTCGTCTCAAAAAAGGCCCACACCAATGAACTTTTTAAATAACGCGCAGAGACAGCAGCGCCCTGCACACACGAAGTTCTGAGGTGTGATGCAGTCGGTGTGCTGCCCTTTAGCTGGCCCCTGGAGGGCATCCTGCCTCGTTGGTGATGTGCCTCCTCCTCCTCTCTCCTATCAGGCATCCACGTGGAGTCAGTGACCTCATCATCCCCTCCTCCTCATCACTGGAGCAAACCTGGCAGTATGCTGCAGCTGGGGGAACATGACTGCCAAATTGCTGTCCTTCTTGGGCACCCCCTCTCTCTGGGCTCACATTACTGCCTTCCTCTAGCTGGGTACCATCATCGGAGCCTTCAAAACGCTGGGCATCCTCCTGGAGCATGTACCCAACACTGTGGTCAAACAGTTCGAGGGACTCCTCAGGAGGACATGGCGGGGCTAGGGAAGGAGAGACTGATGCCATTGAGCTGAGGGAAGAGGCCACGTTGGCAGCTGCTTTGCCAGACAAAGTACCCTGAGCCTGGGTGAGGGAGGATGAGGAGGATGAGGACGGCTTGGTCATCCACTCTACCAAGTCTTCCGCATATTGCGGCTCAATGCGGCCAGCTGCCGAAAGAAAGGACAAGCATGTCCCACGGCCATGTGCTGATGAGGATACACCATCTCCAAGACCAGCACTGTTGCCTCTAGACACAGAGCCTGCTTGCCCTCTTTTATTGGCTTGTGACTGTCTGCCTCTCCTTGTTGGCCTTCCAGACATACTAATGGCCTGCAGTGTGATGTAGCTGCACAAAGCTGGGATGTATATATATATACTGATACTGCAGCTAGCGGAATCAACTGCCTGCCAGGTAGCTTTAGGTGCACACTGTGCAGAGGATGCACTACACTAACTGTAAATACTATAGCTAATAGGACTAATAGGATCAGAAGAACACCAGCAATTTTCTTCAGGTAGCTGTAAATACTGTAAAAACACCTGCCTGCCTGTCAGTAGGAAGAGAATAACAGGAACGGACCTAGCTAAACTGAATACAGTATATATATAGATATATATATATACATATATATATCTATATATATACAACACCTAGGAATTATATATATATATATATATATATATATATATATATATACACAATACACTGTAAGTGCAGCTAACTGACTCGCCTGCCTACTCTATCTAACCTAAATCAAATAACACTGTCTCTCTCTCTCTATAAACGCTGGAACACACTACACAGAGCCGAGGTGCAGGCGGCTTTATATAGTGAGGGGCGTGTACTAAACCCTCTGAGCCATAATTGGCCAAAGCCACCCTGGCTTTGGCCGATTACGGCTCTCTGTACAGACGGCCCTGTGATTGGCCAAGCATGCGGGTCATAGTGCATGCTTGGCCAATCATCAGCCAGCAATGCACTGCGATGCCGCAGTGAATTATGGACCGTGATGGTGTGAACGTCCCATATCGTTCGTAATTCGACGAGCGGGCGAACATGCAATGTTCGAGTCGAACATGAGTTCGACTCAAACTCGAAGCTCATCCCTAGTGGTAAACAGGCATGTTTAAAACCATAAAACAATACACAACTCAGGAACTTACAAAGCTCAAACTTGATAATTTGAAGGCAATATCAGACATTAGTATGTCCAAACTGTGTTGATATTGCCTTCATCAGATAAGGTGATGTCACCCCTGTGAAAGCCAAATTTTGAAGATGCACACAAATTGAAAGTCAAAATGGAGATTTCCCTCCTGATCCCATGCCTAATGTCAACATGTGCTAGCTTCCATCATGGGGGATCAATGGACGTGTTTTGGGGGTACAACCCCTTCCTTTCAGCTACTTGAGTTGTGAGGAAGAGGTTGCACCCACAAAACACATACATTGATATCCTGTGATGGCAGATAGTACATGTTGACACACTGTGTGCATCTTCAAAATTTGGCTTTCAATATACTGTATATACTCGAGTATAAGTCGACCCGAGTATAAGTCGAGGCCCTTATTTACCACAAAAAAAATGGGAAAAACTTATTGACCTGAGTATAAGATGAGGGTGAGAAATGCAGCAGCTACTGTAAGTGGAAAAAGAGGGTCAACAATGCCCATCTGCAGCTGTATGCCTCCCTGTGTCCTGTGCATGTGTCCTGTGTATATGTGCATGTGTCATGTGTCCTGTGTATATGTGCATGTGTCATGTGTCCTATGTGTCATGTGTCCTGTGTATATGTGCATGTGTCATGTGTCCTGTGTATATATGCATGTGTATTGTGTCCTGTGTATATGTGCATGTGTCTTGTGCATGTGTCCTGTGTATATGTGCATGTGTATATTTGCATGTGTCATGTGTCCTGTGTGTATGTGCATGTGTCCTGTACCTGTGTCCTGTGCATGTGTCCATGTGTATGTGTGCATGTGTTCCTGTGTATGTGTCCTGTGTATGTGTGCATCCTACCTGTGTCCTGTGCATGCCTCCATGTGCCACTCTGCATCCACCGATCAGCATGTGCTATTACTATTCGGCGGCCATTCACTGTTCAAAAGCCGCGCCTCCTCCTCGTCTATAATAGGCAGAAAACTCAATTTCCCAGCAGTCAGCGGTCAGCCTATCACGGAGAAATTCTCTCACCCTCATACCATGGATGAGGATGAGAGAATGTCCGTGATAGGCTGCTGGGAAATGGAGTTTTCTGCCTATTACAGACGAGGAGGAGGTGCGACTTTTGAACAGTGGGATGGCCGCCGAATGGTATGTAGCACACGCTGGCCGCCGTCTGCCTGGATGACACACTGATCATATAGGCAGATAGCGGTGACTCGAGTATAAGTCGAGGGGGCACTTTCAGCCCAAAAAAAAGGGCTGGAAATCTCGACTTATACTCGAGTATATACGGTACTTCAAAAAAGATTCAAAAATTTAAAAAATATCAACAAATGGAAGAATTTAGTTCTGTTTTAGATTCTGTCTAAAACATCAATGATGTTTTTGAGTCTTTTTTCAACATCATTGATGTCTTGCTTGATCTTCTGTAAATCCCGATTGCACACCATGATCTCCCCGATGAGGACGTGTGCACTTGCACTTGTGAAATGACTTTCTTCTTCCACAATATCCACATCACCTAAAATAAATTAAAAAAAAACAAGTATTATAAATATGCAGGCATACATATATTACCTGAAGCTGTGGTCTCAGACACTCACCTGTTGTGGTCACTATTTCTTCCACTTCATAAACCTCTCCTTCCTCCACATCCTCTGGTTGTGGTGTTGGTATTTCCCCTTCTTTATGAGGTTGGGGGTCCCTGGTGTCCTCTGATTTCCTGAGTCTTTTCTCCCCTATGTGAATAAAAAAAAGTATACTTAGCACACAGATATTTGAGGGCAGAAATAGGAATCTGAAGCATTGCTTGGAAGTGTCGTACAATGGTCTTTTTGTGCAGAGTTCCAAGCTGAAGACATTTTTTTCCCTTTCTAAAGCTGGAATACTTACCTTTTTTGTACAATTATCACTCACGGAGACACCCCTAGTATCCACTGGAGCACCTGTGTGGGACACCCTAAAAAGTTTGTTGTGGTGTCCTACACTAGTGCTCCTGCGTCCAGATGTGTAAACAGCTGCTGATTGTCCTCTCCTTACACTGAATCAAGTTTACATTTTCATTCTAGTTACAAACCCATCTAGACAACAATGTACTAAACTTCTTTTAATACAAATAGGTCTGAACAAATGTAGTTAACATGGATCTGCCAAAAAAACATCGTATTAGTGGGCGAACCAACAATGTTTACTACGAACGATTACTGTGCCCACGAACCTGAAAGTTGCCATTTTAAACTGTACAGCAGTAAAGAAAAGCACATGGAGCACCACAAATGTAATAAGAATAATAGAAACACAGGACAAATACTTACTTTTTCGAAGCAGTTTCCTGATCTTTCTGTCTGATCCTGCTCCCTCAATTTCAGGTCTGACCATAGTTTCCTCAGTTGTTCCTTGGATGGCCGTACCTCAAAATTCTTCTGCAGACTTTTCACAACTTTAGCCATGATCTTGGCCTTTCTCAAATTTGGGTTTGGGTAAGGTCCATGCTTCCCATCATAGTCGGCCCTCTTCAAGATGTCCACCATCTCCACCATCTCAACAAAGGACATATTTGAGGCCTTAAATCTCCTCCGGGATTGAGACGTTCGTGGCTACGGCTTTCGTCCTTGCTGCTCTCCTCTGCATGCACTTGCTCTTTCTCCACCATGTGCTCTCCCACTGTGCCAAAAGAGAAGGGGCGGGGAATAGACTAGATAGAAGGTCAAGGGCGGGTGGAGTTTCACGCATACGCAGTGTATATAAAGCATAACACACATGTGTCGTACGTACGATCTGTGAGCAGAGGAAGGAGTAATGGAAGCACCGATCATTAGAATGAAGGTACAATTTTAACTTGGTGCATCAGTGGCCTATACTGCTTATAGATTGAGGCCTATTTTGGGACAAGATTAGGAGAGTTTAGCCTGACATTAGGGTTTGTCTTCTGTTGTGTCAGAGAAAATGGATCTATTCAATGTTGAGGACTTCCCTGTCTGTGGCAGATAAGCCACCCTTTTATAACAATAAAACAAAGGAAGGCAGGGCTGGATCAATTGCTGGAATTTGTGAAGCTGGTGATCCCCACGGCAGACATCCCCTATTTGAAGGGGGATAATGGGGAGTGCAAGAAGGTCCAGGATTCCCAGAGATCAGGAGCTGCAGCAGATGACATTTATGTACCCAGCCTGTGGTACTATGACAGACTACATTTTCTGGCAGGCCAGACTGAACCCAGGCCAGCACTCTCCAGTCTTCCTTCAAGACTTCTTTCCACCTCAGCTGAGGCTTCCGACATCCAACCAGGGCCTTCCAGCCAGGAAGAAGTGGAGGAGCTCAGCTTGAGCCAGGTATAGCATTGCTCAACATATTTCTAGTCAAATAATTAATGATTTTAACTAGATGTTATTATTGATCAGTAATTTCTGATTTTACAAAGTGTTTTACATATCAATAGACAGTAGTGGCCACAAATGATTGGGACAAAAATGAAAAATGCTTGGATCAGAATGATAGTCTTTTCTATTTATTAACATTCAATTTGCAACAGTCATGAGCTGAAAATTGTGTGTGATTGATGAACCAAATAATAAAACTATGTCTCTTTTTCATACACAGGAAAGCCTCAGCCAGGCTGTGGAAAGTGGCAGCCAGGAGGTGGTTGGAAACAATCTGCAAAGCAGGGTTAAGAAACAAAGAGACATTCAGTAAAAATCACCACACATTGTTAAGCACACAATAACCACTTTCCGACCAGCCATTGCAGTTATACTGCGGCAGGTTGTCTCCCCTGGGCGAACCGTCGTAGCTATATGTCAGCTCGCTTTCAGACCACTAGGGGGTGTGCAAGCACCACCGGAGGTGCATGCGCCCACCTACGGAACACTGCTGGAGCTGATGTGTGCCTCCAACAGTCACTATGAATGCTGGGCACACGAGATTGCTCTACACAGAGACAGGATGGAGATCTATCAATGTAAACAGACAGATCTCCGTGCTGTTAGGG
This sequence comes from Aquarana catesbeiana, assembly GCF_042186555.1. Classification (NCBI taxonomy): domain Eukaryota; kingdom Metazoa; phylum Chordata; class Amphibia; order Anura; family Ranidae; genus Aquarana; species Aquarana catesbeiana. The sequence goes on along the minus strand of NC_133325.1, from coordinate 250,102,536 downwards.
GAGAAGAGACTGATATGTTGGTCATACTAAGTATGAAAAATGATCGATCTCCTCACCAGGCAGTCCCATCCCCCCACAGTTAGAATCACTCCCTAGGACACACAGTTAACCCCTTGATCACCCCCTACTGTTAACCCTTTCCCTGCCAGTATCATTTATACAGTAATTAGTGCATTTTTATATTTTTTGCTCCCAAAAAAGTGTCAAAAGTGTCCGATCTGTCCCCCACAATGTTGCAGTCCAGATAAAAAATCTCAGATCACCGTTATTACTAGTAAAACAAAATTAATAATAAAAATGCTATAAATATAGCCCCTATTTTGTAGACTTTTGCACAAATTAATCAATATACCCTTATTGAGAATTTTTTTTTTTTACCAAAAATATGTACAAGTATACATATTAGCCTAAACTGAGGAAGATTTTTTTTTTTTTTTGGGGGGGGGGATATTTATTATAGCAAAAAGTAAAAAATATTGTTTTTCTTTCAAAATTGTCGCTTTTTTTTTGCTTATAGCGCAAATAATAAAAATCGCAGAGGTGATCAATTACCACCAAAAGAAAGCTCTATTTGTGGGGAAAAAAAGGACATCAATTTTGTTTTTGTACAAAGTTGCACCCCCGTACAATTGTCAGTTAAAACAACGCAGTGCCGAATCACAAAAAATGGCCTGGTCATTTAGGGGGCAAATCTTCCGGGGCTGAAGTCGTTTAAGCCCTTGATCACCCTAGATGTTAACCCCTTCCTAGCCAGTGCTGATCATCGCCATTAGTAGTATCAAAAAAATCCTATATATATATATATATATATATATATATATATATATATATATATATACACACCATAGTTTGTAGACCCTATAACTTTAATGCAAACCAATCAAAATACACTTATCAGCATTTTTTTTATACATAAAACATGTAGCAGAATACATTTCTTCCAAAATACGATTTTTTTTTTAATTGGATATGTTTTGTAGCAGAAAGTAAAAAAAATTGCTTTTTTGAAAGTGATCACTCATTTTTCACTTATCAAGTACCACCAAAAGAAAGCACTATTTGTGTAAAAAAAACTATATAACTTTTGTTTGGGTACAGTGTTGCGTGGCTGCGCAATTGCCAGTTAAAATAGCACAGTGCTAAATTTAAAAAAATGGCCTGGTCATGACCAGAGCTGAAGTGGTTATAGCAGTCTCATTTTTTATAAAAAAAAACAAAGAATTAGTGTATAAAGTATTTTTTTTAGAATATTTAATAGGATACATATTAAGCTGGTGATTTTATTTGAGGTAGTCAACAAAGCACATTGTGATAGTAAATCGCAATGGGAATATTTGTATTGAATGGGAGTATTATGAATTAGTTTTAATAATGGTTTTAGAATAAGGTATTGTAAATTGGAGATGTGACAGTATACACAGCTGTAACCATGGCCATTTTTAAGACACTTACCAATAGGGAAAAGGGTGGCACTAGTTAAGCTTCAGGAATATGGTGGCACAGGACTTCCTGAAGATGCCATACTTTGTGAAATGCATTGGAGAGCGTGTTGTCATCATTTCTGGGTCCTAAATGACAGCACATCTGGCCCTTGACTTCCAGTTTCATGTCGGTCCAATAGGCACTTTTAAATGTGAGTAGAACACTAAAATATGTTTGATGGAGTCCTCCTAAACAATAATACTACACTATGGTATAATTTCCTTTGACATCTTCCAGGTTTATTGATGAATGGTTGTGGAGTAAAACAGAACATTAGAAACTGGGAGAAGAAACCAAGGCAATCCAAGTCAATCTAGCTTTTAGAGATAAAAAAGTGCTGTTTGACCTCCTTTAATTAGAGGTCAAATTCCTTTGATGAGTGTGCATTTTTTTGCAGCCGATCACCCCCACCCCCTCCAGATTCCTAACCAGTACACTGTGCATTTGAATGTAAAGGTAAAAGTAAAGAAACACATCAGTAATGTGAAAAAAAACAGCCTATTAACCACTTGACCACTGGGCACTTAAACCCCCTTCCTAACCAGACCAATTTTCAGCTTTCGGTGCTCTCACATTTTGAATGACAATTACTCAGTCATGTACCTATATGAAATTGTTGTCCTTTTTTCACACAAATATAGCTTTCTTTTGGTGGTATTTAATCACCACTGGGTTTTTTATTTTTTGCGCTATAAAAGAAAAAAGACAGAAAATTCTGTAAAAAAATGCATTTTTCTTAGTTTCCGTTATAAAATTTTGCTAATTAGTAATTTTTCTTCATAAATTTTGCCCAAGATTTATACTGCTACATTTCTTTGGTAAAAATAACCCAAATCTGTGTATATTATTTCGTCTTTGTGAAAGTTATAGAGTCCACAAGCTATGGTGCCAATCTCTGAACATTGATCACACCTGATGTACTGGTGGTCTATCTCATTTCTTGGGACCCTAACAAGGGTACCAGGAACCAGGAAAGTACAAATACCTCCCAAATAACCCTTTTTGGAAGATAGACATTCCAAGGTATTTAGTAAGAAGCATGGTGAGTTTTTTGAAGTTGTCATTTTTTCCCACAAATCAAGATTTTTTTCTTTTTTTTTCACAAAATTGTCATATTAGCAGGTTATTTCTTACACACAACATATGCATAGCACAAATTACACCCCAAAAGAAATTTTACTACTCCTCCTGAGTACAGCAATACCACATGTGAGAATTTTGCACACAGTGGCCACATACAGAGGCGCAACATGCAGGGAGCACAATCAAGTGTTCTTGGAGCATAAATTATACAACGCTGCAGCATCCGATCTCTCCTCTCTCCCCTCTCTGTACTGATCTGTACAGAGAGGGAGAGAGGAACTGGACGTGACACCGGTTTGTTTACAAGTGATTGCTCCATCATTTGAGGGAGTGATCACGTGGTAAACGCCCGCTGTCAGTTGCCATTTACCGTGATCCGTCATGGATGTTCCCGGGAGCGCGCCCCAGTGGGTGAGCGGGAGCAAGATTCTGGGAGGACGTCAATGTACCCCCCCAGAGTTATTGAGCCACGCTGTAGCCGCCATTCAGCTATAGCGTGGTCGTTAAGTAGTTAAACTGTTTTTTTTTACATATATACCTTCCAGGTTCCAGCATTTCTGAAGAAATCCCATGGGAGGTTGTATCCAATTTACGAAGCAGAAGCATGGGTTCCCTTTTTCTCACTGCTCAAACTTCATTTAAGCACTTAGATATTTCCCACCACTGTTATACTTTTATGAGAAGGGGTTCTTATAACAACTCTGCCCATATTTGGCATTTGTGAGAGAGCTATCTCTTGGAGAGGGTGGGCGACATACAGTTTCTTTTTATTTGTTAACATTTTAAAAATGTGTTAACATTTAAAAGGTGATGTCTAGCATTCCTAGTGCTGAAACAGTCTACAAGCACAGTTTGCACTGTGTGACTGAAATTCCAGGTGAATGCTATTCAATCTCATTTGTCACACAACCTTGCTGGTTGAATGAAAAAAATGAGCCCATTCCCTATCCACATATTCAATGTGGATGGGAGATGAGGGAATCCTTCCTGCTGTAGTATAGTATTCCGACAGTGGGAAGACCTCCCTGATGTCAGAATACAACTATCAGTGCCAGCTGGTGTCACTGATCTTCTGGAAAAACCTGACAGGCTGATTGTACACAAGTTATTAGATCAACTTGTGTACAACCAGCCAGCACGTACATGGATTGGAATTCAGCCAGTTAAGCAGGGAATTACAATCCATGTATGCCCAGCTTCAGTAAAATTTGTTCATGTTTAGAGCCTAGGTTTAAATATTTAAATAAGACAAGTCTTGTGGTTTTATATGTCTAGCAATGTGTGGAGTTGATAAAACATACTCATACTACTCAAGTGCAAAATAAATATAAATTTCAGACTCTCTTTATATATGAGCACTTAGGTTGGGGAATAAACTAGTCTAAACAACTCAATAGCTGCATTTTTTTTGTACTCACAATAATATTAAAGTGGCGGTGGACAATAAATGTGCTACTTGAATTTGCAGTTTTTCTAATGGAGTTTCTTATGGACTTAAGCCGCGTACACATGATCGGATTTTCCAAAGGGAAATGTGTGATGACAGGCTGTTGGCGGAAAATCTGACTGTTTGTACGCTCCATCGGACAATTGTTGTCGGATTTTCTGCGGACAAATGTTGGATGGCAGGTTTTAAAATTTTCCGCGGACAAATGTCTGTTGTCGGATTTTCCGAGCGTGTCTACACAAGTCCGTTGGTCAAAAGTCCAAACTACAAACACACATGCTCGGAAGCAAGCATGAGCCAGAAACAGTCAGTCTTGTAAACTAGTGGTCGTAATGGAGAATTAGAATTTGTGAAGTGGCAAATTATGAAATCTCCAAATGCAGCACACATTCTCTTCTTCTATAATGGGATAATAATGAAGCTGCTTTGCTGGGGATACTGATGGAGTTATTGCAAACTCATTTTCAAAGGCTTTTTTTCTCTAGTGATATCAAGAATAATATTATTATGCTTTTTTTGTGGGGGCAAGTTACCACAGCACCATTATCCTGTAGTTTTTAAGATCAAAGATACAACTATGTTGGTGTCCCTGGTCAGTTGTACGTTATTTTTTAAAAATGTAACTGCCTACTCCCAAACTGTCATTTGAAATAAAACACATAGCCAAGTATTATTCTCCACAATTTTTTATTGTGCATTAAAAAAAGAAAACAAATAAAATTAGCTATGCTATCTGCCAAAAGAACTTAACCAAAAAGTGCATTCTATGCATCCAAAAATAGAAAGTATAACAAATCAAATCATTATTATTCAACCAAAAAATAAAATAAAAGCCTCATGCATGTGCCCTGCTTCTTAATATAGGGGGTCAACAATGCCAAGAGTTGGTGAAAGCAGGGGTCAGTCATCTGGAGATAATTCCAAAAATCATCTGGATTATTCTCCTGGAGCTCCTTCACAAAGGCATATGACATAATTGGTCACGGTTAATAAAGCAACCAATTTTTAGTCCAAGAACTCCTCCTTCTCCTGTTCCTGGACTGGACTTGGGTCAAAGCAATAACTCCAAGGCCAATAATAAATAACTCGCTATCTCCTCCGATTCTCCAACATGTCTGGTTGACGAACGATCGTTCATAAATGAACTAAGAAGCACAAAATGAAAAGTGCAAACTGAAAAGCGCTAAATCAAAAGCTTGAATCAACACTCACCAAACTTCTACTAACATAAAATTAGCAGAAGGAGCCCAAAGGGTGGTGCTAAAGATCTGAAAAACCACGTAGTACGTCATTACATTCATGTTTGTTGGCCGACAATTCCTTGCCGTTTGTATGCAAGACAAAATCCAGGGACACACCTTCAGACAAATGTCTGAGGTTTTGTCTGAGGAAACTCTGATTATGTGTACGAGGCTTTAAAGTGGGAGTAAATTCCCATGGGTGACTTTTACCTATAGGTAAGCTTATAGTAAGTAAATATCTCCTAAAATGTGCACCATTTAGGAGATATTTACTTTTGATGCAGCCAGTGACATCACCGGCACATGCGCTCTTAAGGAATGTGCCATAAATGGAGGCTCACGCGTGCATGCGGTGAAAGTGCATCACTGGAGGGCTTCGTTTTACTAGCACATTATGACATTGCCTTGCAGAATTTAAAAAAAAACAAACATGATGATCATTGATCTGTTTTCAATGGAGTATGTTTACTTGACTATATAACTGTACAGCAGCCCACAAATATTGAATACATGTAACTAACATGGCATTTAATAGCATTATATTATACAATACATTTCATGCCCTTTAAAAAAAATATTGCACAGCCATTCAATAGATAAATGGGTATATGCACAATGCACCTGTCTCAGTTGAATTTGCAAATGGATACTCTATCTTTCAAGAGCTGGAAGGCCGGATTCATGAAAAATATACTGTATAATAAAACAATTAATATACTCACTCCACACTTTAATAGGAAACTAACATAAAAAGGTATGGCACTGACATAAACCGGTGATTGATAGTTAATACCACAAAAAATTAAACCTTTGAATTAAACTTGCAGCTGCCCCTTTAAGTTTACACTATAAAAATGTTTAAAAATGGAAAGTAGGCTCTTGCAATAATAAAATTATAAAATGACAACAATACTCAAATCAATAGTCTATGCTTATAAAAAGTCAGTGGATTTAAGCTTGACAAAAATGAGTGGTTCCCCCACCTAAATAAAAGTGACTCTTGTGGCTAATTTCCACTCAAGTCTAAAGCCTCGTACACACAATCGGACTTTCCAACAGGAAATGTGTGATGACAGGCTGTTGGTGGTAAACCCGACCATGTGCATGCTCCATCGGACAATTCTTGTCGGATTTTCCACGGACAAATGTTGGCTAGCAGGTTTTAAAATTTTTCATGAACAAATGTGTGTTGTTGGATTTTCCGAGCATGTGTACACAAGTCTGTCGGACAAAAGTCCAAAGTACAAACACGCATGCTCGGAAGCAAGGACGAGCTGTAAGCGATCGGTCTTGTAAAACTAGCGTTCGTAATGGAGATATCACATTCGTGGCATGGCAAATTATGAAATCTCCAAATGCAGCGCACATTATCTTCTTCTTGATAATGGGATAATAATGAAGCTGCTTTGCTGGTGATATTGACAGAGTTCTGCCAAACATATTTCAAAAGGCTTTTTTTTCTAGTGATAGGTCATGTAATGTACCTGTGATAGGTAGTGCCCGAAGTGGAGCTTGTGTGCTGAGGATTCATGTGAAAACTTAGTCAGGCAGATCAGGTTGGCAACAGATCAGGCAAAGTGGTACACGATCGAAATCCAGAGAGTGGTCAGGCAGGCAAAGGTCATGCATGAGATGGTGGTAAAGTACAAAATCAACAGGCTAAAGAATAGTCAGGAATTCAAGCAGAAGTTCATATACGGTATTCAGAGTCACAAAGTAGTCACAACACCCAGGGAGTAGGGACGAGCCGAACACCCCCCTGTTTGGTTCGCACCAGAACATGCGAACAGGAAAAAAGTTTGTTCGAACACGCAAACACCGTTAAAGTCTATGGGACAAGAATATGAATAATCAAAAGTGCTAATTTTAAAGGCTTATATGCAAGTTATTGTCATAAAAAGTGTTTGGGGACCTGGGTCCTGCCCCAGGGGACATGGATCAATGCAAAAAAAGTTTTAAAAACGGCAGTTTTTTCAGGAGCAGTGATTTTAATAATGCTTAAAGTCAAACAATAAAAGTGTAATATCCCTTTAAATTTCGTAGCTGGGGGGTGTCTATAGTATGCCTGTAAAGGGGCGCATGTTTCCCGTGTTTAGAACAGTCTGACAGCAAAATGACATTTCAAAGGAAAAAAGCCATTTAAAACTACTCGCGGCTATTGCATTGCCGGTCCGACAATACACATAGAAGTTCATTGATAAAAACGGCATGGGAATTCCCCACAGGGGAACCCCAAACCATAATTAAAAAAAAAAAATGACGTGGGGGTCCCCCTAAATTCCATACCAAGCCCTTCAGGTCTGGTATGGATTTTAAGGGGAACCCCGCGCCAAAAAAAACAAAAAACGCCGTGGGGTCCCCCCAAAAATCCATACCAGACCCTTATCCGAGCACGCAACCTGGCAGGCCGCAGGAAAAGAGGGGGGACGAGAGAGCGCCCCCCCTCCTGAACCGTACCAGGCCACATTCCCTCAACATTGGGAGGGTGCTTTGGGGTAGCCCCCAAAACACCTTGTCCCCATGTTGATGAGGACAAGGGCCTCATCCCCACAACCCTGGCCGGTGGTTGTGGGGGTCTACGGGCGGGGGGCTTATCAGAATCTGGTTAAAGGGGACCCCCAGATCCCGGCCCCCCCCTGTGTGAAATGGTAAGGGGGTACTGTACCCCTACCAATTCACTAAAAAACTGTCAAAAATGTTAAAAATGACAAGAGACAGTTTTTTACAATTCCTTTATTTAAATGCTTCTTCTTTCTTCCTTCATCTTCTTCTTCTGGTTCTTCTGGCTCTTCTGGTTCTTCCTCCGGCGTTCTCGTCCAGCATCTCCTCCGCGGCGTCTTCTATCTTCTTCTCCTCGGGCCGCTCCACACCCATGGCATGGAGGGAGGCTCCCGCTCTTTTCTTCATCTTCTTCTCTTCTTCCTCTTCCTTTCCTCTTCTCTTCTTCATTTTCTTCTCCGGGCCGCTCCGCACCCATGCTGGCATGGAGGGAGGCTCCCGCTGTGTGACGGCGTCTCCTCGTCTGACGGTTCTTAAATAACGGGGGGCGGGGCCACCCGGTGACCCCGCCCCCCTCTGACACACGGTGACTTGACAGGACTTCCCTGTGACGTCATGGGGAATGCCACAGGGAAGTCCCGTCATGTCCCGTGCGTCAGATGGGGGCGGGGTCACCGGGTGGCCCCGCCCCCCCATTATTTAAGAACCGTCAGAAGAGGAGACGCCGTCACACAGCGGGAGCCTCCCTCCATGCCAGCATGGGTGCGGAGCGGCCGGAGAAGAAAATGAAGAAAAGAAGAAGAGAAGAAAAGAAGAAGATGAAGAAGAGAAGAGGATGAAGAGAAGAGTGGGAGCCTCCCCCCATGCCATGGGTGCGGAGTGGCCCAAGGAGAAGAAGATAGAAGACGCCGCGGAGGAGATGCTGGACGAGAACGCTGGAGGAAGAACCAGTAGAGCCAGAAGAACCAGAAGAAGAAGAAGAAGATGAAGGAAGATAGAAGAAAGAAGAAGCATTTAAATAAAGGAATTGTCAAAAACTGTCTCTTGTCATTTTTAACATTTATGACAGTTTTTGGTGAAATGGTAGGGGTACTTGTACCCCCTTACCATTTCACACGGGGGGGTGGGATCTGGGGATCCCCTTGTTAAAGGGGGCTTCCAGATTCCGATAAGCCCCCCGCCCGCAGACCCCCACAACCACCGGCCAGGGTTGTGGGGATGAGGCCCTTGTCCTCATCAACATGGGGACAAGGTGTTTTGGGGGGCTACCCCAAAGCACCCTCCCAATGCTGAGGGCATGTGGCCTGGTATGGTTCAGGAGGGGGGTCGCTCTCTAGTCCCCCTCTTTTCCTGCGGCCTGTCAGGTTGCGTGCTCGGATAAGGGTCTGGTATGGATTTTTGGGGGGACCCCACGACGTTTTTTTTTTTTTTTTGGCGCGGGGGTTCCCCTTAAAATCCATACCAGACCTGAAGGGTCTGGTATGGAATTTAGGGGGACCCCCACGTCATTTTTTTTTTAAATTTTGGCTGGGGTTCCCCTTAATATCCATACCAGATGCTCGGATAGGGGTCTGGTATGGATTTTTGGGGGGACCCCACGACGTTTTTTTTTTTTTTTTTGGCGCAGGGTTCCCCTTAAAATCCATACCAGACCTGAAGGGTCTGGTATGGAATTTAGGGGGACCCCCACGTCATTTTTTTTTTTAATTTTGGCCGGGGTTCCCCTTAATATCCATACCAGACCTGAAGGGCCTGGTATGGAATTTAGGGGGACCCCCACATCATTTTTTTTTTTAAATTATGGTTCGGGGTTCCCCTGTGGGGAATTCCCATGCCGTTTTTATCAATGAACTTCTATGTGTATTGTCGGACCGGCAATGCAATAGCCGCGAGTAGTTTTAAATGGCTTTTTTCCTTTCAAATGTCATTTTGCTGTCAGACTGTTCTAAACACGGGAAACATGCGCCCCTTTACAGGCATACTATAGACACCCCCCAGCTACAAAATAATTTAAAGGGATATTACACTTTTATTGTTTGACTTAAGCATTATTAAAATCACTGCTCCTGAAAAAATGGCCGTTTTTAAAACTTTTTTTTGCATTGATCCAAGTCCCCTGGGGCAGGACCCAGGTCCCCAAACACTTTTTATGACAATAACTTACATATAAGCCTTTAAAATTAGCACTTTTGATTTCTCCCATAGCCTTTTAAAGGGTGTTCCGCGGCATTCGAATTTGCCGCGAACACCCCAAATTGTTTGCTGTTCGGCGAACTTGCGAACAGCCAATGTTCGAGTCGAACATGTGTTCGACTCGAACTCGAAGCTCATCCCTACCAGGGAGCTAGTCCACAAAAACCGGCACTGAGAGATAGTAAGTGCTGCTATTTATGTGCTGCTTTGATTGTAGATTGTCCACAGCTGGCAGAAGGTGGGGCTAGTGGGTTCAAGATAATGCATCAAACCAAGAGAACATTGCCATAACTCAAGAGCTCTTCTGTGGCACAAGTAAGACTGCAGCTGTGGAATCAGGAACATCCCGGTTCGAATACACCCAGGTACATGACAGGGCCCCCTCCCCAGTGGACCCCTCTGGGGGGCTAGCGGGGCTTAGTGGGAAAGGAGACATGGAAGTCTCGAATAAGAGCAGGAGACTGAGGGACCCAGGAATGGTCTGTGATGGGATATGCCTTCCAATGAACCCTGTCTTCTGGAATCAAGAATCTTAGAGACTTCAAACTCATTTTGTCCATCAACAAGAACAGGAGGAGGTAGCTGTTGCGTTCTTGAGTAGCGATTGAAAATTGCCTTTTTGAGGAGGGAAACGTGGAATATGGGGTGTATCCAGGAGAGAGGAGGGCAATTTCAACGATAGGAGACTGGCCCGACTCGAGCAATAATTCTGTAAAGACTGATGAATCGAGGGCCCAATTTGGTAGAAAGTTGTTTCAGGCTCACGTATTTGGTTGATAGACAGACTCTGTCCCCCACCACATATAGAGGTATATGGCATTTTCCTTTGTTGGAGAAAAGTACATACTTGCCTGCTGACTTCCATAGTAATAAGCAAAACTTTTTCCAATTTAGCAGAATATTTTTCACCCTCTGATCTGCTGCTGGCACACCAGAAGAAGGCTGAAGTAGGGGAAAAGTCTGAGGGTGATAGCCTAGGGCTGCGTAGAATGGTGTGGTATGAAGAGCACTGTGCCAATGGGAATTAATGGCGAACTCAGCCAAAAGAAAATACTCAGACCAGTTGGAGTGTAAGGTATTGACATAATGTCGAAGAAAGGTTTCCAGGGTCTGTTTCATGCGTTCGGTTTGAAAATCTATTTGAGGGTGATGTGAGGTAGAGAGTGAGAGCATTACTCCTGGTTTCTTGTAGAACACTCTCCAGAATCGGGAAACAAACTGGGATCCATGGTCTGAGATGACATTGGTAGGTATGTCATGATATCTCACAATATAGGAAAGGAAGAGGGTAGATAGTGCTTCCGCTGTAGGTAATCCCGGAAGCAGCACAAAATGAGACATTTTGGAAAAGGGATCCACTATGACCCATCTAGAAGTCATGCCCTCGGGTAAGTCTGTAATGAAGTCCATAGTAAAATGGGTCCAAGGCTGGCGAGGTGCCGGTGGTGGTTGTTACAGTTCAGTAGGCAATGTGCGGGGTACTTTATTAGCAGCACAAGTTGGACAGGCAGCCACATAGTCAGTAACATCCCTTTTCATATGAGGCCACCAGACATGATGCTGCAAGGTCTTAAGAGGGATGGTGACACAAGGATGACCGGATAACACACAATCATGTGCCCAGAGGAGTACAGGTTTTCTGAGGCTAGGGGCTATGAACAGGCGATCTGTTCTTCAAGCCTTGGGAAACATGATTCTGGGTTTGTAACTATTGTAAAAGAGCCGTAGAGATCTGTGTGACAATTTTGTGAGGTGGGATTATATACTGCTCGGTAGGTTGATCTTCTTCAGAGGTAGCGACCTGTCTGGAAAGAGCATCCGCTTTCTTGTTTTTATGCCCAGGAATATAAGAAAGAACAAAATTAAAACGGGAAAAAAACAAGAGTCCATCGAGCCTGACGTGAGTTCAAATGTCTTGCAGTCTGAAGATACAGCAGGTTTTTATGGTCAGTGAGTAGGGATGAGCCGAACACCTCCAGGTTCGGTTCGCACCAGAACCTGCGAACGGACCGAAAAGTGCTCATTTTAAAGGCTAATTTGCATGGTATTGTCCTTAAAAGGGTTTGGAGACCCGGGTCCTGCCCCAGGGGACATGTATCAATGCAAAAAAAACTTTTAAAAACGGCCGTTTTTTCGGGAGCAGTGATTTTAATGATGCTTAAAGTAAAAAAAAAAAAAAGTGAAATATTCCTTTAAATATTGTACCTGGGGGGTGTCTATAGTATGCCTGTAAAGTGGGGCATGTTTCCCATGCTTAGAACAGTCCCTGCACAAAATGACATTTTTAAAGGAATAAAAGTCATTTAAAACTGCTTGCGGCTTTAATGTAATGTCGGGTCCTGGCAATATGGAGACAAACGGCATGGGTACCTCCCAGTCCATTACCAGGCCCTTTGGGTCTTGTATGGATATTAAGGGGAACCCCACACCCAAATTAAAAAAAGAAAGGTGTGGGGCCCCCAGGCCCTATATACTCTGAACAGCAGTATACAGAGGCGGTACTAACAAGACAGGGAGTGTAGGTTTGTTGTTAAGTAGAATCTGTTTGTAATTTTGAACTGGTACATTTTTAACATGTTTAGCTCCAAAAAATCTATTTTAAGCTTTTTGGAAAACATAGGGAAGGGTTATCACCCCTGTGACATTTGTTTTGCTGTCTGTGCTCCTCTTCAGAAGATTTCACCTCACATTTTGTCCCAATGACAAATGTTTTTTGAAAATTTGGGGGTTTTAGTGAAACAAGGATTGGTGATAAAGCATCAGTGTAAAGGAGAAAACTTTTCCCCATATTAACTCTTACAGGAGAGAATTTCCCTTCCTAGGTGTAGATTTCATCTCACTTCCTGTTGTCTCCTTCCATTTGCAAGTAGGAGTCGTTTGTAAGTTGGATGTTTGAAAGTAGGGGCCTGCCCTATATACTCAGCAGAAATTTGGGCATTTGGTGTTGTTGTGGCCACAACACTGTAAGCCCTCACAGGGCCCTGCTGTGAAATATTAGATCAAGAATTGTAATTATATGCCCCTGTTAAACAGGGGCAGAAAAATTGGGCCTTTGGTGGTGGTGGTGGTGGCGGTGGTGGGGCTGGTGCCACAACACTGTAAGTCCTCACAGTTACTCTTGGTGGGTGCAGAAACAGGCCCTGCTGTGAAATATTACATAAAGAATTCTAATTACATGTCCCTGTTGAACAGGGGCTGAAAAATTGGGCCTTAGGCACTGGTGCTGGTGCCAAAACACTGCAACCCCTCACAGATACTCTAGTTGGAGTGCAGGAACTAGCACTGCTGCAAAGAATTGCATCAAAAATTGTAATTACACGCCCCCGTTAAGCAAGGGCTGAAAAATTGGGCCTTAGGCACTGGTGCTGGTGCCACAACACTGCAACCCCTCACAGATACTCTAGTTGGAGCGCAGGAACTAGCCGTGCTGCAAAGAATTGCATCAAAAATTGTAATTACATGCCCCTGTTAAAAAGGGGCTCAAAAATTGGGCCTTAGGCACTGGTGCCACAACACTGCAGCCCCTCACAGATACTATAGTTGGAGCGCAGGAACTAGCCCTGCAGCAAAGAATTGCATCAAAAATTGTAATTACACGCCCCTGTTAAACAGGGGCTGAAAAATTGGGCCTTTGACTGACCGAAGCCTCAGCAACACGTTGTCCAGAAACAGGAGTTTGTAACCTCCCAGTCTCTGGGAATGCATTGCAAAGACCTTTCTGCAAGGCCTCCCGAAGATGTTTCATCCTCTGCTCCCTCTGCGATGGCAAGATAAGGTCCGCAACCTTACCCTTGTAACATGGATCAAGGAGGGTTGCCAGCTAGTATTGTTCCTTCTCCTTGATACCACGAATACGAGGATCCTTCCACAGGCTTTGCAGGATCAGGCAGGCCATGCAGCGTAGGTTTGCTAAGGCATTCGGTCCGGAGTCCTCTGGATCACTAAGAACGACATGATCCGCAGCCACCTCCTCCCAGCCACGTACAAGTCCATGTGTTTCTTGGGACTGTAAATGATCCCTTAAAGACTGCTGCTGATGCTGAGTGCCAGGCTCCACCTCCATACTGACACAATCCTCCTCCTCCTCCTCCTCTTCATGTGTGATCAGCGGGCACGTAGGAACACTGTCTGGATAAAGGGGGTTTTGAGAGCTAAGGAAGTCCTCCTCTTCCTGCCTCTGTTCTGCCTCAAGTGCCCTGCCCATTATTCCACGCAGCGTGTGCTCCAACAGGTGGACAAGGGGGACAGTGTCACTGATGCATGCACTGTCACTGCTCACCATCCTCGTGGCCTCCTCAAATGGTGACAGGACAGTGCATGCATCCCTGATCATGGCCCACTGGCGTGGGGAAAAAAAACAAGCTCCCCTGACCCTGTTCTGGTGCCATAGTCGCACAGGTACTCATTGATGGCCCTCTGCTGTGTGTGCAGCCGCTGCAGCATGGCCAACGTTGAGATCCACCTGGTGGGTATGTCACAGATTAGGCGGTTCTTGGGCAGGTTAAATTCCTTTTGGAGATCTGCCAGCCAAGCACTGGCATTATATGACCAGCGGAAATGCACACAGAATTTCCTGGCCTGCCTCAGGACATCCTGTAAGCCCGGATACCTGCCGAAGAACCGCTGCACCACCAAGTTAAGGACGTGAGCCAAACGGGGCACATGGGTCATTTTTCCCTGTCGGAGGGCGGAGAGGAGGTTGGTGCCATTGTCGCAAACCACCATTCCTGCCTTAAGTTGGCGTGGCATCAACCACCTCTGAACCTGCCCCTGCAGAGCTGACCGAACCTCTGCCCCAGTGTGGCTCCTGTCCCCCAAGCACACCAGCTCAAGCACCGCATGGCATCTTTTGGCCTGCATACTTGCGTAGCCCCTTGAACACCTACGGAGCACTGCTGAGGCCATGGAGGAAGAAGAAGAGGAGGGGGTGGAGGAGAGAGGTGTGTCAGAATCACTAGTAGTGGCATTTTGGAGGCGGGGTGGTGGAACAACCTCCAACACTACTGCCCCTTGTCCTGCATCCTTCCCAGCTGCCAGAAGAGTCACCCAATGCGCCATGAAACTTAGGTAACGTCACTGTCCATGCCTGCTGGACCATGAGTCAGCGGTAATATGCACCTTACCGCTGACCGCCCTGTCCAGCGAGGCCAAGACATTGCCTTCCACATGTCGGTAGACAGCCGGAATCGCCTTCCGTGAGAAAAAGTGGCATTTAGGAACCTGCCACTGAGGAACCGCACATTCCACAAGCTCACGGAAGGGGGCAGAGTCTACCAACTGAAAAGGTAGCAGTTGAAGTGCTAGCAATTTTGCCAAGCTAGCATTCAACCGCTGGGCATGTGGATGGCTGGGAGCAAACTTCTTTTTGCAGTGCAGCAGCTGGGGCAGGGAAATTTGCCTGGTACAATCTGATGTTGGTGTACCAATAGCAGATTGCCAGCAAGTACTTGGCTGTGACACACCTAATTCTACACCTTCATTCCTCTCAGTGCAGGTCTCAGAGAGGATTGAAGGTATAGTGGGGTTGGAGATCCCAGCTGATGAGGAGTAAGGAGAGGTCCTATTTGTTATATCTATATCTGTATCTATATCTATATCTATATCTATATATCTATATATAGATATATCTATATATATCTATATATAGATATTTCTATCTATGTATATATCTAGATATATATATAGATAGATATATCTATATATACTGATACTGCAGATAGCAAAATCAACTGCCTGCCTGTAGTATTATTAGTATGAGAACACCACCAATCTTCTACAGGTAGCTTTAGCTGAACACTGTGTAGAGGTCGCACTACACTAACTAGTAGCTTTAGCTGAACACTGTGCAGAGGTCGCACTACACTAACTTGCAGCTTTGGCTGAACACTGTGCAGAGGACACACTTCACTAATGTTTAAATAATGTAGCTGCCTGCGGTAGTGATGGGATCAGGAAAACACCACCAACCTTCTACAGGTAGCTTTAGCTGAACACTGTGCAGAGGTCGCACTACACTAACTTGTAGCTTTAGCTGAACACTGTGCAGAGGTCACATTACACTAACTTGTAGCTTTAGCTGAACACTGTGCAGAGGTTGCAATACACTAACTTGTAGCTTTAGCTGAATACTGTGCAGAGGAAGCACTACACTAACATTTAAATAATGTAGCTACCTGCAGTAATGATAGGATCAGGAAAACACCACAACCTTCTACAGGTAGCTTTAGCTGAACACTGTGCAGAGGTCGCACTACACTAACATGGAAATAATGTAGCTGCCTGCGGTAGAGATAGGAACAGAAAAACACCACCAACCTTCTACAGGTAGCTTTAGCTGAACACTGTGCAGAGGTAGCACTACACTAATGTATAAATAATGTAGCTGCCTGCGGTAGTGATTGGATCAGGAAAACAACACCAATCTTCTACGGGTAGCTTTAGCTGAACACTGTGCAGAGGTCGCACTACACTAAGTTGTAGCTTTAGCTGAACACTGTGCAGAGGTCGCACTACACTAACTTGTAGCTTTAGCTGAACACTATGCAGAGGTCACACTACACTAACATGTAACTAATGTAGCTGCCTGAGGTAGTGATAGGATCGGGAAAACAACACCAACCTTCTACAGGTAGCTTTAGCTGAACACTGTGCAGAGGTCGCACTACACTAACGTTTAAATAATGTTGCTGCCTGCGGTAGTGATAGGATCAGGAAAACACCACCAACCTTCTACTGGTAGCTTAAGCTGAACACTGTGCAGAGGTCGCACTACACTAACTTGTAGCTTTAGCTGAACACTGTGCAGAGGACGCACTACACTAACGTTTAAATAATGTAGCTGCCTGCGGTAGTGATAGGATCAGGAAAACACCACCAACCTTCTACTGGAAGCTTAAGCTGAACACTGTGCAGAGGTCGCACTACAATAACTTGTAGCTTTAGTTGAACACTGTGCAGAAAACGCACTACACTAATGTTTAAATAATGTAGCTGCCTGTGTTAGTAATATGATCAGGAAAACCCCACCAACCTTCTCCAGGTAGCTTTAGTTAAACACTGTACAGAGGTCACAATACACTAACGTGTAAATAATGTTGCTGCCAGCGGTAGTGATAGCATCAGGAAAACACCACCAACCTTCTACAGGTAGCTTTAGCTGAACACTGTGCAGAGGTCGCACTACACTAACGTGTAAATAAGGTAGCTGCCTGCAGTAGTGATATGATCAGGAAAACACCACCAACCTTCTACAGGTAACTTTAGCTGAACACTGTGCAGAGGTCGCACTACACTAACGTGTAAATAATGTAGCTGCCTGTGGTAGTGATAGCATCAGGAAAACAACACCAACCTTCTACAGGTAGCTTTAGCTGAACACTGTGCAGAGGTGGCACTACACTAACTTGTAGCTTTAGCTAAACACTGTGCAGAGGTCGCACTACACTAACATGTAAATAATGTAGCTGCCTGCGGTAGTGATAGGATCAGGGAAACACCACCAACTTTCTACAGGTAGCTTTAGTTGAACACTGTACAGAGGTCGCAATACACTAACATGTAAATAATGTAGCTGCCTGCGGTAGTGATAGGATCAGGAAAACACCACCAACCTACTACAGGTAGCAATAGCTGAACACTGTGCAGAGGTCGCACTACACTAACGTGTAAATAATTTAGCTGCCTGCGGTAGTGATAGGATCAGGAAAACAACACCAACCTTCTACAGGTAGCTTTAGCTGAACACTGTGCAAAGGTCACACTACACTAACTTGTAGCTTTAGCTGAACACTGTGCAGAGGTCACACTACACTAACTTGGAGCTTTAGCTGAATACTGTGCAGAGGTCGCACTACACTAACATGTAAATAATGTAGCTGCCTGCGGTAGTGATAGGATCAGGAAAACAACAAGAACCTTCTACAGGTAGCTTTAGCTGAACACTGTGCAGAGGTTGCACTACACTAACTTGTATCTTTAGCTGAACACTGTGCAGAGGTCACACTACACTAACTTGGAGCTTTAGCTGAACACTGTGCAGAGGTCGCACTACACTAACATGTAAATAATGTAGCTGCCTGCGGTAGTGATAGGATCAGGAAAACAACACCAACCTTCTACAGATAACTTTAGCTGAACACTGTGCAGAGGTCGCACTACACTAACGTGAACATAATGTAGCTGCCTGCAGTAGTGATAGGATCAGTAAAACAAAACCAACCTTCTACAGGTAGCTTTAGCTGAACACTGTGCAAAGGTCACACTACACTAACTTGTAGCTTTAGCTGAACAGTGTGCAGAGGTCACACTACACTAACTTGGAGCTTTAGCTGAACACTGTGCAGAGGTCGCACTACACTAACATGTAAATAATGTAGCTGCCTGCGGTAGTGATAGGATCAGGAAAACAACACCAACCTTCTACAGGTAGCTTTAGCTGAACACTGTGCAGAGGTTGCACTACACTAACTTGTATCTTTAGCTGAACACTGTGCAGAGGTCACACTACACTAACTTGGAGCTTTAGCTGAACACTGTGCAGAGGTCGCACTACACTAACATGTAAATAATGTAGCTGCCTGCGGTAGTGATAGCATCAGGAAAACAACACCAACCTTCTACAGGTAGCTTTAACTGAACACTGTGCAGAGGTGGCACTACACTAACTTGTAGCTTTAGCTGAACACTGTGCAGAGGTCGCACTACACTAACATGTAAATAATGTAGCTGCCTGCGGTAGTGATAGGATCAGGGAAACACCACCAACTTTCTACAGGTAGCTTTAGTTGAACACTGTACAGAGGTCGCAATACACTAACATGTAAATAATGTAGCTGCCTGCGGTAGTGATAGGATCAGGAAAACACCACCAACCTACTACAGGTAGCTTTAGCTGAACACTGTGCAGAGGTCGCACTACACTAACGTGTAAATAATTTAGCTGCCTGCGGTAGTGATAGGATCAGGAAAACAACACCAACCTTCTACAGGTAGCTTTAGCTGAACACTGTGCAAAGGTCACACTACACTAACTTGTAGCTTTAGCTGAACACTGTGCAGAGGTCACACTACACTAACTTGGAGCTTTAGCTGAACACTGTGCAGAGGTCGCACTACACTAACATGTAAATAATGTAGCTGCCTGCGGTAGTGATAGGATCAGGAAAACAACAAGAACCTTCTACAGGTAGCTTTAGCTGAACACTGTGCAGAGGTTGCACTACACTAACTTGTATCTTTAGCTGAACACTGTGCAGAGGTCACACTACACTAACTTGGAGCTTTAGCTGAACACTGTGCAGAGGTCGCACTACACTAACATGTAAATAATGTAGCTGCCTGCGGTAGTGATAGGATCAGGAAAACAACACCAACCTTCTACAGATAACTTTAGCTGAACACTGTGCAGAGGTCGCACTACACTAACGTGAACATAATGTAGCTGCCTGCAGTAGTGATAGGATCAGTAAAACAACACCAACCTTCTACAGGTAGCTTTAGCTGAACACTGTGCAAAGGTCACACTACACTAACTTGTAGCTTTAGCTGAACACTGTGCAGAGGTCACACTACACTAACTTGGAGCTTTAGCTGAACACTGTGCAGAGGTCGCACTACACTAACATGTAAATAATGTAGCTGCCTGCGGTAGTGATAGGATCAGGAAAACAACACCAACCTTCTACAGGTAGCTTTAGCTGAACACTGTGCAGAGGTTGCACTACACTAACTTGTATCTTTAGCTGAACACTGTGCAGAGGTCACACTACACTAACTTGGAGCTTTAGCTGAACACTGTGCAGAGGTCGCACTACACTAACATGTAAATAATGTAGCTGCCTGCGGTAGTGATATGATCAGGAAAACAACACCAACCTTCTACAGATAACTTTAGCTGAACACTGTGCAGAGGTTGCACTACACTAACGTGAACATAATGTAGCTGCCTGCAGTAGTGATAGGATCAGGAAAACACCACCAAAGTTCTACAGGTAGCTTTAGCTAAACACTGTGCAGAGGTCGCACTACACTAACGTGTAAATAATGTAGCTGCCTGCGGTAGTGATAGGATCAGGAAAACAACACCAACCTTCTACAGGTAGCTTTAGCTGAACACTGTGCAGAGGTTGCACTACACTAACTTGTATCTTTAGCTGAACACTGTGCAGAGGTCACACTACACTAACTTGGAGCTTTAGCTGAACACTGTGCAGAGGTCGCACTACACTAACGTGTAAATAATGTAGCTGCCTGCGGTAGTGATAGCATCAGGAAAACAACACCAACCTTCTACAGGTATCTTTAGCTGAACACTGTGCAGAGGTCGCACTACACTAACTTGTAGCTTTAGCTGAACACTGTGCAGAAGTCGCACTACACTAACGTGTAAATAATGTAGCTGCCTGCGGTAGTGATAGGATCAGGAAAACACCACCAACTTTCTACAGGTAGCTTTAGTTGAACACTGTACAGAGGTTGAAATACACTAACGTGTAAACAATGTAGCTGCCTGTGGTACTGATAGGATCAGGAAAACACCATCAACCTTGTACAGGTAGCTTTAACTGAACACTGTGCAGAGGTCGCACTACACTAACATGTAAATAATGTAGCTGTCTGCGGTAGTGATAGGATCAGGAAAACAACACCAACCTTCTACAGGTATCTTTAACTGAACACTGTGCAGAGGTCGCACTACACTAACTTGGAGCTTTAGCTGAACACTGTGCAGAGGTCGCACTACACTAACGTGTAAATAATGTTCCTGCCTGCGGTAGTGATAGGATCAGGGAAACACCACCATCTTTCTACAGGTAGCTTTAGTTGAACACTGTACAGAGGTCGCACTACACTAACGTGTAAATAATGTAGCTGCCTGTAGTAGTAATAGGATCAGGAAAACACCACCAATCTTCTACAGGTAGCTTTAGCTGAACACTGTGCAGAGGTCGCACTACACTAACGTGTAAATAATGTAGCCGCCTGCGGTAGTGATAGGATCAGGAAAACAACACCAACCTTCTACAGGTAGCTTTAGCTGAACACTGTGCAGATTTCGCACTACACTAACGTGTAAATAATTTAGCTGCCTGCGGTAGTGATAGGATCAGGAAAACAACACCAACCTTCTACAGGTAGCTTTAGCTGAACACTGTGCAAAGGTCACACTACACTAACTTGTAGCTTTAGCTGAACACTGTGCAGAGGTCACACTACACTAACTTGGAGCTTTAGCTGAACACTGTGCAGAGGTCGCACTACACTAACATGTAAATAATGTAGCTGCCTGCGGTAGTGATAGGATCAGGAAAACAACAAGAACCTTCTACAGGTAGCTTTAGCTGAACACTGTGCAGAGGTTGCACTACACTAACTTGTATCTTTAGCTGAACACTGTGCAGAGGTCACACTACACTAACTTGGAGCTTTAGCTGAACACTGTGCAGAGGTCGCACTACACTAACATGTAAATAATGTAGCTGCCTGCGGTAGTGATAGGATCAGGAAAACAACACCAACCTTCTACAGATAACTTTAGCTGAACACTGTGCAGAGGTTGCACTACACTAACGTGAACATAATGTAGCTGCCTGCAGTAGTGATAGGATCAGTAAAACAACACCAACCTTCTACAGGTAGCTTTAGCTGAACACTGTGCAAAGGTCACACTACACTAACTTGTAGCTTTAGCTGAACAGTGTGCAGAGGTCACACTACACTAACTTGGAGCTTTAGCTGAACACTGTGCAGAGGTCGCACTACACTAACATGTAAATAATGTAGCTGCCTGCGGTAGTGATAGGATCAGGAAAACAACACCAACCTTCTACAGGTAGCTTTAGCTGAACACTGTGCAGAGGTTGCACTACACTAACTTGTATCTTTAGCTGAACACTGTGCAGAGGTCACACTACACTAACTTGGAGCTTTAGCTGAACACTGTGCAGAGGTCGCACTACACTAACATGTAAATAATGTAGCTGCCTGCGGTAGTGATATGATCAGGAAAACAACACCAACCTTCTACAGATAACTTTAGCTGAACACTGTGCAGAGGTTGCACTACACTAACGTGAACATAATGTGGCTGCCTGCAGTAGTGATAGGATCAGGAAAACACCACCAAAGTTCTACAGGTAGCTTTAGCTAAACACTGTGCAGAGGTCGCACTACACTAACGTGTAAATAATGTAGCTGCCTGCGGTAGTGATAGGATCAGGAAAACAACACCAACCTTCTACAGGTAGCTTTAGCTGAACACTGTGCAGAGGTTGCACTACACTAACTTGTATCTTTAGCTGAACACTGTGCAGAGGTCACACTACACTAACTTGGAGCTTTAGCTGAACACTGTGCAGAGGTCGCACTACACTAACGTGTAAATAATGTAGCTGCCTGCGGTAGTGATAGCATCAGGAAAACAACACCAACCTTCTACAGGTATCTTTAGCTGAACACTGTGCAGAGGTCGCACTACACTAACTTGTAGCTTTAGCTGAACACTGTGCAGAAGTCGCACTACACTAACGTGTAAATAATGTAGCTGCCTGCGGTAGTGATAGGATCAGGAAAACACCACCAACTTTCTACAGGTAGCTTTAGTTGAACACTGTACAGAGGTTGAAATACACTAACGTGTAAACAATGTAGCTGCCTGTGGTACTGATAGGATCAGGAAAACACCATCAACCTTGTACAGGTAGCTTTAACTGAACACTGTGCAGAGGTCGCACTACACTAACATGTAAATAATGTAGCTGTCTGCGGTAGTGATAGGATCAGGAAAACAACACCAACCTTCTACAGGTATCTTTAACTGAACACTGTGCAGAGGTCGCACTACACTAACTTGGAGCTTTAGCTGAACACTGTGCAGAGGTCGCACTACACTAACGTGTAAATAATGTTCCTGCCTGCGGTAGTGATAGGATCAGGGAAACACCACCATCTTTCTACAGGTAGCTTTAGTTGAACACTGTACAGAGGTCGCACTACACTAACGTGTAAATAATGTAGCTGCCTGTAGTAGTAATAGGATCAGGAAAACACCACCAATCTTCTACAGGTAGCTTTAGCTGAACACTGTGCAGAGGTCGCACTACACTAACGTGAAAATAATGTAGCCGCCTGCGGTAGTGATAGGATCAGGAAAACAACACCAACCTTCTACAGGTAGCTTTAGCTGAACACTGTGCAGATTTCGCACTACACTAACGTGTAAATAATTTAGCTGCCTGCGGTAGTGATAGGATCAGGAAAACAACACCAACCTTCTACAGGTAGCTTTAGCTGAACACTGTGCAAAGGTCAAACTACACTAACTTGTAGCTTTAGCTGAACACTGTGCAGAGGTCACACTACACTAACTTGGAGCTTTAGCTGAACACTGTGCAGAGGTCGCACTACACTAACATGTAAATAATGTAGCTGCCTGCGGTAGTGATAGTATCAGGAAAACAACACCAACCTTCTACAGGTAGCTTTAGCTGAACACTGTGCAGAGGTTGCACTACACTATCTTGTATCTTTAGCTGAACACTGTGTAGAGGTCGCACTACACTAACATGTAAATAATGTAGCTGCCTGCGGTAGTGATATGATCAGGAAAACAACACCAACCTTCTACAGATAACTTTAGCTGAACACTGTGCAGAGGTCGCACTACACTAACGTGAACATAATGTAGCTGCCTGCAGTAGTGATAGGATCAGGAAAACAACACCAACCTTCTACAGGTAGCTTTAGCTGAACACTGTGCAAAGGTCACACTACACTAACTTGTAGCTTTAGCTGAACACTGTGCAGAGGTCACACTACACTAACTTGGAGCTTTAGCTGAACACTGTGCAGAGGTCGCACTACACTAACATGTAAATAATGTAGCTGCCTGCGGTAGTGATAGGATCAGGAAAACAACACCAACCTTCTACAGGTAGCTTTAGCTGAACACTGTGCAGAGGTTGCACTACACTAACTTGTATCTTTAGCTGAACACTGTGCAGAGGTCACACTACACTAACTTGGAGCTTTAGCTGAACACTGTGCAGAGGTCGCACTACACTAACTTGGAGCTTTAGCTGAACACTGTGCAGAGGTCGCACTACACTAACGTGTAAATAATGTTCCTGCCTGCGGTAGTGAGAGGATCAGGGAAACACCACCATCTTTCTACAGGTAGCTTTAGTTGAACACTGTACAGAGGTCGCACTACATTAACGTGTAAATAATGTAGCTGCCTGTAGTAGTAATAGGATCAGGAAAACACCACCAATCTTCTACAGGTAGCTTTAGCTGAACACTGTGCAGAGGTCGCACTACACTAACGTGTAAATAATGTAGCTGCCTGCGGTAGTGATAGGATCAGGAAAACAACACCAACCTTCTACAGTTAGCTTTAACTGAACACTGTGCAGAGGTCGAACCACACTAACGTGTAAATAATGTAGCTGCCTGCAGTAGTGATATGATCAGGAAAACACCACCAACCTTCTACAGGTAACTTTAGCTGAACACTGTGCAGAGGTCGCACTACACTAACGTGTAAATAATGTAGCTGCCTGCGGTAGTGATAGCTTCAGGAAAACACCACCAACCTTCTACAGGTAGCTTTAGCTGAACACTGTGCAGAGGTCGCTCTACACTAACGTGTAAATAATGTAGCTGCCTGCAGTAGTGATATGATCAGGAAAACACCACCAACCTTCTACAGATAACTTTAGCTGAACACTGTGCAGAGGTCGCACTACACTAATGATGTAAATAATTCAGCTGCCTGCGGTAGTGATAGTATCAGGAAAACGCCACCAACCTTCTATAGGTACCTTTAGTTGAACACTGTACAGAGGTCGCAATACACTAATGTGTAAATAATGTAACTGCCTGCAGTAGTGATAGGATCAGGAAAACACCACCAACCTTCTACAGTTAGCTTTAACTGAACACTGTGCTGAGGTTGCACTAAACTAACTTGGAGCTTTAGCTGAACACTGTGCAGAGGTTGCACTACACTAACATGTAAATAATGTAGCTGCCTGCAGTAATGATAGGATCAGGAAAACAACACCAACCTTCTACAGGTAGCTTTAGCTGAACACTGTGCAGAGGTTGCACTACACTAACGTGTACATAATGTAGCTGCCTGTGGTAGTGATAGGATCAGGAAAACACCACCAACTTTCTACAGGTAGCTTTAGTTGAACAGTGTACAGAGGTCACAATACACTAACCTGTAAATAATGTAGCTGCCTGCTTTAGTGATAGGATTAGGAAACCACCACCAACCTTCTACAGGTAGCTTTAGCTGAACAATGTGCTGAGATTGCACTACACTAACGTGTAAATAATTTAGCTGCCTGCGGTAGTGATAGGATCAGGAAAACAACACCAACCTTCTACAAGTAGCTTTAGCTGAACACTGTGCAGAGGTCGCACTACACTAACTTGTAGCTTTAGCTGAACACTGTGCAGAAGTCACACTACACTAACTTGTAGCTTTAGCTGAACACTGTGCAGAGGTCACACTACACTAACGTGTAAATAATGTAGCTGCCTGCGGTAGTGATAGGATCAGGAAAACACCACCAACTTTCTACAGGTAGCTTTAGTTGAACACTGTACAGAGGTCACAATACACTAATGTGTAAATAATGTAGCTGCCTGCGGTAGTGATAGGATCAGGAAAACCACACCAACCCTCTACAGATAGCTTTAGCTGAACACTGTGCAGAGGTCGCACTACACTAACTTGTAGCTTTAGCTGAACACTGTTCAGAGAGTGCACTACACTAACGTGTAAATAATGTAGCTGTCTGCTGTAGTGATAGGATCAGGAAAACACCACCAACCTTCTACAGGTAGCTTTAGCTGAACACTGTGCAGAGGTCACAATACACTAATGTGTACATAATGTAGCTGCCTGCAGTAGTGATAAGATCAGGAAAACATCACCAACCTTCTACAGGTAGCTTTAACTGAACACTGTGCAGAGGTAGCACTACACTAATGTGTAAAAAATGTAGCTGCCTGCGGTAGTGATTGGATCAGGAAAACAACACCAATCTTCTACAGGTAGCTTTAGCTGAACACTGTGCAGAGTTTGCACTACACTAAGTTGTAGCTTTAGCTGAACACTGTGCAGAAGTCACACTACACTAACTTGTAGCTTTAGCTGAACACTGTGCAGAGGTCACACTACACTAATATGTAACTAATGTAGCTGCCTGAGGTAGTGATAGGATCAGGAAAACAACACCAACCTTCTACAGGTAGCTTTAGCTGAACACTGTGCAGAGGTCGCACTACACTAACGTTTAAATAATGTTGCTGCCTGCGGTAGTGATAGGATCAGGAAAAAACCACCAACCTTCTACTGGTAGCTTAAGCTGAACACTGTGCAGAGGTGGCACTACACTAACTTGTAGCTTTAGCTGAACACTGTGCAGAGGACGCACTACACTAACGTTTAAATAATGTAGCTGCCTGCGGTAGTGATAGGATCAGGAAAACACCACTAACCTTCTACTGGTAGCTTAAGCTGAACACTGTGCAGAGGTCGCACTACAATAACTTGTAGCTTTAGTTGAACACTGTGCAGAAAACGCACTACACTAATGTTTAAATAATGTAGCTGTCTGTGGTAGTAATATGATCAGGGAAACACCACCAACTTTCTACAGGTAGCTTTAGTTGAACACTGTACAGAGGTCGCAATACACTAACATGTAAATAATGTAGCTGCCTGCGGTAGTGATAGGATCAGGAAAACACCACCAACCTTCTACAGGTAACTTTAGCTGAACACTGTGCAGAGGTCGCACTACACTAACGTGTAAATAATGTAGCTGCCTGCGGTAGTGATAGCATCAGGAAAACACCACCAACCTTCTACAGGTAGCTTTAGCTGAACACTGTGCAGAGGTCGCACTACACTAACATGTAAATAATGTAGCTGCCTGCAGTAGTGATATGATCAGGAAAACACCACCAACCTTCTACAGGTAACTTTAGCTGAACACTGTGCAGAGGTCGCACTACACTAACGTGTAAATAATGTAGTTACCTGTGGTAGTGATAGCATCAGGAAAACAACACCAACCTTCTACAGGTAGCTTTAACTGAACACTGTGCAGAGGTGGCACTACACTAACTTGTAGCTTTAGCTGAACACTGTGCAGAGGTCACACTACACTAACATGTAAATAATGTAGCTGCCTGCGGTAGTGATAGGATCAGGGAAACACCACCAACTTTCTACAGGTAGCTTTAGTTGAACACTGTACAGAGGTCGCAATACACTAACATGTAAATAATGTAGCTGCCTGCGGTAGTGATAGGATCAGGAAAACTCCACCAACCTACTACAGGTAGCTTTAGCTGAACACTGTGCAGAGGTCGCACTACACTAACGTGTAAATAATGTAGCTGCCTGCGGTAGTGATAGGATCAGGAAAACAACACCAACCTTCTACAGGTAGCTTTAGCTGAACACTGTGCAAAGGTCACACTACACTAACTTGTAGCTTTAGCTGAACACTGTGCAGAGGTCACACTACACTAACTTCGAGCTTTAGCTGAACACTGTGCAGAGGTCGCACTACACTAACATGTAAATAATGTAGCTGCCTGCGGTAGTGATAGGATCAGGAAAACAACACCAACCTTCTACAGATAGCTTTAACTGAACACTGTGCAAAGGTCGCACTACACTAACTTGGAGCTTTAGCTGAACACGGTGCAGGGGTCGCACTACACTAACGTGTAAATAATGTAGCTGCCTGCGGTAGTGATAGGATCAGGAAAACAACACCAACCTTCTACAGGTAGCTTTAGCTGAACACTGTGCAGAGGTTGCACTACACTAACTTGGAGCTTTAGCTGAACACTGTGCAGAGGTTGCACTACACTAACGTGAACATAATGTAGCTGCCTGCAGTAGTGATAGGATCAGGAAAACACCACCAACCTTCTACAGGTAGCTTTAGCTGAACACTGTGCAGAGGTCGCAGTACACTAACGTGTAAATAATGTAGCTGCCTGCGGTAGTGATAGGATCAGGAAAACAACACCAACCTTCTACAGGTAGCTTTAGCTGAACACTGTGCAGAGGTTGCACTACACTAACTTGTATCATTAGCTGAACACTGTGCAGAGGTCACACTACACTAACTTGGAGCTTTAGCTGAACACTCACCAGAGGTCGCATTACACTAACATGTAAATAATGTAGCTGCCTGCGGTAGTGATATGATCAGGAAAACAACACCAACCTTCTACAGATAGCTTTAGCTGAACACTGTGCAGAGGTCGCACTACACTAACTTGGAGCTTTAGCTGAACACTGTGCAGAGGTCGCACTACACTAACATGTAAATAATGTAGCTGCGTGCGGTAGTGATAGCATCAGGAAAACAACACCAACCTTCTACAGGTAGCTTTAGCTGAACACTGTGCAGAGGTCGCACTACACTAACTTGTAGCTTTAGCTGAACACTGTGCAGAAGTCGCACTACACTAATGTGTAAATAATGTAGCTGCCTGCGGTAGTGATAGGATCAGGAAAACACCACCAACTTTCTACAGGTAGCTTTAGTTGAACACTGTACAGAGGTCGAAATACACTAACGTGTAAACAATGTAGCTGCCTGTGGTAGTGATAGGATCAGGAAAACACCATCAACCTTGTACAGGTAGCTTTAACTGAACACTATGCAGATGTCGCACTACACTAACATGTAAATAATGTAGCTGTCTGCGGTAGTGATAGGATCAGGAAAACAACACCAACCTTCTACAGGTATCTTTAGCTGAACACTGTGCAGAGGTCGCACTACACTAACTTGGAGCTTTAGCTGAACACTGTGCAGAGGTCGCACTACACTAACGTGTAAATAATGTTCCTGCCTGCGGTAGTGATAGGATCAGGGAAACACCACCATCTTTCTACAGGTAGCTTTAGTTGAACACTGTGCAGAGGTCGCACTACACTAACGTGTAAATAATGTAGCTGCCTGTAGTAGTGATAGGATCAGGAAAACACCACCAATATTCTACAGGTAGCTTTAGCTGAACACTGTGCAGAGGTCGCACTACACTAACGTGTAAATAATGTAGCTGCCTGCGGTAGTGATAGGATCAGGAAAACAACACCAACCTTCTACAGATAGCTTTAGCTGAACACTGTGCAGAGGTCGCACTACACTAACTTGTAGCTTTAGCTGAACACTGTGCAGAGGTCGCACTACACTAACGTGTAAATAATGTAGCTGCCTGCAGTAGTGATAGGATCAGGAAAACAACACCAACCTTCTACAGGTAGCTTTAGCTGAACACTGTGCACAGGTCGCAGTACACTAACTTGTAGCTTTAGCTGAACACTGTGCAGAGGTCGCACTACACTAACTTGGAGATTTAGCTGAACACTGTGCAGAGGTTGCACTACACTAACTTGGAGATTTAGCTGAACTCTGTGCAGAGGTCGCACTACACTAACTTGTAGCTTCAGCTGAACACTGTGCAGAGATCGCACTACTCTAAAAAATAATGTAGCTGCCTGCGGTAGTGATAGGATCAGAAAAACACCACCAATCTTCTACAGGTAGCTTTAGGTGCACACTGTGCAGAGGACGCACTACACTAACTGTAAATACTGTAGCTAATAGGACTAATAGGATCAGAAGAACACCAGCAATTTCCTTTAAATACTGTTGCAACACCTGCCTGCCTGTCAGTAGGAAGATAATAACAGGAACGGATCTTGGTAACTGAATACAGTATATATATATATATATATATATATATACACACAACACCTGGGATGCCTATATATACACAATACACTGACTGACTGTCCTGCCTAATCTATCTAACTTAAATCAAATGACACTGTCTCTCTGTCTCTGTCTCTCAACACCGGAACACACTACACAGGGCCGATGTGCAGAAGGATTTATATAGTGTGGGGCGTGTATTAAACCCCTTGAGCCATAATTAGCCAAGGCCACCCTGGCTTTGGCCAATTACAGCTCTCTGTACAGACGGTGCTGTGATTGGGCAAGCATGCGGGTCATAATGCATGCTGGGCCAATCATCAGCCAGCAATGCACTGCGATGCCGCAGTGAATTATGGGCTGCAACGCGCCACTCGAATTTGGCGCGAACGGCCCATATCGTTCGCAATTCGGCGAACGATCGAACAGACGATGTTCGAGTCGAACATGGGTTCGACTCGAACACGAAGCTCATCCCTATCAGTGAGGATAGAAAAAGGCTTGGGAGCCCCTTCCAGAAGATGTTACCATTCAGACAATGCCAATTTGATAGCCAGTAGTTCTCGATTCCCAACATCGTAATTCATCTCCACTGGAGAAAACTTTCTAGAAAGAAACACTACTGGATGGATTCTACCGGACTTAGGCTGTCTCTGGGAAAGCACGGCACCTGCTCCTACCTCAAATGCATCAACCTCAACTATATACTGGAGATCAGGATTTGGATGCCGAAGAATTGGAGCCTTGCTGTACATGTCTTTTAATTACTGGAAAGCCGAATCCACTTCTGAGGGCCACACCTTGCAATTTGTACCTTTCTTAGTCATAGCAGTAAGGGGGGCCTCAATGGAGGCAAAACCTTCGATGAAGCATCTGTAGTAATTTGCGAACCCTAGAAAGCTTTGGAGCCCTCTTAAAGTGGTCAGTTGGGGCCACTGCAAGACAGCGGAAAGTTTTTGAGGATCCATTTGGAAACCGACAGCACTTATAATGTATCCAAGGAAAGGAATATGGCTTTGATAGAAACTGCATTTCTCAATCTTCGCGTAAAGATGGTTTTCTCTCAGTCGTTGTAATACCTACTTTACATGTGAGAGTCTTGGAAAAAAGGAAAATGTCGATGAAAAGTAGATGATCACAAAACTGTTGCTGAAATCGTGAAAAATGTCATTAATGAAACGTTGGAAGACAGCAGGGGCGTTACACAACCCAAATGGCATAACCAGATATTCAAAATGTCCATTACGAGTGTTGAATGCTGTCTTCCACTCTTACCCATCTTTAATTCGAATCAGATTATAAGCCCCTCGTAGGTCCAGCTTAGAGAAGATAACAGCTCCCTTAAGTATATCAAACAGTTCAAGAATGAGAGGCAAAGGGTAGGAGTCTTTTACAGAGATTTGATTTAACCCTCGATAGTCTATGCATGGTCGAAGACCCTCCATCTTTTTTTTTCAATAAAGAAAAAACCTACCCCTACTGGAGAAGAAGAGGGTCAGATAAATCCTCTTTCCAAGTTGTCTTTTACATATTCCTCCATGGATTTTTGTTCAGGCAAAGACGGGCTAGGTCCTTCCTTTGGGAAGAGGTGCTCCAGGAATCAAATTAATTGTGCAGTCAAAAGACCAATGTGGAGGTAAAACCTCTGCCTTTTGCTTGCAATATACATCTGCAAACTCATGGTATTCACGAGGCAAGGTAGGTGGGATGGCCACGGAAGCCAACAGACAACCAGAAAGTCTTTTGGCAAGAGAGTTTTCACCGCACAGGTATGGACTCAAGCCAGGTGTGAAGAGAGTGGTTGTCTCCAAGAGTAAAGAGTCCAAGGTGCTGGCTGATGCTGAATCATGCTGAGGGTAGATGAGAAAATCCGGACAGCCGCACACTGGGAAAATATTATCCAAAAATATTTATTGTAAAATCAGGATCATACAGAATATCGTAGCAAGAAGGTACAGGCAATCTGCTAACACGTTTCGCACTTATGCTAAGTGCTTACTCATGATTGCCTGTACCTTTTTGCCACGATATTCTGTATGATCCTGATTTTACAATAAATATTTTTGGATAATATTTTCCCAGTGTGCGGCTGTCTGGATTTTCTCATCTACCCTCAGAAAGTCTTTTGGGTGGAGACAAACAGTTTAGATGACAGAACTTCCCCAAGAGGTTAATTCTCCATTTTTCCCAATAAAAAGAAGCTTTATGTTGTAACCATGGGTAACCAAAGATAATGGGCAGAAGTAGAGAATCAATAAGAGACAAGACAACTTCCTCTTTGTGGAGTATGCCTACCTGAAGGGTGATTGTCGTAGTCTCAAATTTTACAATGCCATCTCCCAAGGGTTGTCCATTCAGGGTGGTGATGTTCAGGGGTCTAGACTTTGGAACAAATGGGATTTTATTTTCTTTAGCAAAAGTGTAGTCCAAGAATATGCCAGTGGCTCCAGAATCCACAAAAGCCTCACAGGTGACAAGTTTAGAGGGTAAATGGATAATTGTGGGAACAGTAATCTTGGTCTTGGAGGATAAACTTGTAAGGTCTAACCCAGCTCCTCCAACACTGGTTAGACCCTGCCTTTTACTGGATGGGAAGGGCATACAAATAACAAATATCCTTTAAGTCCACAGTACAGGCATACGCCCAATGCACGCCTTCTTTGTTTCTCTGACTCAGTTAGGTGGAGATGGCTTACTTCCATGGGTTCCACAGGTGCCTGGGGTTCAACTGAGATTTCAGGTTCTGGCTGAGGTGGTTCTTGGAAGTTAGGGGCCAAACGGTAAACTGGCCTAGGAAACTTGTGATTTCTAAGTCTCTCTTGTCACCTTTCATGGTACCGGACATCTAGACGAACACACAGCTCTATGAATTTCTCAAGGTCTTCTGGGGAATCCTTATAGACTAATTTGTCCTTGATGCGATCTGTAAGACCTTTTCTGAAGGCTGGGTACGGAACTCAATAGCATATTGTGCCACAGACCTGGTACCTTGTTGTATGTTCAAAAGTGAGAACTCAGCTGCAGAAGCTCTATCTAGCTTGCCAAATACAGTCTGGAGAGAAGCCAGAAATTTGTCAGAGTCTTGCAGCATAGGATCATTGCGTTCCAGGTAAGGAGAGACCCAGGCCAGGGCCTTCCCCTTTAACAAGGAAATTACAAAAGTCACTTTGGCAGATGAAGTGTTAAAAGCCCCAGGATTGTTGCAGAAATGCAAACGGCAAACATTTAAAAAGCCTCTGTGGTCCTCAGTATCACCACCAAATTTTTTATGCAGGGGAATAGGGATGAGCCGAACACCCCCCTGTTCGGTTCGCACCAGAATAATGCGAACAGGAAAAAAGTTTGTTCGAACACGGAACACCGTTAAAGTCTATGGGACACGAACATGAATAATCAAAAGTGCTAATTTTAAAGGCTTATATGCAAGTTATTGTCATAAAAAGTGTTTGGGGACCTGGGTCCTGCCCCAGGGGACATGGATCAATGCAAAAAATACTTTTAAAAACGGCTGTTTTTTCAGGAGCAGTGATTTTAATAATGCTTAAAGTCAAACAATAAAAGTGTAATATTCCTTTAAATTTCGTAGCTGGGGGGTGTCTATAGTATGCCTGTAAAGGGGCGCATGTTTCCCGTGTTTAGAACAGTCTGACAGCAAAATGACATTTCCAAGGAAAAAAGCCATTTAAAACTACTCG
This sequence comes from Aquarana catesbeiana, assembly GCF_042186555.1. Lineage (NCBI taxonomy): Eukaryota > Metazoa > Chordata > Amphibia > Anura > Ranidae > Aquarana > Aquarana catesbeiana. The sequence continues at coordinate 250,069,133 of NC_133325.1, read as the reverse complement.
CGGCTATTGCATTGCCGGTCCGACAATACACATAGAAGTTCATTGATAAAAACGGCATGGGAATTCCCCACAGGGAATTTTTTTTAAAAAAATGACGTGGGGGTCCCCCTAAATTCCATACCAGGCCCTTCAGGTCTGGTATGGATATTAAGGGGAACCCCGGCCAAAATTTAAAAAAAAATGACGTGGGGGTCCCCCTAAATTCCATACCAGACCCTTCAGATCTGGTATGGATTTTAAGGGGAACCCCGCGCCAAAAAAAAAAAAACGCGTGGGGTCCCCTCAAAAATCCATACCAGACCCTTATCTGAGCACGCAACCTGGCAGGCCGCAGGAAAAGAGGGGGGACGAGAGAGCACCCCCCTCCTGAACCGTACCAGGCCACATGCCCTCAACATTGGGAGGGTGCTTTGGGGTAGCCCCCCAAAACACCTTGTCCCCATGTTGATGAGGACAAGGGCCTCATCCCCACAACCCTGGCCGGTGGTTGTGGGGGTCTACGGGTGGGGGTCTGCAGGCAGGGGGTCACACGCAGCATGGTAGAGCTCTCCTCAGACTCCAGCAGATCATCATCCTCGGTGTGTATAGACATACAATGCATAAACACAGGGGAAACTGATATCTATCCCCCTGACAGTCCATCTACACGTAGCTCTACTAAATTTAAGAAAGCTAAAGGAGATGGGCAGGAACAGGAATCTGACATGGAAGAATGTGCTGCAGAGCATTCCACCCAGATCCCTCTTGAGCACTTTCCTTCATCTTCTCAGCCTGTGACAATGACAAATATGAATTATATGCTGATCTCTTTGGGAGATTTCCTGCACATTGACATAATGAATATGCTGAAACCTATTATTGCTTCTGTACATAACTTGCAACAACGAATGTCTCATACTGAACACAAAATGGAGGATGCATTCTCTGCTCACAATAATCTTGTAGGTGCATATAAAGAACAGCAAAATGATATACAGAGAATGGCGGCAAAGTTGGCGGATATGGAAGACCATTCATGCTGGAATAATATAAAATTCCGTGGTATTCCAGAATCCATTTCTGCCACTGATCTGAAAGGCTTTGTACGCCAAATGCTATGCACCTTGGTGCCCAATGCGACTGACATGGAACTGATAATAGACAGAGCGCATAGACTGCCAAAACCAACTTTCCTTCTGGATATGGTATCAAGGGGCGTACTGGTTAGAATACATTACTACCATATAAAAGAAGATGCCATGCGCGCTATACGGAAAAACCCACAATTAACCGGGCAATTTGCAGGTATTGCTCTGTACACGGATTTATCGCAAGCTATTATACAGCATATAAAAAAGCTCCTTACTATCACGAAGGCCCTAAGAAACCACAATATCACTTATATATGGGGACCCATCAAAACTAACGGTTACACACCTGGATAAGACGGTCAACATATTTTCGCTGGAATCCAGCCTCAGATTTCTGAAAGAATGGAGGATTCTTCCAGCTGACAAACCAGCAGAAAATAGATGTGAACCATCTAAACTTCAAAAGGAATGGTCATGAATCCTTTACCAGAAAATGTAACATATAAGTACCTCGCACATTTCTACTGAAAGCGGTCCTTGGAGTTTCGGAATTCTCTAGATACCCAGGAACAAATTTCCTAATGCCATGCTGGCATGGGTTATTCGCCCTCAGATTTCTTTTTTATGTTTTTTATATTTTTACTGTTCTTTTTTTTGTTGTCCTCACCTGCTACATTCAGTTGACTGAATACATCCAACACTGCTCAGCTTATATCACCTATTCCTGTTTGAATATCTCAGCATCAATATTCTAACCATGTGTCAAGGCTGGGCTCAGCCCTTCCTTCTCTGAGCTGGCCATTCAGCTGTGGGCTAATTGCCAGCTCTCGTCTCTCTCCCCAGTTAACCAGCTAATGTGGATCTGCTCGTCAGTCCCGCCTACTTAATGATCTCCAGCTCACTTCATTCCTGCCTTCGCCTTGGTCACATCACAAGAAATCATCTCCTGCATTCCTATTTAAAGACTGGCTTTGCTGACATCCCTTCTGGCTCTAGATACTGCTTGCTGTTCCTCTACTTGGATCCCTGACTTCTGGCCTGCCTGATTACCTGATCTGGTTACTGAACTCTGGCTTGGCTGACTACCCGATCCAGTTACTGGACTCCAGCTATGCTTTGACTATGCTTACTCTATTTACCTTTTTATTTTTATTAATACACAAGTGTGATTTAACTGTACTTCTGTCTCTGTAATATTTTTTCCAGATTGGATGAGCAAGATCACTGCATGGATCAGTTTGCCATGGCATTACAAACACTCTTGAGTCACACGGCTCACCTGGATTCCCCCACTGTGGCTGCTCCGGTACAACCTGAGTTTCAGGCCATCCCTACTGCTGCCCCAGTCTCTGTGCAGGCACCCGCCTTGAGTATTACATCTATAAGAGGTATGTCTGGTATGTCTGGTTCCACCCCGCTTCACCAGAGATTTGGGGGCGATCCAGTTCAATGCAGAGGGCTTCTCAACCAAGTTGAGATATACTTTGAGATACTGCCCCAGGCATTTCCCATGGACAGAAGCAAAGTAGGGTTTGTGATATCTTTGCTTTCTGAGAGAGCCTTGGCCTGGGCTAACCCTCTATGGGAGACGCAAAAACCTGTTGTCTTGAGTTACCCTGAGTTTGTGGCCTCCTTTAACTGGTTCAATACAATGCATTTTCACCCCCTTCCTTCCCAGGCCAATTTTTAGTTTTCAGCGCTGTCGCACTTTAAACGACAATTGTGCGGTCGTGTGACGTTGTACCCAAAAAAAAAAAAATTGACGTCCTTTTTTTCCCCACAAATAGAGCTTTTTTTTGGTGGTATTTGATCACCTCTGCGTTTTTATTTTTTGCGCTATAAACAAAAGAAGAGCGACAATTTTGAAAAAAACACAATATTTTTTACTTTTTGCTATAATAAATATCCCAATTTTTTTTTTTTTTTAAATTTTTCCTGAGTTTCGGCCGATACGTATTCTTCTACATATTTTTGGTAAAAAAAATCACAATAAGTGTATGTTGATTGGTTTGCGCAAAAGTTATAGTGTCTACAAAATACAGGATAGATTTATGGCATTTAGAAAAAAAAAATATTTATTTATTTTTTTTACTAGTAATAGCGGCGATCGTGAGTTTTTTTCGTGACTGTGACATTATGGCGGACACATCGGACACTTTTGACACATTTTTGGGACCATTCACATTTATACAGCGATCAATGCTATAAAATTGCATTGATTACTGTGTAAATGTGACAGGCAGTGAAGGGGTTAACCACTAGGGGGACACAAGGGGTTAAATATGTTTCCTAAGGGAGTGTTTATAACTGTAGGGGGCGGGGACGTACAAGGGGAGGAGACCGATCAGTGTTCCGCTGTACTAGGAACACAGATCGCTCTCCTCACAGCTGACAGGACGTGGATCTGTGTGTTTACACACACAGATCCACGGTCCGGCCCGGTTAACGGGCAATCGCGGGTGCCCGGCAGACATCGCGGCTGCCGGGCACACACACCGGGTCCAGAGCAACGCGTCGGGCATGCGCGCGCGTGCCCGGCGGCGTGCGCGCCCCCTAGACGGCCGGGAATCCCAGGCCATCATATGACGTCCACCCAGGATGGGAGATCCCATCTGTGGACGTCATATTACTATGGCTGTATAGGGAAGTGGTTAAAAGGGTATTTGATGTTCCTGCATGCTCCGCTTCTGCTGCCAAGGCCTCATGTTCATCAAACAGAGTACAAGAACTATTGCCGACTATGCCATTGAGTTCCTTACTCTGGCAGTAAAGGTTGCTTGGAACAATGAGGCCCACGTGGATGCTTTTTCTCATGGTCTCTCTGGTTCCATCAAGGATGAGATAGCAGCCCGAGATTTACCCACTGAGCTGGAGAGATTAATCTCGTTTGCCATCCTCATTGACTTCAGACTCAGAGAAAAACTTTATTTTAAGGAGCGCTTGCGGAAGCCTCCTGTATGTTTGCCTCCGAGCTTTGCAGTCCCACCCGTGCCTCCATCACCTCCCATGCCTCCTGGTACTGAGTCGGTCAGTGAAGATGAACCCATGCACTTGAGCTTCACGCGTCTCTCTGCGGATGAGAGAGCCTTTAGAAGGAGGGAGAGATTGTGCCTTTATTGTGGCCAGGCAGGTCACTTTTTGAAGTCTTGTCCTACCCATCCTAAGAACACCCGAACCTTGAGGTCCTGTCATTGACAGACCTTAAGTGGTGTTGTGTTGTCCCCAGTTATCCAGGTTACCCCTGGTTTCGGTCACCCTTTCCTGGGCTAAGTCGTCTATCGAGATACAGGCTCTAATCGACTCTGGGGCTGCAGGCCTGTTCATTGATGCTGCCTTTGTATCAAAGCACTCAATTCCACTGCAGCTGCATGACACTCCACTTGCCATTGAGGATCTTGATGGGAGACCTCTACAGCCTGCCCATGTGACTCATGAGACGGTTCCGTTGTCCATGGCCATAGGGGCTCTTCACCATGAGATAATCCAATTCCAAGTGATTTCCTCTCCTAAGTTTCCACTGGTTATTGGTTATCCTTGGTTACAGAGGCACAACCCCTCTTTTGATTGGCTCCGTGCTGAGGTTCTCTCCTGGTCACCACAATGCAGTGAGACATGCTTCCGGAAGGTAGTCAAGGTCCTATGTACCGCTTCACTCTCTTCCCTGCCAGAGGGGTACCATGATTTTAGCGATGTCTTTGACAAGGGTCAAGCCTGTAGTTTGCCTCTACACCGGCCATATGATTGCGCAATTGACCTTCAACCTGATGCCACTCCCCTCGTGGCAAGGTTTACCCTTTGTCGGTCTTGGAGGATAAAGCCATAGAGGAGTATCTTGCAGACGCACTTTCTCAGGGTTTCATCCACAAATCTTCATCTCCTGCTGGTGCTGGTTTCTTCTTTGTGAAGAAGAGGTGCGGTGAACTGAGACCTTGTATTGATTATAGGGGTCTCAATCGTTTCACGATTAAGAATGCCTACCCGATCCCGTTGATTACAGAGTTATTTGACCGCCTCAAGGGAGCAACGGTTTTCACTAAGCTTGACCTGAGAGGGGCTTACAATCTTGTGAGGATTAAGGAGTACAACGAGTGGAAAACTGCGTTTAATACCAGAACAGTCCATTAAGAGTATCTCATAATGCCTTTTGGCCTTTGTAATGCCCTGGCAGTTTTCCAGGAATTTATTAACTATGTCCTCCGAGATTAGTTGCGGTTATGTGTGGTGGTTTATCTCGATGATATCCTCATATTTTCTAAGTCCCTGGAGAGCCACAAACACAGATGTCTGTCATGTGCTTCCGAAATTAAGAGAGAACAATCTCTATTGTAAACTGGAGAAGTGTGAATTCCATCGGGAACAGGTTAAATTCCTGGGCTATGTCATTTCCACTGCTGATTTTTCGATGAACCCAGAGAAACTTTCGGCAGTCCTACAGTGGCCTCAACCCATGGGGTTACATCCTCTGCAGCGTTTCTTGGGTTTTGCCAACTATTACTGGAAGTTTAATTGTAACTTCTCGTCTCTGGTCAAGCCCCTGACCAATATGACCAGAAAGAACGGTAACCCACAGAGTTGGTCTCCAGAGTCCATTAAGGCCTTTAAAAGTTTCAAGTCTGCCTTTGTTTCTGCTCCTGTGTTGGCACATCCTGATCCTACATTACCTTTTATCCTTGAGGTTGATGCTTCTGAGACTGGTGTTGGTGCCCTTCTGTCTCAACGTCCTACCTCTGAGAGTGCTATACATCCTTGTGGCTACTTTTCCAAGAAATTGTCACCTGCCGAGTGCAATGACGAGATTGGTGACAGAGAGCTGTTGGCAATCATTTTAGCCCTGAAAGAATGGAGACATCTCCTCGAAGGTACCACTGTGCCGGTTCTCATTCTTACCGACCATAAGAATCTCACATTCTTGCCTGAGGCTAAACGCCTCTCTCCCAGAAGGGCGGGATGGGCTCTTTTCTTGTCAAATTTCAATTACATTGTCTCATTCTTACACGGTACTAAGAATATAAGGGCTGACTCCCTGTCACAACAATTTTCCTCCACTTCCAAGTTGGAGTCGGTTCCGGTTCCTATAATTCCTCCAGATCGTATTCTGCCTACGGTTTGCACCAGTCTTACTTCTCCTTTGGGTGACAAAATTCTTGCTGCTCGGGTCGATGCTCCTCCTGAGAAACCTTGTGACCGCTGCTTTGTCCCAGAGTGTCTCCATACTGCAGTGCTCCTTACTTACTATTCTCCCAAGGCAGCTGGCCACTCTGGTAAGAATCAACTTGTTTGGGCCATTTCCCAACAATTCTGGTGGCCTAGTTTACATGCTGATGTAGCTGCCTTCGTAGATGCCTGTTCTGTGTGTGCTCAGAGTAAGACTCCAAAACACATTCCAGTGGGCCTCCTACAACCCATACCCAATGGAGAGAGGCCCTGGACCCACCTGTCTATGGGAAGAACTAAAGAAAAAGAATTCCAAAAAAGGAAAACCTGTGGTCGGGCTTTAAAGGCACAACAAACAGTAGAAATATACAAAAATATTAGCATTTATTGAAATATATTTATATAATACAAACAACAGGGACATGAAAGAAACATTGATAAAAATCATACATACAAAAATCAATCTATATATGATTTGAGCCCTAATGCGTCTGATGTATGAAAAAAGTTAGGAAACAATTAGAAGAATTTTTTCAATCCTACAGATGAGACTCCAGCATCCACTACCTGGTGTGCCCATAAAGCCTATATTAGAGGCCTACTGTTGCAAATAGCAGCTAGGGAAAAGAGACAAAGGATGCAGGTAACTAAGCCCCTTTTAGCTAAAATTCACCACCTAGAAATGCAGAATAAAAAAGATATGACCCAGACTCTGATAGAGGAATTAAAGAGTTGTAGATCAGAACTTAAACACCAAGTGCAGTATCGATCGATCACTGTCACTTACAAAACACTAAATGCATAAGTGCAGCGTCCACAGAGTCAGGCCTGATCCCTGTGATCGCTAACAGTTTTTTTGGTAGCGTTTTGGTGAACTGGCAAGCACCAGCCCCAGGCAGCGTCAGATTAGCACCAGTACCGCTAACACCCATGCACGCACCGTACACCTCCCTTAGTGGTATAGTATCTGAACGGATCAATATCTGATCCGATCAGATCTATACTAGCATCCCCAGCAGTTTAGGGTTCCCAAAAACGCAGTGTTAGCGGAATCAGCCCAGATACCTGCTAGCACCTGCGTTTTGCCCCTCCGCTTGGCCCAGCCCAGCCCACCCAAGTGCAGTATCGATCGATCACTGTCACCTACAAAACACTAAATACATAACTGCAGCGTTCGCAGAGTCAGGCCTGATCCCTGCGATCGCTAACAGTTTTTTTGGTAGCGTTTTGGTGAACTGGCAAGCACCAGCAGCCTAGTACACCCCGGTCATAATCAAACCAGCACTGCAGTAACACTTGGTGACGTGGCGAGTCCCATAAGTGCAGTTCAAGCTGGTGAGGTGGCAAGCACAAGTAGTGTCCTGCTGCCACCAAGAAGAAGGCAAAAACAGGCCCGTTGTGCCCATAATGCCCTTCCTGCTGCATTCGCCAATCCTAATTGGGAACCCACCACTTCTGCAGCGCCTGTACTTCCCCCATTCCCATCCCCAACCAAATGCAGTCGGCTGCATGAGAGGCATTTTCTTTATGTCCTCCCGAGTACCCCTACCCAACGAACCCCCCAAAAAAGATGTTGTGTCTGCAGCAAGCGCGGATATAGGCTATTATTGTCCCTCCTGTCCTGAAAATCCTGGTCTTTGCATTGGTGAATGTTTTGAACGCTACCATACACTAGTTGAGTATTAGCATAGGGTACAGCATTGCACAGACTAGGCACACTTTCACAGGGTCTCCCAAGATGCCATCGCATTTTGAGAGACCCGAACCTGGAACCGGTTACAGTTATAAAAGTTAGTTACAAAAAAAAGTGTATAAAAAAAAAAAAAAATATATAAAATTAAAAAAAATAGTTGTCGTTTTATTGTTCTCTCTCTCTCTATTCTCTCTCTATTGTTCTGCTCTTTTTTACTGTATTCTATTCTGCAATGTTTTATTGTTATTATGTTTTATCATGTTTGCTTTTCAGGTATGCAATTTTTTATACTTTACCGTTTACTGTGTTTTATTGTTAACCATTTTTATGTCTTCAGGTACGCCATTCACGACTTTGAGTGGTTATACCAGAATGATGCCTGCAGGTTTAGGTATCATCTTGGTATCATTCTTTTCAGCCAGCAGTCGGCTTTCATGTAAAAGCAATCCTAGTGGCTAATTAGCCTCTAGACTGCTTTTGCAAGCAGTGGGAGGGAATGCCCCCCCCCACCGTCTTCCGTGTTTTTCTCTGGCTCTCCTGTCTCAACAGGGAACCTGAGAATGCAGCCGGTGATTTAGCCAGCTGACTATAGAGCTGATCAGAGACCAGAGTGGCTCCAAACATCTCTATGGCCTAAGAAACCGGAAGCTACGAGCATTTCATGACTTAGATTTCACCGGATGTAAACAGCGCCATTGGGAAATTGGGAAAGCATTTTATCACACCGATCTTGGTGTGGTCAGATGCTTTGAGGGCAGAGGAGAGATCTAAGGTCTAATAGACCCCAATTTTTTCAAAAAATAGTACCTGTCACTACCTATTGCTATCATAGGGGATATTTACATTTCCTGAGATAACAATAAAAATGATAAAAAAAAATGAAAGGAACAGTTTAATATAATAAGATAAAAAAGCAAAAAAATAATAAAGAAAAAAAAAAAGCACCCCTGTCCCCCCCCTGCTCTTGCGCTAAGGCGAACGCAAGCGTTGGTTTGGCGTCAAATGTAAACAGCAATTGCACCATGCATGTGAGGTATCACCACGAAGGTCAGATCGAGGGCAGTAATTTTAGCAGTAGACCTCCTCTGTAAATCTAAAGTGGTAAACTGTAAAGGCTTTTAAAGGCTTTTAAAAATGTATTTATTTTGTTTCCACTGCACGTTTGTGCGCAATTTTAAAGCATGTCATGTTTGGTATCCATGTACTCGGCCTAAGATCATCTTTTTTATTTCATCAAACATTTGGGCAATATAGTGTGTTTTAGTGCATTAAAATTTAAAAAAGTGTGTTTTTTCCCCAAAAAATGCATTTAAAAAATCGCTGCGCAAATACTGTGTGAAAAAAATAATAAAACACCAACCATTTTAATCTGTAGGGCATTTGCTTTAAAAAAATATATATAATGTTTGGGGGTTCAAAGTAATTTTCTTGCAAAAAAAAATAATTTTTTCATGTAAACAAAAAGTGTCAGAAAGGGCTTTGTCTTCAAGTGGTTAGAAGAGTGGGTGATGTGTGACATAAGCTTCTAAATGTTCTGCATAAAATGCCAGGACAGTTCAAACCCCCCCCAAATGACCCCATTTTGGAAAGTAGACACCCCAAGCTATTTGCTGAGAGGCATGTCGAGTCCATGGAATATTTTATATTGTGACACAAGTTGCGGGAAAGAGACAAATTTTTTTTTTTTTTGCACAAAGTTGTCACTAAATGATATATTGCTCAAACATGCCATGGGAATATGTGAAATTACACCCCAAAATATATTCAGTTGCTTCTCCTGAGTACGGGGATACCACATGTATGAGACTTTTTGGGAGCTTAGCCGCGTACGGGACCCCGAAAATCAAGCACCGCCTTCAGGCTTTCTAAGGGCGTAAATTTTTGATTTCACTCTTCACTGCCTATCACAATTTCGGAGGCAATGGAATGCCCAGGTGGCACAACCCCCCCCCCAAATGACCCTATTTTGGAAAGTAGACACCCCAAGCTATTTGCTGAGAGGTATAGTGAGTATTTTGCAAACCTCACTTTTTGTCACAAAGTTTTGAAAAATCTTGCCTTTCTTCATTTTCAAAAACAAATGAGAGCTGCAAAATACTCACCATGCCTCTCAGCAAATAGCTTGGGGTGTCTACTTTCCAAAATGGGGTCATTTGGGGGGGTTTGTGCCACCTGGGCATTCCATGGCCTCCGAAACTGTGATAGGCAGTGAAGAGTGAAATCAAAAATTTACACCCTTAGAAATCCTGAAGGCAGAGATTGGTTTTCGGGGCCCCGTACGCGGCTAGGCTCCCAAAAAGTCCCACACATGTGGTATCCCCATACTCAGGAGAAGCAGCTAAATGTATTTTGGGGTGCAATTCCACATATGCCCATGGCCTGTGTGAGCAATATATCATTTAGTGACAACTTTGTGCAAAAAAAAAAAAAAATGTGTCACTTTCCTGCAACTTGTGTCAAAATATAAAATATTCCATGGACTCAACATGCCTCTCAGCAAATAGCTTGGGGTGTCTACTTTCCAAAATGGGGTCATTGGGGGGGGGGGTTGTGCCATCTGGGCATTTTATGGCCTTCAAAACTGTGATAGGTAGTGAGGAGTGAAATCAAAAATTTACGCCCTTAGAAATCCTGAAGGCGGTGATTGGTTTTCGGGGCCCCGTGCGCGGCTAGGCTCAAAAAAAGTCACACACATGTGGTATCCCCATACTCGGGAGAAGCAGCTGAATGTATTTTGGGGTGCAATTCCACATATGCCCATGGCCTGTGTGATCAATATATCATTTAGTGACAACTTTTTGTAATTTTTTTTTTTTTGTCATTATTCAATCACTTGGGACAAAAAAATTAATATTCAATGAGCTCAACATGCCTCTCAGCAATTTCCTTGGGGTGTCTACTTTCCAAAATGGGGTCATTTGGGGGGGGGGGTTTGTACTGCCCTGCCATTTTAGCACCTCAAGAAATGACATAGGCAGTCATTAAATAAAAGCTGTGTAAATTCCAGAAAATGTACCCTAGCTTGTAGACGCTATAACTTTTGCGCAAACCAATAAATATACACTTATTGACATTTTTTTGACCAAAGACATGTGGCCGAATACATTTTGGCCTAAATGTATGACTAAAATTGAGTTTATTGGATTTTTTTTATAACAAAAAGTAGAAAATATCATTTTTTTTCAAAATTTTCGTTTTTTTCCGTTTATAGCGCAGAAAATAAAAACGGCAGAGGTGATCAAATACCATCAAAAGAAAGCTCTATTTGTGGGAAGAAAAGGACGCAAATTTCATTTGGGTACAGCATTGCATGACCACGCAATTAGCAGTTAAAGCGACGCAGTGCCAAATTGTAAAAAGTGCTCTGGTCAGGAAGAGGGTAAATCCTTCCGGGGCTGAAGTGCTTAAAGTCTACGCAAAGATCATTGCTAAAAGAATGGCTGAAACAACACTATCCCTAATAGCCCCCGAACAAGTAGGATTTGTAAAAGGCCGTCAAGCTCCTGACGGTACTCGCAGGATTGTTAATCTGCTCCGCCTAGCTAAAAGCTGCAAACTACCTACGGCCTTTATAGCTTTAGACGCTGAAACGGCGTTTGATAGAGTACATTGGGTGTATTTACAAGCTACTCTTAAAAAATTTGGTTTCACAGGTTTTATCCTAGCAGCCATTTTATCACTGTATGCAAATCCATCGGCACAAGTCCTTACCTCCTCTGTACTCTCTGAAGCCTTCAACATCACTAATGGCACAAGGCAGGGGTGTCCCCTTTCCCCCTTTATCTTTACTTTATTTAAGAAACCCTTTGAGGCTGCCGTCAGGAGCTCACCGAATATAAAAGACATCCCAGTAGCCGGCAAAAATCATAAAATAGGACTATTCGCGGACGACATCATACTGATACTTTCTGATGTAGAATCCTCCTTACCAGAGGTATGCACATTGATTGACACCTTCAGCGCCATTTCGTACTATAAGATTAATGTATCTAAATGTCAGGTTCTCACAACAAATCTTAGTCACAATATAAAGGCAAAAATGAAAGTATTATTTCCTGGCATTTGGGACAATGATAAAATCCAATATCTAGGGATATATCTAACAGCAAAATCTAACCACCTTTATGATGCCAACTATAAAAGCTTGCTTCATTCTGTTCAGAAGCAACTCTTACAACTGGGCAAATTTGAAATTTCTTGGCTGGGAAGGATAGCAACCTTTAAAATTGTTATATTACCAAAAAATCTTTACATCTTCACTAGGGATGAGCTTCGTGTTCGAATTGAACCCATGTTCGACTCGAACATCGGCTGTTCGATCGTTCGCCGAATTGCGAACGATATGGGATGTTCGCGCCAAATTCGTGTGGCGCGTCACGGCCCATAATTCACTGCGGCATCGCAGTGCATTGCTTGCTGATGATTGGCCAAGCATGCACTATGACCCGCATGCTTGGCCAATCACAGCGCCGCCTTAACAGAGAGCCATAATTGGCCAAAGCCAAGGAGGCTTTGGCCAATTATGGCTCAGGGGATTTAGTACACGCCCCACACTATATAAGTGTGCAGTGTGTTCCGGTGTGCTTAGAGAGAGAGAGAGACAGTGTCATTTCATTTGAGTTAGCTAGATTAGGCAGGACAGTCAGTCAGTTAGCTGCACTTAAAGTGTATTGTGTATATATATGCATCCCAGGTGTTGCATATATATATATATATATATATATACACTGTATTCAGTTTAGCTAGATCCGTTCCTGTTATCTTCTAGACTATTTACATTTAGTGCAGTGCGTCCTGCTCACAGTGTTCAGCTAGATCCGTTCCTGTTATATTCCTACTGACAGGCAGGCTTGTCTTGTTACAGTATTTTGAAGAAAATTACTGGTGTTCTTTTGATCCTATTAGTACCACAGTCAGGCAGCTAGACTATTTACAGTTAGTGCAGTGCGTCCTGCCCACAGTGTTCTGCTAAACCTACAAGTAAGTGGGGTGCGTCCTGCTCACAGTGTTCAGCTAAACCTACAGGTTAGTGGGGTGCGTCCACCTCACAGTGTTCAGCTAAACCTACAAGCTAGTGGGGTGCGTCCTGCTCACAGTGTTCAGCTAGATCCGTTTCTGTTATCTTCTTACTGACAGGCAGGCTTGTCTTGTTACAGTAAATACAGCTACCTGAAGAAAATTGCTGGTGTTCTTTTGATCCTATTAGTACCACAGTCAGGCAGCTAGACTATTTACAGTTAGTGCAGTGCGTCCTGCTCACAGTGTTCTGCTAAACCTACAAGTTAGTGGGGTGCGTCCTGCTCACAGTGTTCAGCTAAACCTACAAGTTAGTGGGGTGCGTCCACCTCACAGTGTTCAGCTAAACCAACAAGCTAGTGGGGTGCGTCCTGCTCACAGTGTTCAGCTAGATCCGTTTCTGTTATCTTCTTACTGACAGGCAGGCTTGTCTTGTTACAGTAAATACAGCTACCTGAAGAAAATTGCTGGTGTTCTTTTGATCCTATTAGTACCACAGTCAGGCAGCTAGACTATTTACAGTTAGTGCAGTGCGTCCTGCTCACAGTGTTCTGCTAAACCTACAAGTTAGTGGGGTGCGTCCTGCTCACAGTGTTCAGCTAAACCTACAAGTTAGTGGGGTGCGTCCACCTCACAGTGTTCGGCTAAACCTACAAGCTAGTGGGGTGCGTCCTGCTCACAGTGTTCAGCTAGATCCGTTCCTGTTATCTTCTTACTGACAGGCAGGCTTGTCTTGTTACAGTAAATACAGCTACCTGAAGAAAATTGCTGGTGTTTTTTTGATCCTATTAGTACCACAGTCAGGCAGCTAGACTATTTACAGTTAGTGCAGTGCGTCCTGCTCACAGTGTTCTGCTAAACCTACAAGTTAGTGGGGTGCGTCCTGCTCACAGTGTTCAGCTAAACCTACAAGTTAGTGGGGTGCGTCCACCTCACAGTGTTCAGCTAAACCTACAAGCTAGTGGGGTGCGTCCTGCTCACAGTGTTCAGCTAGATCCGTTCCTGTTATCTTCTTACTGACAGGCAGGCTTGTCTTGTTACAGTATTTTAAAGAAAATTGCTGGTGTTCTTTTGATCCTATTAGTACCACAGTCAGGCAGCTAGACTATTTACAGTTAGGGCAGTGCGTCCTGCTCACAGTGTTCTGCTAAACCTACAAGTTAGTGGGGTGCGTCCTGCTCACAGTGTTCAGCTAAACCTACAAGTTAGTGGGGTGCGTCCACCTCACAGTGTTCAGCTAAACCTACAAGCTAGTGGGGGTGCGTCCTGCTCACAGTGTTCAGCTAGATCCGTTCCTGTTATCTTCTTACTGACAGGCAGGCTTGTCTTGTTACAGTAAATACAGCTACCTGAAGAAAATTGCTGGTGTTTTTTTGATCCTATTAGTACCACAGTCAGGCAGCTAGACTATTTACAGTTAGTGCAGTGCGTCCTGCTCACAGTGTTCTGCTAAACCTACAAGTTAGTGGGGTGCGTCCTGCTCACAGTGTTCAGCTAAACCTACAAGTTAGTGGGGTGCGTCCACCTCACAGTGTTCAGCTAAACCTACAAGCTAGTGGGGTGCGTCCTGCTCACAGTGTTCAGCTAGATCCGTTCCTGTTATCTTCTTACTGACAGGCAGGCTTGTCTTGTTACAGTAAATACAGCTACCTGAAGAAAATTGCTGGTGTTTTTTTGATCCTATTAGTACCACAGTCAGGCAGCTAGACTATTTACAGTTAGTGCAGTGCGTCCTGCTCACAGTGTTCTGCTAAACCTACAAGTTAGTGGGGTTAGGGGAGCAGGACGCACTGCACTAACTGTAAATAGTCTAGCTGCCTGACTGTGGTCCTGCTCACAGTGTTCAGCTAGATCCGTTCCTGTTATCTTCTTACTGACAGGCAGGCTTGTCTTGTTACAGTATTTTAAAGAAAATTGCTGGTGTTCTTTTGTTCTTTTGATCCCATTAGTACCACAGTCAGGCAGCTAGACTATTTACAGTTAGTGCAGTGCGTCCTGCTCACAGTGTTCTGCTAAACCTACAAGTTAGTGGGGTGCGTCCTGCTCACAGTGTTCAGCTAAACCTACAAGTTAGTGGGGTGCGTCCACCTCACAGTGTTCAGCTAAACCTACAAGCTAGTGGGGTGCATCCTGCTCACAGTGTTCAGCTAGATCCGTTCCTGTTATCTTCTTACTGACAGGCAGGCTTGTCTTGTTACAGTATTTTAAAGAAAATTGCTGGTGTTCTTTTGATCCTATTAGTACCACAGTCAGGCAGCTAGACTATTTACAGTTAGTGCAGTGCATCCTGCTCACAGTGTTCTGCTAAACCTACAAGTTAGTGGGGTGCGTCCTGCTCACAGTGTTCAGCTAAACCTACAAGTTAGTGGGGTGCGTCCACCTCACAGTGTTCAGCTAAACCTACAAGCTAGTGGGGTGCGTCCTGCTCACAGTGTTCAGCTAGATCCGTTCCTGTTATCTTCTTACTGACAGGCAGGCTTGTCTTGTTACAGTAAATACAGCTACCTGAAGAAAATTGCTGGTGTTTTTTTGATCCTATTAGTACCACAGTCAGGCAGCTAGACTATTTACAGTTAGTGCAGTGCGTCCTGCTCACAGTGTTCTGCTAAACCTACAAGTTAGTGGGGTGCGTCCTGCTCACAGTGTTCAGCTAAACCTACAAGTTAGTGGGGTGCGTCCACCTCACAGTGTTCAGCTAAACCTACAAGCTAGTGGTGTGCGTCCTGCTCAGTGTTCAGCTAGATCCGTTCCTGTTAACTTCTTACTGACAGGCAGGCTTGTCTTGTTACAGTATTTTAAAGAAAATTGCTGGTGTTCTTTTGATCCTATTAGTACCACAGTCAGGCAGCTAGACTATTTACAGTTAGTGCAGTGCGTCCTGCTCACAGTGTTCTGCTAAACCTACAAGTTAGTGGGGTGCGTCCTGCTCACAGTGTTCAGCTAAACCTACAAGTTAGTGGGGTGCGTCCACCTCACAGTGTTCAGCTAAACCTACAAGCTAGTGGGGTGCGTCCTGCT
This sequence comes from Aquarana catesbeiana, assembly GCF_042186555.1. Lineage (NCBI taxonomy): Eukaryota > Metazoa > Chordata > Amphibia > Anura > Ranidae > Aquarana > Aquarana catesbeiana. The sequence continues at coordinate 250,053,182 of NC_133325.1, read as the reverse complement.
CACAGTGTTCAGCTAGATCCGTTCCTGTTATCTTCTTACTGACAGGCAGGCTTGTCTTGTTACAGTATTTTAAAGAAAATTGCTGGTGTTCTTTTGATCCTATTAGTACCACAGTCAGGCAGCTAGACTATTTACAGTTAGTGCAGTGCGTCCTGCTCACAGTGTTCTGCTAAACCTACAAGTTAGTGGGGTGCATCCTGCTCACAGTGTTCAGCTAAACCTACAAGTTAGTGGGGTGCGTCCACCTCACAGTGTTCAGCTAAACCTACAAGCTAGTGGGGTGCGTCCTGCTCACAGTGTTCAGCTAGATCCATTCCTGTTATCTTCTTACTGACAGGCAGGCTTGTCTTGTTACAGTATTTTAAAGAAAATTACTGATATTCTTTTGATCCTATTAGTACCACAGTCAGACAGCTAGACTATTTACAGTTAGTGCAGTGCGTCCTGCTCACAGTGTTCTGCTAAACCTACAAGTTAGTGGGGTGCGTCCTGCTCACAGTGTTCAGCTAAACCTACAAGTTAGTGGGGTGCGTCCACCTCACAGTGTTCAGCTAAACCTACAAGCTAGTGGGGTGCGTCCTGCTCACAGTGTTCAGCTAGATCCGTTTCTGTTATCTTCTTACTGACAGGCAGGCTTGTCTTGTTACAGTAAATACAGCTACCTGAAGAAAATTGCTGGTGTTCTTTTGATCCTATTAGTACCACAGTCAGGCAGCTAGACTATTTACAGTTAGTGCAGTGCGTCCTGCTCACAATTTTCTGCTAAACCAACAAGTTAGTGGGGTGCGTCCACCTCACAGTGTTCAGCTAAAGCTACCTGTAGAAGGTTGGTGGTGTTCTCATACTACAGGCAGGCAGTTGATTTTGCTAGCTGCAGTATCAGTACATATATATATATATATATATATATATATATATATATATATATCCCAGCTTAGTGCAGCTACAGGCCATTAGTATGTCTGGAAGGCGAAGAAGGAGAGGCAGACAGTCACAAGCCAATAAGAGAGGGCAAGCAGGCTCTGTGTCTAGTGCTGGTCGTGGAGACGGTGCATCCTCATCAGCACATGGCCATGGGACACGCTTGGCCTTTTTTTCGGCAGCTGGCCATGTTGAGCCGCAACATGCGGAAGACTTGGTCGAGTGGATGACCAAGCTGTCCTCATCCTCCTCATCCTCTCTCACCCATGCCCAGGGTACTTTGTCTGGCAAAGCAGCGGCCTCTTCCCTCGGCTCAATGTCATCAGTGACTCCTTCCCTAGCCCCACCATGTCCTCCTGAGGAGTCCCTCGAACTGTTTGACCACAGTGTTGGGTACATGCTCCAGGAGGATGCCCAGCGTTTGGAAGGCTCTGATGATGATACTGAGCTCGATGAAGGCAGTAACACGAGCACGGACAGAGGGGGTGCCCAAGAAGGACAGCAATCTGGCAGTCATGCTCCCCCTGCTGCAGCATACTGCCAGGTTTGCTCCAGTGATGAGGAGGGAGGGGATGATGAGGTCACTGACTCAACGTGGGTGCCTGATAGGAGAGAGGAGGAGGAGGAGGAGGAGGAGGAGGCGGCACATCACCAATGAGGCAGGATGCCCTCCAGGGGCCAGCCTAAGGGCAGCACATTGACTGCATCACACCCCAAAGCTCCACATGTGCAGGGCGCTGCAGTCTCTGCGCGTTATTCAAAAAGTTCTTTGGTGTGGGCCTTTTTTGAGACGAGTGCATCAGATCGCACCGCTGCTATTTGCAACATATGTCTCAAGCGTATCTCGCGTGGCCAAAACATCTCCCGCTTGGGTACCACATGCTTGACCAGACATATGTTGACCTGCCATGCAGTTCGTTGGCAAGCGTATCTAAAAGACCCACACCAAAGAACAAAGAGGACCTCTGCTTGCTCCTCATCAGCTGAGATTTCCAACCCCACTAGACCTTCAGTCCTCTCTGAGACCTGCACTGAGAGGAATGAAGGTGTAGAATTAGGTGTGTCACAGCCACGTACTTGTGGGCAATCTGATTTTGGTACACCGACGTCAGATTGTACCAGGCAAATTTCCCTGCCCCAGCTGCTGCACCGCCGAAAGAAGTTTGCTCCCAGCCATCCACATGCCCAACGGTTGAATGCTAGCTTGGCAAAATTGCTAGCACTTCAACTGCTGCCTTTTCAGTTGGTAGACTCTGCCCCCTTCCGTGAGTTTGTGGAATGTGCGGTTCCTCAGTGGCAGGTACCCAAACGCCACTTTTTCTCACGGAAGGCGATTCCGGCTCTCTACCAGCATGTGGAAGGCAATGTCCATGCCTCGCTGGACAGGGCGGTCAGCGGTAAGGTGCATATTACCGCTGACTCATGGTCCAGCAGGCATGGACAGGGACGTTACCTAAGTTTCACGGCGCATTGGGTGACTCTGCTGGCAGCTGGGAAGGATGCAGGACAAGGTGCAGTAGTGTTGGAGGTTGTTCCGCCACCACGCCTCCAAAATGCTAATGATTGTGACACACCTCTCTCCTCCACCCCCTCCTCTTCTTCTTCCTCCATGACCTCTTCCTCGGAACCAGCGGTGCTCCGTAGTCGTTCAAGGGGCTACGCAAGTACGCAGGCCAAAAGATGCCATGCGGTGCTTGAGCTGGTGTGCTTGGGGGACAGGAGCCACACTGGGGCAGAGGTTCTGTCAGCTCTGCAGGGGCAGGTTCAGAGGTGGTTGACGCCACGCCAATTTAAGGCAGGAATGGTGGTTTGCGACAATGGCACCAACCTCCTCTCTGCCCTCCGACAGGGACAAATGACCCATGTGCCCTGTTTGGCTCACGTCCTTAACTTGGTGGTGCAGCGGTTCTTGGGCAGGTACCCGGGCTTACAGGATGTCCTGAGGCAGGCCAGGAAAGTCTGTGTGCATTTCCGCCGGTCATATAATGCCAGTGCTCGGCTGACGGACCTCCAAAAGGAGTTTAACCTGCCCAAGAACCGCCTAATCTGTGACATGCCTACCAGGTGGAACTCAACGTTGGCCATGCTGCAGCGGCTGCACACGCAGCAGAGGGCCATCAATGAGTACCTGTGCGACTATGGCACCAGGACAGGGTCAGGGGAGCTTGTTTTTTTTTCCCCACGCCAGTGGGCCATGATCAGGAATGCATGCACTGTCCTGTCACCATTTGAGGAGGCCACGAGGATGGTAAGCAGTGACAGTGCATGCATCAGTGACACTGTCCCCCTTGTCCACCTGTTGGAGCACACGCTGCGTGGAATAATGGACAGGGCACTTGAGGCAGAACAGAGGCAGGAAGAGGAGGACTTCCTTAGCTCTCAAGGCCCCCTTTATCCAGACAGTGTTCCTGCGTGCCCGCCAATCACACAGGAAGAGGACGAGGAGGAAGAGGAGGAGGAGGAGGAGGAAGATTGTGTCAGTATGGAGGGGGAGCCTGGCACTCAGCATCAGCAGCAGTCTTTAAGGGATCAGTCCCAAGAAACACATGGACTTGTACGTGGCTGGGAGGAGGTGGCTGCGGACCATGTCGTCCTTAGTGACCCAGAGGACTCTGGACCGAATGCCTCAGCAAACCTACACTGCATGGCCTCCCTGATCCTGCAAAGCCTGCGTAAGGATCCTCGTATTCGTGGTATCAAGGAGAAGGACCAATACTGGCTGGCAACCCTCCTTGATCCACGTTACAAGGGTAAGGTTGCGGACCTTATCTTGCCATCGCAGAGGGAGCAGAGGATGAAACATCTTCGGGAGGCCTTGCAGAAAGGTCTGTGCAACGCGTTCCCAGAGACTGGGAGGTTACAAACTCCTGTTTCTGGACAACGTGTTGCTGAGGCTTCGGTCAGTCAAAGAAGTAGCGGTGGAGAAGGTGGCCGTCTGACCGATGCGTTCAGACAATTTTTTGGTCCGCAGCCCCAAGGTATGATCGGTTCCAGCAACCATCGCCAGCGTCTGTTTTACATGGTGCAGGAATACCTAGGGGCAAGATCAGACTTGGACACCTTTCCCACCGAAAATCCTCTGGGTTACTGGGTCTTGAGGATGGATCACTGGCCAGAGCTTGCACAGTATGCAATTGAGCTACTGTCCTGCATCCAGCGTTCTTTCGGAACGCACATTCAGTGCTGCTGGAGGCGTGGTAACCAATCACAGGGTGCGTCTGTCCACTGACTCGGTCGATCGACTGACCTTCATAAAAATGAATGAGTCTTGGATCACCACCAGCTACCAAGCACCTGATGCTGATGTAACCGAATAATTTTTTTTGAAATCTCAGATCCCTTCAAAGACTGCCTATGCTGATGCTGAGTGACTATCCCTGAGTAATTATCCTCTTCCTCCTCAATCATCACGCTGATAGCTTGTAAGAACATTTTTGGTTCTGGGTGCCACCACCAGTGCCTAAGGCACAATTTTTCAGCCCCTGTTTAACAGGGGCGTGTAATTACGATTTTTGATGTAATACTTTGCAGCAGGGCTCGTTCCTGCATTCCAACTAGAGTGTCTGTGAGGGGTTGCAGTGTTGTGGCACCAGCACCAGTGCCTAAGGCCCAATTTTTCAGCCCTTGTTTAACAGGGGCGTGTAATTACAATTTTTGATGCAATACTTTGCAGCAGGGCTCGTTCCTGCATTCCAACTAGAGTGTCTGTGAGGGGTTGCAGTGTTGTGGCACCAGCACCAGTGCCTAAGGCCTAATTTTTCAGCTCCTGTTCAACAGGGGCATGTAATTACAATTCTTGATCTAATATTTCACAGCAGAGCCCTGTGAGGGCTTACAGTGTTGTGGCCACAGCAACACCTAAGGCCCAAATTTCTGCTGAGTATATAGGGCAGGACTCTACTTTCAAACAACTAACTTACAAACGACTCCTACTTGCAAACGGAAGGAGACAACAGGAAGTGAGAATAAATCTACCCCTAGGAAGGGAAATTCTCTCCTGTAAGAGTTAATATGGGAAAAACATTTCTCCTTTCCACTGATGCTTTCCAATCCATTGGGACAAAAAGTGAGGTGAAATCTTCTGAAGAGGAGGAAATACAGCAAAACAAATGTCACAGGGGTGATAACCCTTCCCTATGTTTTCCAAAAAGCTTAAAAAAGATTTTTTGGCTGGAGCTAAACACGTTAAAAATGTACCCGTTCAAAATTACAAAGAGATTCTACTTAACAACAAACCTACAGCCTGTATACTGCTGTTCAGAGTATATAGGGCCTGGTGGCCCCACACCTTTCCTTATTTTAATTTGGGTGCGGGGTTCCCCTTAATATCCGTACAAGACCCAAAGGGCCTGGTAATGGACTGGGGGGTACCCATGCCGTTTGTCTCACTGATTTTCATCCATATTGCCAGGACCCGACATTACATTAAACCCGCAAGCAGTTTTAAATGAGATTTTTTCCTTTAAAAATGACATTTGGTGCAGGGACTGTTCTAAACACGGGAAACACGCGTCACTTTACAGGCATACTATAGACACCCCTCAGGTACGATATTTAAATTAATATTTCACTTTTTTTTTTTACTTTAAGCATCATTAAAATCACTGCTCCCGAAAAAACGGCCGTTTTTAAAAGTTTTTTTTGCATTGATACATGTCCCCTGGGGTAGGACCCGGGTCCCCAAACCCTTTTTAGGACAATACCATGCAAATTAGCCTTTAAAATGAGCACTTTTGATTTCGAACGTTCGAGTCCCATAGACGTCAATGGGGTTCTAACGTTCGTGCGAACTTTCGGTCCGTTCGCAGGTTCTGGTGCGAACCGAACCGGGGGGGTGTTCGGCTCATCCCTAATCACCAGTATACATGGCTTTGGGTCAGCGGTTATGGTAGACTCTGTTGATGGTGGCCACAATCCCTGACCAGAACAAATGTAGTTTGGGGCACCTCCAGAGTAGGTGTATCAAGTCCCCGTGATGTCTTGTGCACCTGAGGCAGTTGGAATCCATTCTTGCTCCCATCCTAAACAACCTGTCTGGCCTGTAGTGTACTCTAAGGATGATGTATAACTGAGATAGTCATTAAGCCACATTTAGGGAGCAAAGTTGTACTGCCTGGAGTGCCTCCTATTATTGCTCATCTTCAAATGATCCCACATCTCTTTCCCATTTGCTCGACGCCCCCTGGGGAAATCCTTCTAGGTAGATATTGAGTATTATGGAATAAGTTCTAGATATAAGGCCCTTAAACTGGGACACCTCAGCCATATGTCGGAATATCGGGGTTGGTGAGAAAGTCCACGGGGCCCGCCCTGTTTGCGCCATCACTGCGTGATGTAGCTGCATATAATAGAAGAGCATTGAGTTCGGGAGGTGAAATTGCTCCCTCAAATCCTGAAAGGGAATCAATTTTCCTGTGGCAAATATATGTTGCATGTGTGTGATCCCGTGCCTCTTCCACTGTGCACCACAATACAATGACTGAAGTTCCTCATAGTATCCATTATTCCATATCAGGCTATGCCTGGTAAAGCCCTCTACTTCTTGTAGCTGTCTAAGTTTGTTCCAAATTTTTTGCATCAGGACGTATGTGGGAAAACGTTTATTGGATTTTGCATACGCCAAGGCCTCCATACCCGTGGGTATGTCATTGAGACCAGTGACATAGCACATTAGGGCTCTAATGGGTTCAAAGTGTAGATTTCCGTCCTCCGTTTCCAGGTCTTCTGGCATAGCCCGGGCAATATGTTGCGCCTGAGCCACCATATAGTAGACCCAAGGGTTAGGGAGGGCGAGGCCTCCAGCTTTCTTGGATTTTTGTAATTGCTCTAAATTTATCCTTGGGGGTTTATCTAGCTATATGAAAGCCCTAAAAATGGAATTAAGAATTCTAAACATATTTATAGGGATCACCATGTTGTGTGTTGTGCAAGATATATAGGAGTTGGGGCATAAAAATCATTTTTATGAGATTTACCCCCCCCACCCGGGACATTTTAAGGCGGGACCAAATTTTGGCGTATCACATATTCTATTTAATATCAGGATCAGATTTAGGGAGATAAATTCATGTGGTTTTGCCGTGATCTGGATTCCTAAAAATTTGAGGCCGGTAGACACCGGTACCTCATGTATCGCCTGCCCTATACTGTCCGGATTTGCGTCCAACAGCAGAAGGGCAGAAGGGAGGATTTGGTCCAATTATTTACCAGTTCTGAATAGGTCCCAAATTTTCTGATAACTGACATAACTTCCTTCAGGGAGTCAGCTGTGTCCCCCAGGAGTAGCATTGTGTCGTCGGCATATAGCATTAGCTTCCCCTGAATCTCTTTGTATTGAAATCCAAGTATTCCCTGGTGCACTCTAATCTAGGCTGCCAGGGGCTCTATGGCGATGGCGAAGAGGAGCAGGGACAGTGGGCATCCTTGTCGAGTGCCCCTATGCAGAGTGAATGGTGAAGAAATGTGTCCCACCTCCCTAATGATCGCCTGAGGTGAGCAATACAGCAGTTTCACCCATGACAAAAACCCTTCGCCAAAGCCAAATTTACCCATGACAGCCCAGAGATACTCCCACTCTATGCTGTCAAAGGCCTTATGGGCATCCAGTGACAACAGGGCCCTATCCCCCATGTTTTCCGACTGTTTCTGCATGTTCAGATAGAGTCTATGGAGGTTGTTGGCCGTGGACTTTTGAGGCATAAATCCTGACTGGTCCGAGTGAATAATGGAGGATATGGCCCCATTAAGTCGCACGGCCAAGACCTCTGCTAGGAGTTTGATGTCGCTCTGTAAGAGTGATATCGGTCTGTAGGAGCCCGGATCTAGCGGGTCTTTACCTGGTTTTAACAGAAGTACAATATTAGCTCTAGTCATGGATTCAGGGAGGCATTGAGCTTCTCTAGCATAATTAAGTACCTTTAACAAACATGGCAGCATAATTCCCCCATATTGTTCAAAGACTTCCATGGGGATACCATCGTCCCCAGGGGCCTTTGTGTTTGCAAAGAGGCTAAGTTCCTCTTGAAGTTCCTTAATTGGGGAATCCAGGAGTGTACTCTGGGAAGTTGACAAACCAGGCAGTTCAATTCCCTGTAAGTACTCTTGCAATTCAGTGGTCGAGTAGTGCACCTGGGACTTATACAAGTTCGAATAAAACTTTACCAGCTCTTTCATAATATGGATGGGGTTGTTTACTATCCTCCCTCCCTCGGTATGTAACGCTCTGATGGACGGGGATGTCTGGGAGGCCTTCACTATTTTTGCAAGCAGATGGCCTGTCTTCTCACCCTCTTCATAGAGGGCTTGTCTATTAAAAAAACGCTTTCTGGGGGGCAGGAGGCGGAGCCTAGCAGAGCAGACATGCATTGTTAGAGCTCCACACCGCTGAGGAGAGAAGAGAAGGACAAAGCGGAGCCTGAAGGCTCAAAAGGTATCCATTTGAACCTTTTTGCCCCAGGGAACAAACTGTGAAAGTTTGGGCAGGAAATATGGTACTGGGAGGAAACCGTGGCAGAAATAAAAATCACCTCACAAAGAGCTCACAGGCACTCACTGCAGCTGAAGCAGCTCCAGTCACCTCACAAGATACAGCATCAGGGCGCTCTCACAGACAGAAAATGTCACAGCAAGACTCTCCATTTGAGTCAGATACAGAACAAATCCTCTCACAAACTTCTCCACAAGCCTCCTCAGTATCCCCAGTAATATTATTACAATTTGAAAAGATGCTTAATAAGGCTTTAAAACAAACCTCAGACCAAATAACAAAAAGCCTAACCAAAGAAATAAGAGAGCTGGGAAACCGCACCACAGCCTTAGAAATAAAAATGGATGAAATTGAAATTACAACCCAAGAAAATATAACAGAATTGGAACAATTAAAAAAAGAGAATTTAATACTTCAAACTAAGCTCGAAGATTACGAAAATAGAGCCAGACGTTCAAACTTGCGCATAAGGGGAATACCTGAAACTGTGACAGACCTGCAATCTACTATTACTGCTCTATTACAAGAACTAAAGCCAGATATCCCTATTGAACGTTTAGAACTGGACAGAGTACACAGAGCCCTCACAGCCAAAAAGAAAGATGGACCCCCACGTGATATAATCACAAAATTTCATTATTACAGAATGAAGGAACAAATACTAATTGCTGCAAGAGAAAAAAAGGAACTTAATTTTCAAGGACACAATTATCAAATTTTTGCTGACCTATCCCAACTTACTATTACTAAAAGACGATCCATGAAACCCCAACTAATGGAACTGCAACGCCACAACATTATGTATCAATGGGGCTTCCCCTTTTCAGTCAGATTTAACTACCAAGGTACAATTTACAGAAGCAGATCAGCAGATGAACTACAACAAACCCTTTTAAAATTAAATCTGACAGAACCCACAAGCAGCAACACTCCCACACGCAGAAGAATGGCGTCATCTTCACCTTCAGGCAGCACCCAGAAAATTTCAGAACAAAATGGGAATCATCATTCTCACAAAAGAGGCCGTTATGCCACATCATCCATGGACCAAGAAGATTCAATGGACTGACATCCTAATTCCTGATATCTCTTCATTTATTATACCAAGAGATGGTTCTCTATAAAAAACCTATATTTATAACTGAATGTAACTGCATTCTGATAGTCACACACTGTGTGGGATCATGTTACATTCCAGTTATATTTCTTATTACTTCTGATTCATATAGCCTTAGAATATATAAGTGAAATAAGGAAATTCTTGTTCAGTTATATATTATCAGGTAATAACAATAGATTTATTACTTTTTAGGACAAATATGTTCAATAATCCAGAAGTAATGGAAGCTTTTTCTTTCTTTTCTTAAAACAAATATATTATTACCTAACTAGTTCCTAGAATTATATTTTTGTTTATTCTAATCTGAAGCAATTCAACCTCAATTTTACGAGTTAACATATCTAAACAGTTACATATGAATAAAATATGTAATTGTTTACTCTAAAAGGGTTAAAATCCCAAAATAATTCAAACTATCTTCATCAATACCAAAGTTATTAACAGTACCTTTCTAACTGAATTATTTAGCCTAGGGCAAGACTAACCATATACAACCACCCTGGAATAAATAATTTCAACAAAAACTATATTCTGCACTCCAATTAATGAAACATCATTTTGATGTCTTTTGACATAGCACTTCTCTCCTTTAAGCGGAAGATCCGTGTACCCCCATTAGCCCTCCTCATTCTCCCAACCATATTATGTGGGAGTGTGACGAACGCACTTATTCCCCTGAGAGAGATATTTATTCTCTTTCAAGGGTAAATTGTGATTACTTGCAAAAAATAATTTATACAATGTATCATCTAATCTCATATGTTTTTTGTTTACTCTTTACTCCAGAATTCACTGGTTTCTTTTCTATCTATTCATCTCTTCAGTCCACACAGGTTGATTTGCGCAGTCAGCTCTGCATAACAAAAAGTAAGTCAAAACTATTTGATCTATTGCCATGGCACCACTGAATATACTTTCCTTGAATGTTCAGGGAATAAATGTCCCTCAAAAAAGGACCAAAGCCTTCCGTACTTTCCATAACAAGAAGGCTCACATAGTATGCCTCCAAGAAACACACTTCACCAAAGATTCTACTCCAAAATATATTTCTCCTTTTTATCAACAAATTTACACGGCTTCTGCCTGTACCAAGCAAAGGGGAACTCTAATTGCATTTCACCGATCCACACCATTCACCTTATCATCAGAAATTAAAGACCCAGAAGGTAGATACCTGATACTCATGGGTTATATAATGGATACAGCAATCACGGTGATTTCCTACTACGCTCCTAACAAACAACCTACACCATTCCTCTCACATATATTACAAGTGATTAATACACACAAAATAGGAACAGTGATAATGTGTGGGGATTCGAACCAGGTCCTCCTCCCATTTCTAGATAAATCACCTTTTACACCATCCAAAAAACCTCTAGATTACCTTTTTCTCAACCTCTTTCCAAATACAATCTGGTAGATTCATGGAGAGAAAGTAACCCAATGAAAAAGAAATTCACTTATTTCTCACACCCTCATCAAACCTTCACCAGAATAGATCATATTTTTCTAACAATAGGAATGATACCAGAAATTATTGCATCAGATATAATTACGATTCCGTGGTCTGACCATAATGCAGTACACAATACTATAGCCTCAGCCATACCAAAAGCGCATGACCCAACGTGGTACTTACCGGACATAATGCTCAAACACCCACTACATCAGATGGCCATTGAACAAGCTTTAAAGGAATACATATCAATTAATAATACAACAGACATCTCCCCAATAACACTGTGGGAAGCTCATAAGCCTGTCTTGCGTGGTACAATACAAAGACAAATGGCACTATTTAAACGGGAACGCAAAAATCTAGCAAAAAAACTAGAACTCAATTTTAATGCAGCCTACATATCATTTCAAGATAATCCATCTCAGAGTACAAAATCTCATCTGGAAAAATCTAGATTGGAATACGATCTATTTCTCACTGAATCAGTTGATAAATCCCTCAAACGCTCCAAACACAATTTCTACATGAATACAAACAAACCAGGTACATATTTGGCTCGGGCATTAAATTCAACTAACAAATCTTTCAAACCAATACGTTTGAAATTATCAAAAACTGTTTACACTTGTAATCCAGTTAAAATAGTCCATAAATTTCACTCACATCTCGCAACTTTATACAAGACAAACAATGAATTTAATCCTACAGAAGCTGAATCCTTCTTCTCAAAAATAACCTTACCTGAGTTATCTCAGAATCAAAAAAGCAGTTTGGATGAGCCTATAACTATAGATGAAGTTGCTAACGCCATAAAAGACCTAAAACTTAACAAAAGACCAGGCCCAGACAGCTACTCGGCTTTATACTATAAAACATTCTCAGAAATACTCTCTCCCATTCTCACTGAAACTTTTAACAAACTTCTAGATGGACATTCTTTTCGGCAAGAAACACTAATGGCAATTGTTTGTATGATCCCAAAACCCCTTTCTGATGATACTTCCTGTGTGAATTATCGGCCTATCTCACTGTTAAACCTCGATATTAAATTATTAGCAAAAAATAATAGCAAAACGCCTCAATAGCATTATAGGAAAATTAATACATAGAGATCAAGTAGGCTTCATGCCAAATAGACAGGCAGGCGATAATATACGCAGGGCAGTGTTATTGGCACATATTGCTAAAAAACGGAAAATCCCTTTATGTTTTCTATCTCTCGATATTAAGAGGGCATTTGACACAGTATCCTGGCAATATATGCAATATTCATTACAAAAATGGGGTTTTGGACCCCACTTTTTAACATGGATCAAAGCATTATATAATAAACCCAAAGCCTATATAAAATATGCTGGATACAAATCTGAAGCCTTTAATATCGAAAGAGGTACCCGACAGGGTTGCCCATTATCTCCCTTATTATTTGCCCTTATACTCGAACCCATGGCCCAATACATCAGAACAAACCAAACTATAACTGGCATTGAAGTAGGAGGTATTACACACAAATTATGTATATTTGCAGATGATATATTACTTTTTCTATCATCACCACAGGTCTCTGGTCCTAACTTAATACCAGCTCTTGATGGATTTGCAGCCCTATCCGGCCTTATGATTAATCCTAAGAAATGCCTAGTGCTTAATATTTCTCTCACAAACATGGAATTGATCCCGGCTAGGGCTGCACTCCCATTCACATGGGCAGAAAAATCAATCCCATATCTTGGAATTCATTTAACAGCATCTCATTCTGACTTATTCTCAACCAATTATCCTCCTGTATTAAGACAGATCACAAATCTAATAAAACAATGGTCACAACTTCCTTTATCCTGGATAGGGAAGATTAATGCAATCAAAATGACTATTCTACCCAAATTGCTTTATCTATTCAGAGTCCTCCCTATTCCAATTCCTTCCTATTTTTTGAGAATAGTACAAAAAAGAGCAACTTCGTTTATATGGGGCTCTTCTAAACCACGTATACCTATACACACACTACATCTTCCCAAAAATAAAGGAGGCCTGGGATACCCTAATTTTACTAACTACTACAGAGCAGCACATTTGGCCAGTCTGTCCAAATACCATGCAAAACAGGAAATCCCATTATGGGTATTTATAGAGGCTTCAGAAAATGACCCTCTATTAATATCAAATTTATTATGACTTGATCCTAAAGACCGCTTTAAAATTCATAATCCCATAACTAAACACTTCTTATCTCTCTGGGATAAACTAAAAACCAAATATCAGTTACAATCTCCACACAATCCTCTCCTTTCTTTTATCAGAAATCCGGCCTTTTATCCGGCATGGATCTACCCAAATTCTTTTAAAGCTTGGACAACATCAGGCATTCAGACACTAAATGACTTCATAGCATCTAAATCATTCCTTTCATTCCCATCGCTTAGAGAAAAATATGATCTACCAAACTCTGAGATATTTAGATATCTCCAAATCAAAAATTTCTATACACCATTCCTAAAGGGGGATATACCATTATCCCAATTATCCATTTTTGAATCAATCTGTACAAAAGATCCATTTGCTAAAGGTACAATTTCATCACTTTATAATCAATTATATGGAGTAGCAAATCTTAATAGACCCTCTTACGTTCAGAGGTGGGAGGAGGACCTGGGACGAACTTTAGAAGACACGGACTGGTCTAACATATGGCTCACATCTAAGTCATCTTCACCCAACATCTTAGCACTGGAGACAAATTATAAAGTCCTAACTCGCTGGTACCTTGTACCCGCTAGAGTGGCAAAATATTCACCTAATACCTCAACTCTTTGTTTTCGAGGATGCCCAGAAATAGGCACATATTTACACATATGGTGGACGTGCCCAGTAATCCAAACCTTCTGGAAGGAAGTCTTCGTGATTGCATCTAAAATATTTAAAAAAATAATACAACCAGATCCATATTTAACTTTGCTTAATCTAAAACCGGAATGGTTAACACTCTCTCAATTCAAACTTATGATCCAACTAATAACGGCTGCAAAACAAACAGTGGCCAAGGCATGGAAATCTCCTACATTGGTACTAGCAGAAACAATTCACAGAATGAATAATACAATGTCCCATGCTAAGATGGTAGCCATCGATCAAAATCAAATTCCAAAATTTGAAAAACTTTGGCATCCTTGGATAAAACAACAGTTCCTGTCAAACTTCAATGACTCTGTCCTGTTGCCATGGTAACAGATTAAATGACTTATAGAGACACCCATTCTAAGGCTTCAAAGAGAACTAAAAAGAATAATAAACTGACGAGCGGGACAACCTTGTGGACCATACCTCTACCTTTCAACCCTTTTTCTTCTCTTTCCTTTTCTCCACCTTACGATTAAAGCTCATTATCAGAATTTATTTGACCTATATACACTCTACTTGTAAACAATATGTATAGTAGGTATAAATAATTTAAATACCTACAAAAGTAACTAAGGAAATGATATATATCTTTAATTTAGGTTTACGTGAACCCAATGTTTAATATTTGAAATTTCATGATATTTACCTATATAAACCCTACTGTAAAACAATGAGCTTACTTTATAGATCCTTGTAAACTTACTTTATGTATCTTTATAACATTGTATACTCAATAAACTTCTTTTGACAAGGAAAAAACGCTTTCTTTCTGCTGCCTCCCACGTGATCCAGTCAACTGCCTCCTGTGCAACCAGCCACACTTTCCTGGCCGCATCAGAAGGGTATGCAATAAATTTTGCCTCCACCAAATTCTGCCGCTCACCATCTGCTCAGTTTGCTCCCTAATAGCATTTGTTTTAGTTTTAATGCCGTAACTTCAGTAATCAATATCCCCCTGAGGAATGCTTTAAACGTCTCCCAGGTTAACCTCAGATCAGGGTGATCCTCGTGATGCCACCAGAACTCAGAGATCTCAGCCATTATCTTTTCATGGGAGGGAAATATGTTAAGCCAAAATGCGTTAAGTTTCCACGGAGCCCTAGGCATGTCTGCGGCAGGCTTGGCCACCAGGGAGACCAATAAAGGGGAATGATCTGACACTCCCCTCACCAGGTACCTAATGTCCTCCAGTAAGGGTGTCGTTTGAGGTGTGCATAAGCACAGGTTAATCCTCGATAGGGATAGGTAGGTTTTAGAAAAGCAGGAGAATTGCTTCTGCAATGGGTTTCAGCTACGCCACGGATCAATCCATCCTACCTCCTCCGTGAACTTCAGCAGTGCCATTCAAGCTTTTGTGCGAGAAGCCACCGGAGGTGGGTGTTTATCCAGAGTTGGATCCATGTAACAGTTTAGATCCCCTACAATGATGAGGGGAACATCAGGGTGGCCCAAAAGATACGTTAACAATATTCTAAATACCTCTGAACGAAAGGGGGGTGGCACATACATGGCAGCAATTATACATTTCAGTTGATGAATTTTACATAATAATATCACATATCTCCCCTCATCATCTATCAATTTGTCTAACAGTTGAAAATCCAGGGCACGATGCACCATCATACTCACCCCCCTGGAATAAGAGGTATGAGGGGAATGGTAGGCCCAACCCACCCAGGAGAAGCCAAGACATGAAACCGTTTCCGGTACAAGGTGGATCTCCTGAAGTGCATATATAGCGGAGGAGTATTTTTTAAGTATAGTGGTAACCATGGTGCGCTTAAGAGGACTCTGAACTCCCCTAATGTTCCATGATAGCAATGGGACAGTACTCATTTAAGTGTAATCTAGGATGTAGGATAAGGCATCATGTGTACCCTAGGCGCCTTAGGGTGTGCATAGTCTCTATGCACCAAGTGTGACAAAAACAGAGTACCTGAGTCATCTTTGAGATAGTTCACTTTGGTATGCATGTGAAATCCGCCACAGTCCGTCCTGCTTGCTTGCCAGTTCCTTCTTGCGCTGAGGTCATGGTAATGACCTCAGCACAAGAACAAAGCTGTAGAACAGATAATCAAAGTGCCCCCCTTCCTGTGTGAGGGGTGGTAAAAACCTGGAAGTGGTGAGGGAAACTCCTCTACCCTGAAGAGGAAAGATTGGTAGCTGCAAAGGTAAATAGAAAAAAAATGGATAGGGGTATACACCCAAAACGTAGGGTTGCTCATTGCAACTCAACTTTGAACTCCAAGTTCTGCTTGGGTTGAACTAATGGGTATTTAATACTTAAAAGTCACTGAACTTTTTTTGTGGTAAATTCACTTGCTCTCAATGCTTGTGGTATATCTGTAGGTTGCGGCTTCCCAGCCCAACCTATTTAAACTTCACTGTATATGTCCAGAATCTCTGGGATATCATATTAGTATCCCTCTGCTGCTCCTCTACCTGCTTGTTGAAGGATATTCTCATTAGCATCCAGCCATGAGGATGCCTCAGCCGCCGTCTCAAAGAAGTGGGACTGGCCGCCCGCCGTGATCTGGAGTTTTGCTGGGAATAACATGGCATATGTGGCTCTGAGCCGTTCCAGCCTTTTTTTGACATCAGAGAATCTAGCTCTGCACTTCTGTATCTCAGCAGAGTAGTCAGGATAAAATGAGATGCCGGCCCCATTGAATTGGACATCGTGCCTTTCCCCTACCTGGCAGAGCACTATTTCCTTATCCTTATAATTGAGTAGCCTGGCTATCATGGTGCGTGGTGGGTGCCCTGGTGGAAGGGGCCTGGGGGGTACTCTGTGTGCCCGCTCCACTGAGTACAGCGGGGTCAACGCCTCTTTCCCGAACACCTGCAGAAGCCATTGCTCAACAAATTCCGTGGGGTCCCTGCCCTCTGTCTTCTCTGGGAGCCCCACTATGCAGATATTGTTTCGCCTCAAATGATTTTCAATATCATCAGATTTATGTTCATTTGCTCTGGCAACTTTGGCTGTTATTTGCATATCCCTTAATAATGGTGTGATTTTGTCTTCCAGGTCACTGATGCGGCCTTCTGCCGCAGTAGTGCAGTCCCTTGTTTTCTGCAAATCATGCCTGATGAACCCTAGTTCTTCCTTCAGGCCTCCAAAGTGATCCTGCAGAGAGTGCACTGATGCTGTGCATTTGTGCACCACTCGCAGTATCTCTGCCAGGGAAGGTTGTTCATTTTCATCACCCTCTTCCTTCTCCTCCATATCAGGCAGAGTCTGACTAGGGGAAGCTGCAGGACCCTGTGTGTGCGTCCCTTCCTATGGCTGGCTATGGAACACAGCAGGGGTTTTTAACATGTCCTCCCCGCTCTCATGTGCCGCCTGGCCCGCTAGCTTCTGGGCATAGTAAAGCATATCTCTCGGGGGGTCTTTCCCTGTCCCCTTAGGGGTCTTTGGAGGCTTACCCACGTCCTTTGTTTTCTCCATGCCTCATGCATGCTGTGAGAGTGTGGACTGCGGTGCCATTTTGGATTTCTGGCGGCACGGTCTCCATTTGTTTACGGGTCAGCATGACACCCTGGAGTGCTCGCCAGCGATTCCGGGTGTGTCTGGGAGGGTTCCCCCACAGGAATAGCCCCGATTACGGTCGTTGTACTAGGCTGGGTATAGGATCGTTGGAGGATCAGTGGGGGAGCTCCGTGATGCATGTCCTCTCACATGCCGCTCTCGGCCATGCCCCCATGTCAAATGTTTAGATGTCCAAAACAAACACCCACTCCACACATTAGCAAAGTATGTAGTGCCTTAACATTAGCATAGAGAAGGAAGAGGTGGAAGTTGCTGGCAGTGTTGTAGACCCAGACACCAGGACCAAGATTACAGAGTAGTTGCAGTGTGTACATTCCTAGTAGTGTAGGTGTCTAAAGGATAAGAAGGTTGCAAGCAACAATAGACTGGGTAGGTAAATATTTCCCCAATTTGACTAGTAACTTGAATATAATTCACTATGTAGGGCCTCAGCCCCTTGACCATTGTTCCCTTAATACTTTTTCTCTTCTTACAAGGACACGAACTTCCAAGATGCACAATTGACCATATGAGTGCTGATACAATCAGGTCCATAAATATTGGGACATCGACACAATTCTAATCTTTTTGACTCTATACACCACCACAATGTATTTGAAATTAAACAAACAAGATGTGCTTTAACTGCAGACTTTCAGCTTTAATTTGAGGGTATTTACAACAGTTTGTATATGTGCCTCCCACTTTTTAAGATACCAAAAGTAATGGGACAATTGGCTGCTCAGCTGTTCCATGGCCAGGTGTGTGTTATTCTCTCGTTATCCCATTTACAAGGAGCAAATAAAAGGCCCAGAGTTCATTTCAAGTGTGTTATTTGCATTTGGAATCTGTTGCTGTCAACTCTCAATATGAGATCCAAAGAGCTGTCACTATCAGTAAAGCAAGCCATCATTAGGCTGAAAAAACAAAACAAACCCATCAGAGAGATAGCAAAAACATTAGGTGTGGCCAAATCAACTGTTTGGAACATGCTTAAAAAGAAAGAACGCACTGGTGAGCTCAGCAACACCAAAAGACCTGGAAGACCACGGAAAACAACTGTGGTGGATGACTGAAGAATTCTATCCCTGGTGAAGAAAACACCCTTCACAACAGTTGGCCAGATCAAGAACACTCTCCAGGAGGTAGGTGTATGTGTGTCAAAGTCAACAATCAAGAGAAGACTTCACCAGAGTGAATACAGAAGGTTCACCACAAGATGTAAACCATTGGTGAGCCTCAAAAACAGGAAGGCCAGATTAGAGTTTGCCAAACAACGTCTAAAAAAGCCTTCACAGTTCTGGAACAACATCCTATGGACAGATGAGACCAAGATCAACTTGTACCAGAGGGATGGGAAGAGAAGAGTATGGAGAAGGAAAGGAACTGCTCATGATCCAAAGCATACCACCTCATCAGTGAAGCATGGTGGTGGTAGTGTCATGGCGTGGGCATGTATGGCTGCCAATGGAACTGGTTCTCTTGTATTTATTGATGATGTGACTGCTGACAAAAGCAGCAGGATGAATTCTGAATTGTTTCGGGCAATATTATCTGCTCATATTCAGCAAAATGCTTCAGAACTCATTGGATGGCGCTTCACAGTGCAGCTGGACAATGACCTGAAGCATACTGTGAAAGTAACCAAAGAGTGTTTTAAGGGAAAGAATTGGAATGTTATGCAATGGCCAAGTCAATTCGCCCAAGCACAGCAGGATGAGTGTACCAAGATGGCCGCCGGCAATGCTTCTATGCAGACACATGCGGCCTATGATAGCAAACCCCCAGATCAAAGGCAAGTGATACTCCCGGCCACTCTCCCTTACTCCCAGGTGACCCAGGGCACTCTACAGGCCCTCCCAGTTCCATCACCGGCCTCCACGGAATCCCTAATAGGCCGCACAATGGAGGATTTCTCCCTCTCCCCAGAAGGGCCTGCTCTGCCTCTCCTGCAAACATCCCCATCCCCAGGCATGCTGGCACAGGACCAGGTCACACTACATCAGGACCTATTCTCTAAATTATCTGATCTCCTGGACAGGGGACTGGCCAATACAGCAAACAAAATCACAAGGGACCTCAAGTCGGATTTTTCCAACCTAGGTTCAAGAATGGAGATCATTGAGCATAAACTGGACATTACGGTTGCTAAAACCAGAACGCCTTACACATACAAGTCCTCCAAGACCAACTGGACATACCCCTCTCCAGAATTGACGACCTCGAGAACAGGTCCAGGAGAAACAATTTTAGAATCAAAGGCTTAACCGAATCTGTCACGGAGGTCTCCTCAGCTGTCCAGGGCCTGATTAAGGACCTGTTACCCAATATTCCACCCCACCGCCTGGAGCTGAATAGAGCCCACAGGGCACTGGGACCTCCTAGGAAGGATGGGTCCCCAAGGGTCATTATAGTGAAGCCACACCACTATACTGTAAAGGAGGAGGTCATGCGACAATCACGCTACAAGCCGAATCTGCTCTGCCTAGGACATCAAATACAAATCTTTGCAGATCTCTCCCCCACAACCATCCAAAAGAGAAGATCTTTAAAACCCCTTCTCATGGCCCTCTCACAACAGGATATCAAGTATAGATGGGCATTTCCATTTGCAGTCAAATTCTCTCTACAAGGAAAATCACACTCCTTTTCCAACCTACCGGAGGGAGAGAAGTTACTCCTGCACCTCAAACTAATTTTACAAGAAGCTCCCATGGACCTAGCAATGGCTACAGTGAGTTCTACCAAGCTCCCGACCCCTACAAGTCCAGTCTCCCCTATTTGGGACACAGGAAGAAGCAAGAAATCCAAGGACGGCAGACCACCTTAAGACGAAAGACACGCGCCAGTTATACCAGCCTCATCAGGACGGCGATCTTACCTGTTGTCGGGGCTAAAATGCCCCCAATCTTGGTTACCGCATGGGACAGTCACTATAAATGTATTCTTTAGTTATAGCTCCATCAGGGGACTACATCTCTTTTTGCGGAAAGCAGACCTTCCTCACGCTTTGTCTTAAAAGAGGCCTTATAACCCTTTTTTCTCCTACAGGTTTCTCCAAGATGATCCACTGTTCATAGTTTACTGTAATTATTTATGGACTCTACCGCCTCACCTAGGATTCTCCATGAGGGGACCTCCAGATACATTATCCCCTTCTCCAAATATGGACTTGCGAGGTGGACCCAGATCGGACTCTGTATCTAGGGAGACTTCTGGTTGGGATCCCCTCGCTGTCTCCCCTCAATATCTACTCTCTCCCATAGTCACGGATAGGGAGGTCTCCCTGACAGATTCACTCGGGAAGATTTCCCAGTTCTTCCTGATACGTGAGAGGGGGATAGGATCTACTTCTTTTCTGCATTTTATGATTCAAAGGGGGGTTTTTGTTCCTTTTTTTGCTTTGTTTATTTGTTATAAATGCAATTGGTTACAGCTAACTTGGATGGTTCAGTACAACCCAAGTGGGTTTATGCTGTGTTTCTTTACATGTTAACTTTCATGCTGACACAGGGGTCTGGGGTGACCCACATGTGCATCCACCTATCACTCAGAGATTAGTTGTGATTTCGGAGTGTTGGGTCGTCGACCCCCATATAGGGGTAGTAGACGCCCACGGGCAGGAGTCTGGCTGACTAATTTAAAGTCAGACCCGATTGGACTTTATAAAAGACACCTTGTTTTTCTTATTGTTTATATTTCCTCTCTCTACTCTTCCATAACTCTTTTTCTTTTTCAAGCCAGTCAGCAACTCGGGCGGTGGTTTAAATTCCAACGCAAGACAGGACCCATTCCCACACGCTCCCAGGGCTCCAAAAGCAGACACTGGCAAAAGGTAGGTGACGGTACACATGGTAGCACTCCACCTCTCTGTTCCTATGGCTAACCCCTCACCAACTGGGTCGTTAATTAGAATCGCTTCTCACAATGTTCAAGGACTAAACTCCCCTAACAAAAGAAGAAAAGCTTTTGAAAATTACCGTTCTCTTAAAATAGATATTATGCTACAGGAGACTCATTTCCCGACCTGATACAACCCCAAATTTCTCCACGCACATTATCCGACCTTCTACTTAGCCAACGCAGCCAACAAGACCAAGGGAGTTGTGATATTATTCTCTAAGCACTGCAATTTCTCCCCTATCTCAGAATATAAAGATCCAGAAGGCCGATATATATTTTGATAAAGGGGACAGTGGAAGGCAGGTTGTATTCTCTTGTATCCTACTACACTCCAAATAAAGGCCAATGTCAATTTTTTCAAAACCTATTTAGGACCTTGAGCCCACTTCTAGAGGGTTTGATCATTTGTGGGGGTGACTCGAACCTAGCCTTTGACCAAGGGCTAGATAAATCAAAACCACCAGCAACTCAATTAACATGTCCCACCAAGACAAGCCTACGTGTAGTAAGGCTTTTCAATTCACATGGCCTTGTTGACATATGGAGGGAATTGAACCCCTCAAAAAGAGACTACACCCACTATTCCTATCCACACCAACTCTATGCTAGAATCGACCATATTATGATCTCCCTTGTATTGATCCCAGCAGCACAAAAAGCTTCCATCACTGACACTGCATGGTCGGACCACTCGTTGGTCTTACTCACCCTACAGAACGCAATCACCAGAACTCCAATGTCTCATTGTCGCCTCAACTAATCACTCCTCAGTAATCCCGTGCATACCTTAGAGATAGAAAAAGCCCTAAACGAATACTTCATAATAAATGACCAGACTGACATATCCCCCGAAATGCTTTGGGCGGCCCACAAAGTTACCATTAGGGGCACTCTAATTCAGATAGCAACCCGAATCAAAAAAGAAAGGCAGTTGGACGTACTCAAACTAGAAAACACTTTCTCTGACCTTAAAGCTAAACATAAAAAACCTCTCTAAAATCCTTCTTGACAGACTAGATGCAGCAAGACTAGAACTCAATCTGGCTTTAACTGCCAAAGCGGAGAAATATATCCACTGGAGCGGAGCTAAATTTTATACTCAGAAAGACAAAATAGGTCATATGCTGGCTGAAAAGCTTACACCAAGATCCCACAATTTCCCCTTATCCAGGATTAGGAGACCAGGACAGGCTGCCTCAGCAAATCCCGACAAAATATTAGCTGTCTTCCATGACTTCTAGTCAGCACTTTACGCCCCCTCCTCTACAAACAAAGGCTCCTTGTTCACCGATTTTATGCGGGACTTACCCATTCCGACCCTCACTACAGAACACAAAAACATAATGGAAGACCCCATTTTAGTAGATGAAATTAAAGATGTCATTAAAAACCTCAAGAAGGGATCGGCCCCAGGACCGGGCGGTTTATCAACCCCTTATTATAAAACATTTGCAGACATCCTAGCCCCACACATGGCTAAATTCTACAACTCAAAAACTTCAGGCTTCCCAATGGACCCCCAACTCAATACTGCCTATATAGCAGTAATCCCCAAACCAAACAAAAATTCAGAAGAGGTCGAAAACTATAGGCCCATATCCCTAATAAATAATGATCTATATAATGAATAATAATAATGAACAAAAATCTTAGCCAACCGTCTATCCTCCTTCATTAATAGATACATCCACAAGGACCAGGTAGGGTTCATCCCTGGAAGACAGGGGCCTGACCAAACTAGGAGAGCTATAGATATCATTTCTATTTTACAATCTAACTGGACCAATGGCCCTAAGCAAGAAGGGAAGCTTCTGTCACTTGATTTACATAAAGCGTTTGATTCTATTGATTGGTCCTACATATTCGCTATTATGGAACGATGGGGATTTGACCGACGCTTCGTGGGGCTGCTACACTCACTTTACTCCACCCCGAAAGCCTCAATTTGTATACAGGGTCAATACTCAAAGCCCCTTAGTATTGCAAAAGGGTCCAGACAAGCATGTCCCCTATCCCCATTAATTTTCACTATCACCATTGAAACGCTAGCAACAGCAATACACACAAATACCAACATTCAAGGGGTAACGTGTGGTACTCAAATACACAAGTGCGGCTTATTTGCCGATGACATGCTTATATTTCTAACATCCCCGATTACGTCACTACCTAATCTCGGCAAAACGCTCTGTGACTTTTCAGCCATTTCAGGTCTCAAAGTAAATTACGACAAATCACACGCTCTAAACATTTCCCTGAATCCAGACATATTTAAATCTTTACAAAGCGCCTTTCCCTTCAAGTGGAGCAACTCTTCTATAGAATACCTAGGGATCACCCTTATAGCCAAAATTGAAAACCTTTACTCCTCTAATTTCATTTCCACATACCGGAAGTTGGAATCTGACTTAAAAAATTGGGCGAAAGGTGAACTTTCCTGGCTAGGCAGGATTCAATTCCATTAAGATGACATTACTCCCCAGACTGCTTTATCGTTTCAGAGCCATCCCAATATGTGTCCGTAAGGATCACTTGAAATCTTTCCAACAAAAAATTAACAAATTTATTTGGGGGGCTTCAGGCCACAGACTACTGCAATCTACATTATATAGACTTTGGACTAAAGGGGGACTGGGTTTGCCGAGACTGCTTTGGTACTATCAAGCAGCCAGACTCTCGCAGCTTTCTACAGTGCATTCTAAAACAGAAAAACCTGATTGGATATAAATAGAGAGACAGGCAGCCCGGTCTTATACCCTGGATTACCTTTTAGGGATTCCCGCCAAAAACAGACCCCCGATCCTTTCACTCATCCTATCCCAATCTTTTGCCCTGTGGGATTAAAATGAGAACGAATCACTCATTAATCTCAGAATGTCAACCCCTTTCACATATCTTTAATAATCCCAACTTCATTCCAGGCTTAAAAATCAGATCCTTCAAATGGTGGTTGGATAAGGGGTTGTACCGGATCGGACATTTTTTTACCTTGGCAGGTCCCATTTCTGTACGGATCAGCTGGAAATCCCGACCTCTGAACATTTCAGATTTCAGCAAATCCAGCACTTTCTCCAAAAGATCTGGAAATCTAAACCAGCCCGTCCCACGTTCACCCCATATCAGGCCACAGAACAGAGGGGTGGATTCTCCATAGTTTACCAGTCACTGGCCCAAATGCCCAACAAAACCCCTTATATGAATTCATGGGAGGAGGATCTCCAAATAAGATGGAGTTTGGAGACTTTGCAGACATATTTCTCCAGATCTTTCAAGGGGAAAGCCCTGGGCCAAATATTTGGGTATAACCCTCATACCCGGGATAACAGCATAAGAGACTTGTCCCAGTAGGTCCGGATTGTTGATTGGATTGTCTTCCTTTCCTCTTCTTTACCCTTTCTTCTCTCCTTGCTCTTCTACTCTATATCCTTCCCTTCCTTCTCTATACACCGTTCGCTTTCTCTTCCTACCAAGGATACACTTTATCCAAATGCCTCTGAGAGTATAGAGTAGGGGATACCCAGCTCCAAGGACTGGGGACCGGAGCCCCGAGATTTCTCACCCGATGACCAGAAACTCTAGGGCCTAGTAGGCAGGGCTACGCGGGGGTTGTGGGGGTTCTCCCTGGGCACAGCATGATCCCTAGAAGGGGTGCCCGGAGGGTCCCCTAGAGCTCCTCTGCTGTGCCTATCATCCATGTAAACAGGAGCATATGGTTACTCTCGAGGATAGGTTTTCACAGTTTAATGATACCATGTTCTCTGTATTCATTTTACTGCTTTATGAATATATTCGCTAATGTCTCACAGCATAGAGTGTATGTACAACTATTTGGTTGATATATTTTCATTCTTCTTTGTTGTCATATTAAAATATAATAAAAACTTTTGAAAGTAAAAAAAAAAAAAAGTGAAAGTTTGATGGATGATTGTTAATCTGTCCCATTACTTTTGGTCCCTTAAAAAGTGAGCGGCACATATACAAACTGTTGTAATTCCTACACCGTTCACCTGATTTGGATGTAAATACCCTCAAATTAAAGCTGAAAGTCTGCAGTTAAAGCACATCTTGTTTGTTTTATTTCAAATCCATTGTGGTGGTGTATAGAGCCAAAAAGATTAGAATTGTGTTAATGTCCCTATATTTATGGAGCTGACTGTATGATGCAGGCTTTGATTGATCTAGAGAAAATAAAGGAGGCTGACAGTGGTTTACAGAGAAGAATATGTGATTATGTCGACATGCTTGCCAAATTTTAAGTTGATCTGGCCTGAAGTTTTCTTCCACTTGTTGGCTCGTGTTTGCAGTTTTCAGACTTCCCATGGTTTTATTACTTTTAAGCCCTGGTTCACATTGATGCTACTTTGAAAATCGCACTACTTCACTTGAAGTAACGGGATTTCGAAGTAGCAAGGTCAGTGCAATTGCAGGTGCTACTTGGCCACACTATTTGTGTGGTTACATGCGCAGATGTCTATAGAAGTTGCACCGGAAATTGTAAAAAGTAATGCAGGAACTACTTTTGCAAATTGTTGTTGTGCTGCTAAATCAGTGTCGCACATATTAGAACAGTGCCATTGCCTCAAATAGGCTGTGATTTGTCATGCAATTTTATCTATCAAATTGCATGACAAATTGCTCCAATGTGAACCTAGGCTTTATAGTGTCTGAGGTCAATGTTTAGCCACTCCACTTCTCTAGGTGCACCACCAGGTCCTGTTTTCTTTATTTTATTAAGCAGGTTAAAAACGTCTGTTTGAATTACAAACCTCAAAAATGACATAATCACCTGTGCCCAAAGCAAAAAATATAGAAAACATGACCTAGAAATGCATCTGGAGAAGGAGAGTTGTGAAACACTGCCCCAAGTAATGTTTTAATTATAATCTTTATGTGTTTTTAAGAATCACAAAGCCAAAAATTGAAGATGCACACAAATTGGGCCACAAAATTCTGATTTCCCTCATGATTCCATGCTTAAAATGTGTGTCTTTCCCTACATCTAGTTTGATAAAGCCCCAAAACACACAGTGGGGGTTATTTACGAAAGGAAAATCCACTTTGCACTACAAGTGCAAACTACAAGTGTAAAGTGCACGTGAAATTTCACTGAAAGTGCACTTGAAAGTGCAGTCACTGTAAATCTGAGGGATAGATTATATAAAAGAGCCTGAATTGGGTGGTGGGACAATATGGACATGCTTCCCATCAATCGCCCCACCACAGTTGGGAAAATCCCACTGATGGTGGAATTGGGCTGCAACAGCCTGCCATTCCTGTGGGTTGGAAGGAAACTGTGGAGTCAAACAATTAAAAAAAAATGCTACTTTTGCACATAACATTGCAAGCAGATTTGACACAAACATTCTTGGCCAACATAAGTATAGCATTTATTTAAATGAGTATTTAAACACAAAAGTATAAGGTCAACTTATCAGATTCCTCACCCTCTCTGGTGGCCCATTCTAAAAATGTTATGGTGGGGGGGTGGGACAGGTTTTGGACAGGTAACCCTCTCCACTTCCATTAGAGCTGAATGCATAAATAATGTATGATACTTTGGCCAGCCCCTCCTTACTTACACTATTGGCAGCCCACTGGACAGGTAAGAAGTGTCATAATCCAAATATATGGATACACACTGTCCAAATTGAAGCCCATTTTGCCATTCATAAATTACCTATCAAGATAATAGGAGACAAAAACTTTCAACAGTACCATTTGAAGGTATTCAGGCAGGTCCTTGCACTGCATGCTTTGATGAATTCATCCAGAAATATGACCACAAAAGAGGTATAGTGTGTATGGGTTTTGCAAAGTCAGCAGATAGAGTATTGGTATTGGTTGACTTAGCATTTGGGGGTTCCAAATAAGTTTGTGACACAAAAAAATGGCCTCTTGCACCCTGCCTGATTTTGAGGACAACAATAACATTTGTATACATTTTAGGGGGTGTTTAGGGTAAGCACAAACATGAAGCTGACAAAATAGATTGTTACGTTATTAGGCTGGGTGTGTATGGGACCAGGGTAGCATGCTGGGGGGGGCTTAGTGAAGGAAAATATGCACAAAGGACAAAAAAGGAGCATTAAAAGCTTACAGCATGCATTAGGACAAAGGATATTCAAAGCATATTACAATAATGGTAATTATGGAATGAATAAATTAATACAATATACCATATACCTTAAACTGACCATTGACTGCTCAAATGCATATTTGGTAAATCTGTTTGTCACCGCTGTTTCAAATTCATCTGTAGCCATGCTCACATTATTTCAATGGTTGTTTAGCTATTAAGTCTTACCTAAATTATGGGTTCCCTTATCTTTACAATTTTGGACTTTTAGTCCCCTTGCAGTTTGATTGTGGTGTGAAAGTTTTGCTCTGCTAGCTGTGTGCCTAATATCCCCTCCTGATTAATTGCCAGATTCTATCCACACCCAACACAGTATAAATACAAGGCCTTCTTTATGGGGGAACACATACAGGGGGCTGCACATACAGGGGTTCTTCCAAAGAAGTGGGGTTCTTTAAATAAGTGGCACTTCTGCTCTTGCACTTCAGCGATTTGCACAAAGCTAACCACAACAGACTGCAGGTGACCTAATTTCCAAATTGTCTCACCTTCCTCTCTGAAACATGCACTCTTTACCTCTCCTCCTTTTCACAATTGCAGCCTCTCTCCTCAAACTCTCTTTTCTTCACCCCTATGCTCTACCCCACCATCTGTACATATCACCCTCACTTCTCCCTTCCCCCTATTACTGCACTTATCACCTCTTTCTAACTCTAAGCCCACTTGCTAACAAACCCCCAGGATACTGAAGCCTGTCCCCTCATACAAATCATGTTCTCATATTACCTCCCTTACTCTTCTGCTTCTCCTAATCGCTGGAGATATTTCCCCAAACCCTGGGCCTCCCTTATTTAACTCTACCCATCACCATCACCCTACACCCTCTGGCAGTAGTCACAATCTACACAATTTAGTCTCCATTCCTCTTCTTCCCGACGCCAGCCTCCCCCTCTCCTGTGCCCTCTGGAACGCTTGCTCTGTCTGCAACAAACTCACCGATGTTCATGACCTCTTTGTCACTAATTCCTTTAATCTACTTGCTCTCACCAAAACCTGGCTCCACAAATCTGACACCCCTTCTCCTGCTTCCCTATCCCAGGGTGGCCTTCACTGGACTCCCTCCCCTAGGCCTAATGGACGCAAGGGAGGTGAAGTGTGGTTCCTCCTATCCCCCCAGGTTATTCACTCTCCTCCCTCTTTTTCCCTTTCATCATTTGAAGCCCACTGTATACGTCTATTCTCTCCAATTTCCCTAAGAATTGCTGTGATATACTGGCCCCCTGGACCATTATCTACTTTCCTTGATGAGTTTTCTGCCTGGCTACCCTACTTTCTCTCTTCGGAAATTCCCACAATCCTTCTCGGTGATTTCAAAATCCCTGCTAATACAAACACTCCTGCTACTTCTAAACTTCTTAGTCTAACCTCTTAATTTGACCTGAAGCAATGGGTACAGGCTTCTACTCACTCTGATGGCAACACCCTTGACCTTGTATTCTCCTACCTATGCACTCCATGCAACTTCTCAAACAATCCTTTTCCTCTCTCCGACCATCACCTTATTACTTTCTCTCTCCCCCTGTCTTCTACCACCTTTCCCTCCAATCGCCTAACCATCACCCGTAGAAACTTTTGCAACTTCAACTCCTCTCTTCTCTATTCTGCTACTGACCACCTCTATGACAAAATCTCTCCCCTGTCCTGCCCCAACCAAGCCACGTCCATCTACAATAAATCCCTGTCCTCCACCTTGGACAAGCTCGTTCCCCTCACTACACGTAGAATCAGGCCTCGACCCCTACAACCCTGGCAAACAAATGACACTAAAATTCTCAAAAAACGTAGTCGCACTCTTGAGCGTCTGTGGCACAAGACTAAGTCTCTCAAAGACTTCAACCAATACAAATCTGCCCTCCAAAAATACTATTCTTTCCTCCACACTGCCAAGCAAACTTATTTTACATCTCTTATTACCACCTTCTCATCCAGTCTCTGTAAACTCTTCTCTACCTTCAACTGTCTACTTCATCCTCCACCACCTCCACCCACTGACTCACTCACTGCCCAGGAGATCGCTTATCACTTCAAAAACAAGATTGATACAATCTGTGATGAAATCTCCACTCTACAGGTATCTCCCCCAGTTAAGACCCCATGTCAACAGGTACAACTGACACGCCCCTTATTCAAATCTGCTACTACAGACGAAGTTGCTAAACTCCTTTCTATCGCCCACCTAAACACCTGCCCCCTGGACCCTATTCCCTCTCAAATGCTACGGTCGCCCCCTGACTCCATCCTACACTCTCTAACCCACATCTTCAATCTCTTCCTCACCTCTGGCATCATCCCCAATGCTCTAAAACATGCACTGGTCACCCCCATACTTAAATAGCCATCCTTGGACCCTACCAATCTTAACAACCTATGCCCTATCTTCTTGATCCCCTTTTCTTCTAAACTCGTTGAACACCTGGTTTACAACCAACTGAGTGACCACCTCATTAAGAACAACCTTCTTGATCCCCTTCAATCTGGATTTTGCCCTCAACACGCCACAGAAACTGCTCTTTTAAAACTCACAAATGACCTACTAACTGCTAAAACCAATGGACACTATTCTGTACTCCTACTGGACTTTTCAGCTGCCTTTGACACGGTTGACCACCCCCTCCTCCTCAAAAAACTTTAATCCCTCAGTCTCCGTGACTGTGCTCTTCAGTGGCTCTCATCCTACCTATCCCATCGCACCTTCAGTGTCACTTACAATTCTACTTCCTCCACTCCTCTTCCGTTCTCCATCAGGGTCCCCCAAGGTTCCGTTCTTGGACCTCTTTTATTTTCAATCTACACCTCTTCCCTGGGTCAGCCTCTCACGGCTTTCAAAATCATTTCTACGCTGACGACACACAAATCTATCTCTCCACCCCTCAACTGACTTCATCAGTCTCCTCACGCATCACTAACTTACTAACTGACATATCTGTATGGATGTCACACCACTTCCTCAAACTCAACTTGTCCAAAATCAAGCTTATAATATTTCCTCCCCCACGTGCCTCTTCCCCTGATTTGTCTTTCAAAAGCAATGGCACAACCATCCACCCATCCCCACATGTCAGGGTGCTAGGTGTTATCCTGGATTCTGAACTCTTCTTTCAGCCCCACATCCAATCACTTTCCAAAGCTTGCTGCCTCAACCTCCGCAACATCTATAAACTACGTCCCTTTCTAACCAATGAAACCACAAAGCTCCTGATTCACTCCCTGGTTATCTCTCGCCTCGACTACTGCAACTCCCTCCTCATTGGCTTACCTTTAAATAGACTATCCTTCCTTCAGTCCATCATGAATGCTGCTGCCAGACTCATCCACCTTACAAACCGCCCAGTGTCTGCTACGCCTCTCTGCCAATCCCTCCATTGGCTGCCACTCGCCCAACAAATTAAATTCAAAATACTTACAATAAGTTACAAAGCCATCCACAACTCTGCCCCCAGCTACATCACTAGCCTAGTCTTAAAATACCAACCTAATCGCCCTCTCTGTTCCTCCCAAGACCTCCTGCTCTCTAGCTCCCTCATCACCTCCTCCCATATCTGCCTCCAGGACTTCTCTCGAGCCTCTCCCATCCTCTGGAATTCCCTACCCAAATCTGTCAGACTGTTTCCAAATGTATCCACTTTTAGGTGATTCCTGAAAACTTTCCTCTTCAGAGAAGCTTATCCTGCCTCCATCTAACATCTGCACTATTTCCTCCTTTAGCTCATCCCCCACAGCTATTACCCTTTTATATAACTTAACCCTCCCTCCTAGATTGTAAGCTCTAACAAACAGGACTCTCTGATTCCTCCTGTATTGAATTGTATTGTAATTGTACTGTCTGCCCTAATGTTGTAAAGTGCTGTGTAAACTGTCGGCGCTATATAAATCCTGTATAATAATAATAATAATAACTAGAAAAGGTACAATTTCTGGGGAAATTGTGAAAGTGTTCTTGCCTCTACAACTGGAGTGGGCGGAGTAACTGGGTGGAGTGGGCGGAGTAATTGTGAAAAGTGTTAAAAAGCTTAATATTTTAAAAAGTATAAATAGTAGTAAAACAGTTGAAGTCCCATCATTAGCTGAAAGAGCTGAACTTTTTTTTCAAAAATGATTTTTTTTTTCAAAAATGATTCTTTTTTAATGATTTTTTTTTTTCAAAAATTATTTTTTTTTATTTTTTCAAAAATATTTTTTTTTTTCAAAAATAATTTTTTTTTCTTTTTTTTTTTCAAAAAATTTTTTTTTCAAAAATAATTTTTTTAAAAAAAAATATATATTTTTTTTTCAAAAATAAATTTTTTTTGTTCAAAATTTTTTTTTTTCAAAAATTTTTTTTTTCTTCAAAATAATTTTTTTTTTTCAAAAATAATTTTTTCTTTTTTCAAAAATATTTTTTTTTCTCAATAATATTTTTTTTTTCAAAAATGAATTTTTTTTTTTTTTTTAAATATTTTTTTTTTCATGGGGCGGTCATAATGTTTTGGCTGATCATGGGGTGGTCATAATGTTTTGGCTAATCAGGGGGTTGTCAGCTTTTGTCACCTTCCACTCTAGTTTTGAACATTTCGCCATTCATTCCTATGGGACCAATTTCGCCGCAAAAACTACGATATTTCGTGAACCATTCGGTGAAACATTCCACAAAGTAATAGCACACCAATCGGGAACAATCCGCTCGTTTCGGTATATTACTTGTCTCTGTAGCGTAAAAACTGTGGGAGGAGTCTACAAGCATTATCAAGTCTAGCAGATAAAGTCACATGCATTTGGGGTGTCTCAGCATCTTGTGTTTACAACCACTGTTTCCTAGCAACGCTCATGCCCTGTTTATGCTTCCCAAATACTACTTCATCAAAACTGCCCCATCAGAATTACCCCATCAAAACTGCCCCATCATATTCCTCTATTATAAATCAGTACATGGTGTGTCTGTCCCCTCCCCCGGGCTCTGTAATCAGCTGAGATGCTCCAGCCACCTTCCCCCCCTGTGTATAACAGAAGCTTTGGTAACCATGGCAACAAAACAAACACTAACAGTACACTCTGATTAATGGCTAAAATTTCCTGAAATGACCTCTAAACAAATGGCCGTATTTTAAAAACTATACATCCTACAGCGAAGATCTTTATATTGTGAGAATCACAAGACCCAGACCTAGATTTTGATACATAGTATGTCTCTGAAATATTAAAAATGGAGGCACAGTCACAGTTTAGAAATTGCCCTTCAAATTTGAAGGGGGCTAGAGTGTAGTTTCATTGAATGTCAATGGACGGCGTGAGTTGCAAACAAATGGTCATATTGTGAAAACTATCAGGACTATGGCTTAGCCGTGGACATGTTTAGTGGCAGCAGGGATAGCTGAACGTTTTGATATAAGATTTGTGTAGGTGGGCTTGAAAATGAGGGAGTGGCGGCAGTTTAGAAATCATGTTCTGATTTTCCAGCTTTTGTCATCTCCCACTCTAGTTTCCCCATTCATTCCTATGGGACCAATTTCGCCGCAAAAATGACGATATTTCGCGAACCATTCGGTGAAACGTTCCACAAAGTAATAGCACACCATTCGGGAACAATCCGCACGTTTCGGTATATTACTTGTCTATGTAGTGTAAAAACTGTGGGAGGAGTTAGGGTGGTAAATTTGGCTATAATAATAAGAACTAGAAAAGGTACAATTTCTGGGGAAATTGTGAAAGTGTTCTTGCCTCTACAACTGGAGTGGGCGGAGTAACTGGGTGGGGTGGAGTGGCTTGAGTAACTGTGAAAAGTGTTAAAAAGCTTAATATTTTAAAAAGTATAAATAGTAGTAAAAAAGTTCCATCATTCGCTGAAAGAGCTGAACATTTTTTTCAAAAGTAATTTTTTTTTTCAAAAATGAATTTTTTTTAATCAAAAATGATTTTTTTTTCTTCAAAAATGATTTTTTTTTTCAAAAGTAATTTTTTTTTTCAAAGGTAATTTTTTTTTTCAAAAATGAATTTTTTTATTTCAAAAATAATTTTTTTTTCGAAATTATTATTTTTTTTAAAGTAATTTTTTTTTCAAAAATAATTTTTTTTTCAAAAATATTTTTTTTTTTCAAAAATAATTTTTTTTTTAAAAGAAATTTTTTTTTCAAAAATATTTTTTTTTTTCAAAAATAATTTTTTTTTTTCAAAAATATTTTTTTTTTCAAAAATATTTTTTTTTTTTTTCAAAAATATTTTTTTTTTCAAAAATTTTTTTTTTTTTTTCAAAAATGATTTTTTTTTTTCAAAAATTATTTTTTTACTTTTTTCAAAAATTTTTTTTTTTTTTCAAAAATATTTTTTTTTTTACATGGGGCGGTCATAGTGTTTTGGCTGATCATGGGGTGGTCATAATGTTTTGGCTGATCATGGGGTTGTCAGCTTTTGTCACTTCCCACTCTAGTTTTGAACATTTCGCCATTCATTCCTATGGGACCAATTTCGCCGCAAAAACGTCATTTCGTGGACCATTCGGCAAAACATTCCACAAAGTAATAACACACCAATCGGGAACAATCCGCTCGTTTCGGTATATTATTTGTCTCTGTAGTGTGAAAACTGTGGGAGGAGTCTACAAGCATTATCAAGTCTAGCAGATGAAGTCACATGCATTTGGAGTGTCTCAGCATCTTGTGTTTACAACCACTGTTTCCTAGCAACGCTCATGCCCTGTTTATGCTTCCCAAATACTGCTTCATCAAAACTGCCCCATCAGAATTACCCCATCAAAACTGCCCCATCATATTCCTCTATTATAAATCAGTACATGGTGTGTCTGTCCCCTCCCCCGGGCTCTGTAATCAGCTGAGATGCTCCAGCCACCTTCCCCCCCTGTGTATAACAGAAGCTTTGGTAACCATGGCAACAAAACAAACACTAACAGTACACTCTGATTAATGGCTAAAATTTCCTGAAATGACCTCTAAACAAATGGCCGTATTTTAAAAACTATACATCCTACAGCGAAGATCTTTATATTGTGAGAATCACAAGACCCAGACCTAGATTTTGATGTATAGTATGTCTCTGAAATATTAAAAATGAAGGCACAGTCGCAGTTTAGAAATTGCCCTTCAAATTTGGAGGGGGCTAGAGTGTAGTTTCAATGAATGTCAATGGACGGCATGAGTTGCAAACAAATGGTCATATTGTGAAAACTATCAGGACTATGGCTTAGCCGTGGACATGTTTAGTGGCAGCAGGGATAGCTGAACATTTTGATATAAGATTTGTGTAGGTGGGCTTGAAAATGAGGGAGTGGCGGCAGTTTAGAAATCATGTTCTGATTTTCCAGCTTTTGTCATCTCCCACTCTAGTTTCCCCATTCATTCCTATGGGACCAATTTCGCCGCAAAAACGACGATATTTCGTGAACCATTCGGCGAAACGTTCCACAGAGTAAAGCACACCATTCGGGAACAAACCGCACGTTTCGGTATATTACTTGTCTATGTAGTGTAAAAACTGTGGGAGGAGTTAGGGTGGTAAATTTGGCTATAATAATAAGAATAATATATATGTGAGATAACAGTAAGTGGTCTTGCTATGCAAGAACACTTAATAATATATATGTGAGATAACAGTAAGTGGTCTTGCTATGCAAGAACACTTAACTAGAAAAGGTACAATTTCTGGGGAAATTGTGAAAGTGTTCTTGCCTCTACAACTGGAGTGGGCGGAGTAACTGGGTGGGGTGGAGTGGCTTGAGTAACTGTGAAAAGTGTTAAAAAGCTTAATATTTTAAAAAGTATAAATAGTAGTAAAAAAGTTCCATCATTCGCTGAAAGAGCTGAACATTTTTTTCAAAAGTAATTTTTTTTTTCAAAAATGAATTTTTTTTAATCAAAAATGATTTTTTTTTCTTCAAAAATGATTTTTTTTTTCAAAAGTAATTTTTTTTTTAAAGGTAATTTTTTTTTTCAAAAATCAATTTTTTTATTTCAAAAATAATTTTTTTTTCGAAATTATTATTTTTTTTAAAGTAATTTTTTTTTCAAAAATAATTTTTTTTTTTCAAAAATATTTTTTTTTTTCAAATATATTTTTTTTTCAAAAATAATTTTTTTTTTAAAGAAATTTTTTTTTCAAAAATATTTTTTTTTTCAAAAATATTTTTTTTTTTTTTTCAAAAATGATTTTTTTTTTTCAAAAATTATTTTTTTACTTTTTTCAAAAATTTTTTTTTTTTTTCAAAAATATTTTTTTTTTTACATGGGGCGGTCATAATGTTTTGGCTGATCATGGGGTGGTCATAATGTTTTGGCTGATCATGGGGTTGTCAGCTTTTGTCACTTCCCACTCTAGTTTTGAACATTTCGCCATTCATTCCTATAGGACCAATTTCGCCGCAAAAACGTCATTTCGTGGACCATTCGGCAAAACATTCCACAAAGTAATAACACACCAATCGGGAACAATCCGCTCGTTTCGGTATATTATTTGTCTCTGTAGTGTGAAAACTGTGGGAGGAGTCTACAAGCATTATCAAGTCTAGCAGATGAAGTCACATGCATTTGGAGTGTCTCAGCATCTTGTGTTTACAACCACTGTTTCCTAGCAACGCTCATGCCCTGTTTATGCTTCCCAAATACTGCTTCATCAAAACTGCCCCATCAGAATTACCCCATCAAAACTGCCCCATCATATTCCTCTATTATAAATCAGTACATGGTGTGTCTGTCCCCTCCCCCGGGCTCTGTAATCAGCTGAGATGCTCCAGCCACCTTCCCCCCTGTGTATAACAGAAGCTTTGGTAACCATGGCAACAAAACACACACAGTACACTCTGATTAATGGCTAAAATTTCCTGAAATGACCTCTAAACAAATGGCCGTATTTTAAAAACTATACATCCTACAGCGAAGATCTTTATATTGTGAGAATCACAAGACCCAGACCTAGATTTTGATGTATAGTATGTCTCTGAAATATTAAAAATGAAGGCACAGTCGCAGTTTAGAAATTGCCCTTCAAATTTGGAGGGGGCTAGAGTGTAGTTTCAATGAATGTCAATGGACGGCATGAGTTGCAAACAAATGGTCATATTGTGAAAACTATCAGGACTATGGCTTAGCCGTGGACATGTTTAGTGGCAGCAGGGATAGCTGAACATTTTGATATAAGATTTGTGTAGGTGGGCTTGAAAATGAGGGAGTGGCGGCAGTTTAGAAATCATGTTCTGATTTTCCAGCTTTTGTCATCTCCCACTCTAGTTTCCCCATTCATTCCTATGGGACCAATTTCGCCGCAAAAACGACGATATTTCGTGAACCATTCGGCGAAACGTTCCACAAAGTAAAGCACACCATTCGGGAACAAACCGCACGTTTCGGTATATTACTTGTCTATGTAGTGTAAAAACTGTGGGAGGAGTTAGGGTGGTAAATTTGGCTATAATAATAAGAATAATATATATGTGAGATAACAGTAAGTGGTCTTGCTATGCAAGAACACTTAATAATATATATGTGAGATAACAGTAAGTGGTCTTGCTATGCAAGAACACTTAACTAGAAAAGGTACAATTTCTGGGGAAATTGTGAAAGTGTTCTTGCCTCTACAACTGGAGTGGGCGGAGTAACTGGGTGGGGTGGAGTGGCTTGAGTAACTGTGAAAAGTGTTAAAAAGCTTAATATTTTAAAAAGTATAAATAGTAGTAAAAAAGTTCCATCATTCGCTGAAAGAGCTGAACATTTTTTTCAAAAGTAATTTTTTTTTTCAAAAATGAATTTTTTTTAATCAAAAATGATTTTTTTTTCTTCAAAAATGATTTTTTTTTTCAAAAGTAATTTTTTTTTTTAAAGGTAATTTTTTTTTTCAAAAATGAATTTTTTTATTTCAAAAATAATTTTTTTTTCGAAATTATTATTTTTTTTTAAGTAATTTTTTTTTCAAAAATAATTTTTTTTTTTCAAAAATATTTTTTTTTTCAAATATATTTTTTTTTCAAAAATAATTTTTTTTTTTAAAGAAATTTTTTTTTCAAAAATATTTTTTTTTTCAAAAATATTTTTTTTTTTTTTTCAAAAATGATTTTTTTTTTTCAAAAATTATTTTTTTACTTTTTTCAAAAATTTTTTTTTTTTTTCAAAAATATTTTTTTTTTTACATGGGGCGGTCATAATGTTTTGGCTGATCATGGGGTGGTCATAATGTTTTGGCTGATCATGGGGTTGTCAGCTTTTGTCACTTCCCACTCTAGTTTTGAACATTTCGCCATTCATTCCTATGGGACCAATTTCGCCGCAAAAACGTCATTTCGTGGACCATTCGGCAAAACATTCCACAAAGTAATAACACACCAATCGGGAACAATCCGCTCGTTTCGGTATATTATTTGTCTCTGTAGTGTGAAAACTGTGGGAGGAGTCTACAAGCATTATCAAGTCTAGCAGATGAAGTCACATGCATTTGGAGTGTCTCAGCATCTTGTGTTTACAACCACTGTTTCCTAGCAACGCTCATGCCCTGTTTATGCTTCCCAAATACTGCTTCATCAAAACTGCCCCATCAGAATTACCCCATCAAAACTGCCCCATCATATTCCTCTATTATAAATCAGTACATGGTGTGTCTGTCCCCTCCCCCGGGCTCTGTAATCAGCTGAGATGCTCCAGCCACCTTCCCCCCTGTGTATAACAGAAGCTTTGGTAACCATGGCAACAAAACACACACAGTACACTCTGATTAATGGCTAAAATTTCCTGAAATGACCTCTAAACAAATGGCCGTATTTTAAAAACTATACATCCTACAGCGAAGATCTTTATATTGTGAGAATCACAAGACCCAGACCTAGATTTTGATGTATAGTATGTCTCTGAAATATTAAAAATGAAGGCACAGTCGCAGTTTAGAAATTGCCCTTCAAATTTGGAGGGGGCTAGAGTGTAGTTTCAATGAATGTCAATGGACGGCATGAGTTGCAAACAAATGGTCATATTGTGAAAACTATCAGGACTATGGCTTAGCCGTGGACATGTTTAGTGGCAGCAGGGATAGCTGAACATTTTGATATAAGATTTGTGTAGGTGGGCTTGAAAATGAGGGAGTGGCGGCAGTTTAGAAATCATGTTCTGATTTTCCAGCTTTTGTCATCTCCCACTCTAGTTTCCCCATTCATTCCTATGGGACCAATTTCGCCGCAAAAACGACGATATTTCGTGAACCATTCGGCGAAACGTTCCACAAAGTAAAGCACACCATTCGGGAACAAACCGCACGTTTCGGTATATTACTTGTCTATGTAGTGTAAAAACTGTGGGAGGAGTTAGGGTGGTAAATTTGGCTATAATAATAAGAATAATATATATGTGAGATAACAGTAAGTGGTCTTGCTATGCAAGAACACTTAATAATATATATGTGAGATAACAGTAAGTGGTCTTGCTATGCAAGAACACTTAACTAGAAAAGGTACAATTTCTGGGGAAATTGTGAAAGTGTTCTTGCCTCTACAACTGGAGTGGGCGGAGTAACTGGGTGGGGTGGAGTGGCTTGAGTAACTGTGAAAAGTGTTAAAAAGCTTAATATTTTAAAAAGTATAAATAGTAGTAAAAAAGTTCCATCATTCGCTGAAAAAGCTGAACATTTTTTTCA
The DNA here is from genome assembly GCF_042186555.1 of Aquarana catesbeiana. Classification (NCBI taxonomy): domain Eukaryota; kingdom Metazoa; phylum Chordata; class Amphibia; order Anura; family Ranidae; genus Aquarana; species Aquarana catesbeiana. Next base: position 250,014,132 of record NC_133325.1, on the reverse strand, counting down.
AAAGTAATTTTTTTTTTCAAAAATGAATTTTTTTTAATCAAAAATGATTTTTTTTTCTTCAAAAATGATTTTTTTTTTCAAAAGTAATTTTTTTTTTTAAAGGTAATTTTTTTTTTCAAAAATCAATTTTTTTATTTCAAAAATAATTTTTTTTTCGAAATTATTATTTTTTTTTAAGTAATTTTTTTTTCAAAAATAATTTTTTTTTTTCAAAAATATTTTTTTTTTTCAAATATATTTTTTTTTCAAAAATAATTTTTTTTTTTAAAGAAATTTTTTTTTCAAAAATATTTTTTTTTTCAAAAATATTTTTTTTTTTTTTTCAAAAATGATTTTTTTTTTTCAAAAATTATTTTTTTACTTTTTTCAAAAATTTTTTTTTTTTTTCAAAAATATTTTTTTTTTTACATGGGGCGGTCATAATGTTTTGGCTGATCATGGGGTGGTCATAATGTTTTGGCTGATCATGGGGTTGTCAGCTTTTGTCACTTCCCACTCTAGTTTTGAACATTTCGCCATTCATTCCTATGGGACCAATTTCGCCGCAAAAACGTCATTTCGTGGACCATTCGGCAAAACATTCCACAAAGTAATAACACACCAATCGGGAACAATCCGCTCGTTTCGGTATATTATTTGTCTCTGTAGTGTGAAAACTGTGGGAGGAGTCTACAAGCATTATCAAGTCTAGCAGATGAAGTCACATGCATTTGGAGTGTCTCAGCATCTTGTGTTTACAACCACTGTTTCCTAGCAACGCTCATGCCCTGTTTATGCTTCCCAAATACTGCTTCATCAAAACTGCCCCATCAGAATTACCCCATCAAAACTGCCCCATCATATTCCTCTATTATAAATCAGTACATGGTGTGTCTGTCCCCTCCCCCGGGCTCTGTAATCAGCTGAGATGCTCCAGCCACCTTCCCCCCTGTGTATAACAGAAGCTTTGGTAACCATGGCAACAAAACACACACAGTACACTCTGATTAATGGCTAAAATTTCCTGAAATGACCTCTAAACAAATGGCCGTATTTTAAAAACTATACATCCTACAGCGAAGATCTTTATATTGTGAGAATCACAAGACCCAGACCTAGATTTTGATGTATAGTATGTCTCTGAAATATTAAAAATGAAGGCACAGTCGCAGTTTAGAAATTGCCCTTCAAATTTGGAGGGGGCTAGAGTGTAGTTTCAATGAATGTCAATGGACGGCGTGAGTTACAAACAAATGGTCATATTGTGAAAACTATCAGGACTATGGCTTAGCCGTGGACATGTTTAGTGGCAGCAGGGATAGCTGAACGTTTTGATATAAGATTTGTGTAGGTGGGCTTGAAAATGAGGGAGTGGCGGCAGTTTAGAAATCATGTTCTGATTTTCCAGCTTTTGTCATCTCCCACTCTAGTTTCCCCATTCATTCCTATGGGACCAATTTCGCCGCAAAAACGACGATATTTCGTGAACCATTCGGCGAAACGTTCCACAAAGTAATAGCACACCATTCGGGAACAATCCGCACGTTTCGGTATATTACTTGTCTATGTAGTGTAAAAACTGTGGGAGGAGTTAGGGTGGTAAATTTGGCTATAATAATAAGAATAATATATATGTGAGATAACAGTAAGTGGTCTTGCTATGCAAGAACACTTAATAACTAGAAAAGGTACAATTTCTGGGGAAATTGTGAAAGTGTTCTTGCCTCTACAACTGGAGTGGGCGGAGTAACTGGGTGGGGTGGAGTGGCTTGAGTAACTGTGAAAAGTGTTAAAAAGCTTAATATTTTAAAAAGTATAAATAGTAGTAAAAAAGTTCCATCATTCGCTGAAAGAGCTGAACATTTTTTTCAAAAGTAATTTTTTTTTTCAAAAATGAATTTTTTTTATTCAAAAATGATTTTTTTTCTTCAAAAATGATTTTTTTTTTTTTTTAAATTATTTTTTTTTTCAAAAATTATTTATTTTTTTTCAAAAATATTTTTTTTTTCATGGGGCGGTCATAATGTTTTGGCTGATCATGGGGTTGTCAGCTTTTGTCACCTCCCACTCTAGTTTTTAACATTTCACCATTCATTCCTATGGGACCAATTTTGCCGCAAAAAACGACGATATTTTGTGAACCATTCTGTGAAACGTTCCACAAAATAATTTTTTTTTCATGGGGCGGTCATAATGTTTTGGCTGATCATGGGGTTGTCAGCTTTTTTCACCTCCCACTCTAGTTTTGAACATTTCACCATTCATTCCTACGGGACCAATTTCACCGCAAAAACGACGATATTTCGTGAACCATTCGGCGAAATGTTCAACAAAGTAATAGCACACCAATTAAATGACATTGAGGCCGGATTCACACTTGTATATTTCAGCTTTACACAAAGTTCCACAAGGTAATAGCGCACCAATTAAATGACATTGAACATTTTGTCATTCATTCCTATGTGACCATTTTCACCGCAAAAACTATGATATTTCGTGAACCATTCGGCGAAACATTCCACAAAGTAATAGCACACCAATCGGGAACAATCCACACGTTTCGGTATATTACTTGTCTCTGTAGTGTAAAAACTGTGGGAGGAGTCTACAAGCATTATCAAGCCTCGCAGATGAAGGTATGACCAGAACACATGCAGTTGCTGGGTCTCAGCATCTTGTGTTTACAACCACTGTTTCCTAGCAACGCTCATGCCCTGTTTATGCTTCACAAATACTACTCAATACACAATAGACAGGACTATGATAGATGTAGTAACTATGCAGTGTAGTAACTATGGGCGGAGTAACTGGGTGGGGTGGAGTGGCTTGAGTAACTGTGAAAAGTGTTAAAAAGCTTAATATTTTAAAAAGTATAAATAGTAGTAAAAAAGTTCCATCATTAGCTGAAAGAGCTGAACATTTTTTTCAAAAGTAATTTTTTTTTTCAAAAATGAATTTTTTTTAATCAAAAATGATTTTTTTTTCTTCAAAAATGATTTTTTTTTTCAAAAGTAATTTTTTTTTTCAAAGGTAATTTTTTTTTTCAAAAATGAATTTTTTTATTTCAAAAATAATTTTTTTTTCGAAATTATTATTTTTTTTAAAGTAATTTTTTTTTCAAAAATAATTTTTTTTTTTCAAAAATATTTTTTTTTTTTCAAATATATTTTTTTTCAAAAATAATTTTTTTTTTAAAAATAATTTTTTTTTCAAAAATATTTTTTTTTTTCAAAAATAATTTTTTTTTTTTCAAAAATATTTTTTTTTCAAAAATTTTTTTTTTTTTTTTCAAAAGATTTTTTTTTTTCAAAAATTATTTTTTTACTTTTTTCAAAAATTATTTTTTTTTTCAAAAATATATTTTTTTTTACATGGGGCGGTCATAATGTTTTGGCTGATCATGGGGTGGTCATAATGTTTTGGCTGATCATGGGGTTGTCAGCTTTTGTCACTTCCCACTCTAGTTTTGAACATTTCGCCATTCATTCCTATAGGACCAATTTCGCCGCAAAAACGTCATTTCGTGGACCATTCAGCAAAACATTCCACAAAGTAATAACACACCAATCGGGAACAATCCGCTCGTTTCGGTATATTATTTGTCTCTGTAGTGTGAAAACTGTGGGAGGAGTCTACAAGCATTATCAAGTCTAGCAGATGAAGTCACATGCATTTGGAGTGTCTCAGCATCTTGTGTTTACAACCACTGTTTCCTAGCAACGCTCATGCCCTGTTTATGCTTCCCAAATACTGCTTCATCAAAACTGCCCCATCAGAATTACCCCATCAAAACTGCCCCATCATATTCCTCTATTATAAATCAGTACATGGTGTGTCTGTCCCCTCCCCCGGGCTCTGTAATCAGCTGAGATGCTCCAGTCACCTTCCCCCCTGTGTATAACAGAAGCTTTGGTAACCATGGCAACAAAACAAACACTAACAGTACACTCTGATTAATGGCTAAAATTTCCTGAAATGACCTCTAAACAAATGGCCGTGGTTTAAAAACTATACATCCTACAGCGAAGATCTTTATATTGTGAGAATCACAAGACCCAGACCTAGATTTTGATGTATAGTATGTCTCTGAAATATTAAAAATGAAGGCACAGTTGCAGTTTAGAAATTGCCCTTCAAATTTGGAGGGGGCTAGAGTGTAGTTTCAATGAATGTCAATGGACGGCGTGAGTTGCAAACAAATGGTCATATTGTGAAAACTATCAGGACTATGGCTTAGCCGTGGACATGTTTAGTGGCAGCAGGGATAGCTGAACGTTTTGATATAAGATTTGTGTAGGTGGGCTTGAAAATGAGGGAGTGGCGGCAGTTTAGAAATCATGTTCTGATTTTTCAGCTTTTGTCATCTCCCACTCTAGTTTCCCCATTCATTCCTATGGGACCAATTTTGCCGCAAAAATGACGATATTTCGTGAACCATTCGGCGAAACGCTCCACAAAATAATAGCACACCATTCGGGAACAATCCGCACGTTTCGGTATATTACTTGTCTATGTAGTGTAAAAACTGTGGGAGGAGTTAGGGTGGTAAATTTGGCTATAATAATAAGAATAATATATATGTGAGATAACAGTAAGTGGTCTTGCTATGCAAGAACACTTAACTAGAAAAGGTACAATTTCTGGGGAAATTGTGAAAGTGTTCTTGCCTCTACAACTGGAGTGGGCGGAGTAACTGGGTGGGGTGGAGTGGCTTGAGTAACTGTGAAAAGTGTTAAAAAGCTTAATATTTTAAAAAGTATAAATAGTAGTAAAAAAGTTCCATCATTCGCTGAAAGAGCTGAACATTTTTTTCAAAAGTAATTTTTTTTTTCAAAAATGAATTTTTTTTAATCAAAAATGATTTTTTTTTTCAAAAGTAATTTTTTTTTTCAAAGGTAATTTTTTTTTTCAAAAATGAATTTTTTTATTTCAAAAATAATTTTTTTTTCGAAATTATTATTTTTTTTAAAGAAATTTTTTTTTCAAAAATAATTTTTTTTTTCAAAAATATTTTTTTTTTTCAAATATATTTTTTTTTCAAAAATAATTTTTTTTTAAAAGAAATTTTTTTTTCAAAAATAATTTTTTTTTCAAAAATAATTTTTTTTTTTTCAAAAATATTTTTTTTTTCAAAAATATATTTTTTTTTTTTCAAAAATGATTTTTTTTTTTAAAAATTATTTTTTTACTTTTTTCAAAAATTTTTTTTTTTTTTCAAAAATATTTTTTTTTTTACATGGGGCGGTCATAATGTTTTGGCTGATCATGGGGTGGTCATAATGTTTTGGCTGATCATGGGGTTGTCAGCTTTTGTCACTTCCCACTCTAGTTTTGAACATTTCGCCATTCATTCCTATGGGACCAATTTCGCCGCAAAAACGTCATTTCATGGACCATTCGGCAAAACATTCCACAAAGTAATAACACACCAATCGGGAACAATCCGCTCATTTCGGTATATTATTTGTCTCTGTAGTGTGAAAACTGTGGGAGGAGTCTACAAGCATTATCAAGTCTAGCAGATGAAGTCACATGCATTTGGGGTGTCTCAGCATCTTGTGTTTACAACCACTGTTTCCTAGCAACGCTCATGCCCTGTTTATGCTTCCCAAATACTACTTCATCAAAACTGCCCCATCAGAATTACCCCATCAAAACTGCCCCATCATATTCCTCTATTATAAATCAGTACATGGTGTGTCTGTCCCCTCCCCCGGGCTCTGTAATCAGCTGAGATGCTCCAGCCACCTTCCCCCCTGTGTATAACAGAAGCTTTGGTAACCATGGCAACAAAACAAACACTAACAGTACACTCTGATTAATGGCTAAAATTTCCTGAAATGACCTCTAAACAAATGGCCGTATTTTAAAAACTATACATCCTACAGTGAAGATCTTTATATTGTGAGAATCACAAGACCCAGACCTAGATTTTGATGTATAGTATGTCTCTGAAATGTTAAAAATGAAGGCACAGTCGCAGTTTAGAAATTGCCCTTCAAATTTGGAGGGGGCTAGAGTGTAGTTTCAATGAATGTCAATGGACGGCGTGAGTTGCAAACAAATGGTCATATTGTGAAAACTATCAGGACTATGGCTTAGCCGTGGACATGTTTAGTGGCAGCAGGGATAGCTGAACGTTTTGATATAAGATTTGTGTAGGTGGGCTTGAAAATGAGGGAGTGGCGGCAGTTTAGAAATCATGTTCTGATTTTCCAGCTTTTGTCATCCCCCACTCTAGTTTCCCCATTCATTCCTATGGGACCAATTTCGCCGCAAAAACTACGATATTTCGTGAACCATTTGGCGAAACGTTCCACAAAGTAATAGCACACCATTCGGGAACAATCCGCACGTTTCGGTATATTACTTGTCTATGTAGTGTAAAAACTGTGGGAGGAGTTAGGGTGGTAAATTTGGCTATAATAATAAGAATAATATATATGTGAGATAACAGTAAGTGGTCTTGCTATGCAAGAACACTTAACTAGAAAAGGTACAATTTCTGGGGAAATTGTGAAAGTGTTCTTGCCTCTACAACTGGAGTGGGCGGAGTAACTGGGTGGGGTGGAGTGGCTTGAGTAACTGTGAAAAGTGTTAAAAAGCTTAATATTTTAAAAAGTATAAATAGTAGTAAAAAAGTTCCATCATTCGCTGAAAGAGCTGAACATTTTTTTCAAAAGTAATTTTTTTTTTCAAAAATGAATTTTTTTTAATCAAAAATGATTTTTTTTTCTTCAAAAATGATTTTTTTTTTCAAAAGTAATTTTTTTTTTCAAAGGTAATTTTTTTTTTCAAAAATGAATTTTTTTATTTCAAAAATAATTTTTTTTTCGAAATTATTATTTTTTTTAAAGTAATTTTTTTTTCAAAAATAATTTTTTTTTTTCAAAAATATTTTTTTTTTCAAATATATTTTTTTTTCAAAAATATTTTTTTTTTTAAAAGAAATTTTTTTTTCAAAAATAATTTTTTTTTTTTCAAAAATATTTTTTTTTTCAAAAATATTTTTTTTTTCAAAAATATTTTTTTTTTTTTTCAAAAATGATTTTTTTTTTTCAAAAATTCTTTTTTTACTTTTTTCAAAAATGTTTTTTTTTTTTCAAAAATATTTTTTTTTTTACATGGGGCGGTCATAATGTTTTGGCTGATCATGGGGTTGTCAGCTTTTGTCACTTCCCACTCTAGTTTTGAACATTTCGCCATTCATTCCTATGGGACCAATTTCGCCGCAAAAACGTCATTTCGTGGACCATTCGGCAAAACATTCCACAAAGTAATAACACACCAATCGGAAACAATCCGCTCGTTTCGGTATATTATTTGTCTCTGTAGTGTGAAAACTGTGGGAGGAGTCTACAAGCATTATCAAGTCTAGCAGATGAAGTCACATGCATTTGGGGTGTCTCAGCATCTTGTGTTTACAACCACTGTTTCCTAGCAACGCTCATGCCCTGTTTATGCTTCCCAAATACTACTTCATCAAAACTGCCCCATCAGAATTACCCCATCAAAACTGCCCCATCATATTCCTCTATTATAAATCAGTACATGGTGTGTCTGTCCCCTCCCCCGGGCTCTGTAATCAGCTGAGATGCTCCAGCCACCTCCCCCCTGTGTATAACAGAAGCTTTGGTAACCATGGCAACAAAACAAACACTAACAGTACACTCTGATTAATGGCTAAAATTTCCTGAAATGACCTCTAAACAAATGGCCGTATTTTAAAAACTATACATCCTACAGCGAAGATCTTTATATTGTGAGAATCACAAGACCCAGACCTAGATTTTGATGTATAGTATGTCTCTGAAATATTAAAAATGAAGGCATGGTCGCAGTTTAGAAATTGCCCTTCAAATTTGGAGGGGGCTAGAGTGTAGTTTCAATGAATGTCAATGGACGGCGTGAGTTGCAAACAAATGGTCATATTGTGAAAACTATCAGGACTATGGCTTAGCCGTGGACATGTTTAGTGGCAGCAGGGATAGCTGAACGTTTTGATATAAGATTTGTGTAGGTGGGCTTGAAAATGAGGGAGTGGCGGCAGTTTAGAAATCATGTTCTGATTTTCCAGCTTTTGTCATCTCCCACTCTAGTTTCCCCATTCATTCCTATGGGACCAATTTCGCCGCAAAAACGACGATATTTCGTGAACCATTCGGCGAAACGTTCCACAAAGTAATAGCACACCATTCGGGAACAATCCGCACGTTTCGGTATATTACTTGTCTATGTAGTGTAAAAACTGTGGGAGGAGTTAGGGTGGTAAATTTGGCTATAATAATAAGAATAATATATATGTGAGATAACAATAAGTGGTCTTGCTATGCAAGAACACTTAACTAGAAAAGGTACAATTTCTGGGGAAATTGTGAAAGTGTTCTTGCCTCTACAACTGGAGTGGGCGGAGTAACTGGGTGGGGTGGAGTGGCTTGAGTAACTGTGAAAAGTGTTAAAAAGCTTAATATTTTAAAAAGTATAAATAGTAGTAAAAAAGTTCCATCATTCGCTGAAAGAGCTGAACATTTTTTTCAAAAGTAATTTTTTTTTTCAAAAATGAATTTTTTTTAATCAAAAATGATTTTTTTTTCTTCAAAAATGATTTTTTTTTTCAAAAGTAATTTTTTTTTTCAAAGGTAATTTTTTTTTTCAAAAATGAATTTTTTTATTTCAAAAATAATTTTTTTTTCGAAATTATTATTTTTTTTAAAGTAATTTTTTTTTCAAAAATAATTTTTTTTTTCAAAAATATTTTTTTTTTTCAAATATATTTTTTTTTCAAAAATAATTTTTTTTTTAAAAGAAATTTTTTTTTCAAAAATATTTTTTTTTTCAAAAATAATTTTTTTTTTTTCAAAAATATTTTTTTTTTCAAAAATATATTTTTTTTTTTTCAAAAATGATTTTTTTTTTTCAAAAATGATTTTTTTACTTTTTTCAAAAAATTTTTTTTTTTTTCAAAAATATTTTTTTTTTTACATGGGGCGGTCATAATGTTTTGGCTGATCATGGGGTGGTCATAATGTTTTGGCTGATCATGGGGTTGTCAGCTTTTGTCACTTCCCACTCTAGTTTTGAACATTTCGCCATTCATTCCTATGGGACCAATTTCGCCGCAAAAACGTCATTTCGTAGACCATTCGGAAAACATTCCACAAAGTAATAACACACCAATCGGGAACAATCCGCTCGTTTCAGTATATTATTTGTCTCTGTAGTGTGAAAACTGTGGGAGGAGTCTACAAGCATTATCAAGTCTAGCAGATGAAGTCACATGCATTTGGAGTGTCTCAGCATCTTGTGTTTACAACCACTGTTTCCTAGCAACGCTCATGCCCTGTTTATGCTTCCCAAATACTGCTTCATCAAAACTGCCCCATCAGAATTACCCCATCAAAACTGCCCCATCATATTCCTCTATTATAAATCAGTACATGGTGTGTCTGTCCCCTCCCCCGGGCTCTGTAATCAGCTGAGATGCTCCAGCCACCTTCCCCCCCTGTGTATAACAGAAGCTTTGGTAACCATGGCAACAAAACAAACACTAACAGTACACTCTGATTAATGGCTAAAATTTCCTGAAATGACCTCTAAACAAATGGCCATATTTTAAAAACTATACATCCTACAGTGAAGATCTTTATATTGTGAGAATCACAAGACCCAGACCTAGATTTTGATGTATAGTATGTCTCTGAAATATTAAAAATGAAGGCACAGTCGCAGTTTAGAAATTGCCCTTCAAATTTGGAGGGGGCTAGAGTGTAGTTTCAATGAATGTCAATGGACGGCGTGAGTTGCAAACAAATGGTCATATTGTGAAAACTATCAGGACTATGGCTTAGCCGTGGACATGTTTAGTGGCAGCAGAGATAGCTGAACGTTTTGATATAAGATTTGTGTAGGTGGGCTTGAAAATGAGGGAGTGGCGGCAGTTTAGAAATCATGTTCTGATTTTCCAGCTTTTGTCATCTCCCACTCTAGTTTCCCCATTCATTCCTATGGGACCAATTTCGCCGCAAAAATGACGATATTTCGTGAACCATTCGGCGAAATGTTCCACAAAGTAATAGCACACCATTCGGGAACAATCCGCACGTTTCGGTATATTACTTGTCTATGTAGTGTAAAAACTGTGGGAGGAGTTAGGGTGGTAAATTTGGCTATAATAATAAGAACTAGAAAAGGTACAATTTCTGGGGAAATTGTGAAAAGTGTTCTTGCCTCTACATCTGGAGTGAGCGGAGTAACTGGGGGGAGTGCCTGGAGTAACTGTTGTGTGGTTGGAGTAACTGTGGAAAGGTTGAACTGGGCAGATGGGCAGAGTAACTGTGTGGAGTGTTTGTAGTGAGTAAAGATAGTAAACATTACACTAACCAATTGATTGATCAAATTTAAAAAGTGCACAAGTGCTAATGATGTAGAAGGTAGAAATATCGGTAAATGACTTTGTCGGACACAGACTTAAGGGTTACCAGGATTTATTCCGCCCCAGCCAAAGCATAGCACCTGACGGACTCGCGTCCCAAAATCAAGTGTGTCAAAAACATTTTACACAGTGTACATATAATTTCAATATATTGCATCACAAGCGAACTGGCGGTATATTTCCGTTATACATTAACATTAACATTAACATTTTGAACAGTCAACTTTTTGAACTTTTTGGATACAAGGCAATTCATTAAAGCATATACTTTAAACCCTTACAAATTTTCAGTTTCTCTGCAGTTTTGCTCCTTGCTGTTTCTTTGTCTTACTAATCAGCAAGCAGGCTATAGCACAGGAAGGAGAGGGTGAGTGTGATGAGGACAGTGTGATAGGGCGAGCTGACGTGCTGCATCTACCGTCTGTAGGACGGGTGATCGTTTTAGCCAGCCGGCTTCTTATGCTTATTTGAATCTGCTACACTGTAAGTGTTATTTTAATTCTTTTAATAAACCTCAAAACCAGGATTACGCTATGTTGTTTCCCTCTCTTTTCCCGGGGTACCCCTAAATGAGAACAACCCCCCAGCTAGGAGTCTTTTATTAATCTCCATGATAAGAGTGATTTCCTGTGACTTGGTGGACTAGTGGTATCATCACCCTTTGGCTGTATGAAGTGGCATGTCGTTTCCTAGAAGCCCATCCAATGAAAGGCCCTGACCGGGTTAAGGTCGCAAGCCCCCTTGTGCTTGCCGTTTGGTAAGCGCGCATTTTATTTTCAGCTACCACCGTGGTGCGGTGGAGGAATTTTTTCTATTTTACATTTCCTGCTTTAAAAAAATGGGGTCTGAGCCTATGTATTTTCACAACATTATTTGGACTTTATTCACTGTGTTAGGACTGTCCAGTGAACACTTATTGATTTAGGTTTCAAGAACTGTGTTAGTTATTTAATTTGGGTTCTAACCAATTAGTCCTATTCAACACTGGTACTAGTATTTACTCCTATTTACAGTGCTGCTATATTTGTTATATTGTTGTATTAGTGTGTGTATCTCACATAGAGTGGCTGCTTTTGTTATTATGTAGTTTTTTTTATTTTTTTTTCACTAAGTTATTTTCATCACTATTTTGGTTATCCCCTATTTGGTCATTCACAATATTTCACGAACAGGTACCCTTTTTGGGTGCACTACAGCGCGGTATTCCTCTTACTATATGATGAGGACAGATGTCTGTGATGGATGGGGGGGAGTAAGTGAGTTCAGTGTCTAACAAGTACACCGAACATGAAATATAGAGAATGATGTTTAGCTAATTGTAAATGGTCCCACATAACTATGGCCACGTAAACTGACCCTCATTGCCACTTTATCTGTTTGATGACCACTGTCTCACAACCACTGTTTCCTGGCAACACTCATGCCCTGTTTATGCAGGCTCTAAGCGTGTTCACAACCACTGCTCAAAACACAATACACAGGATAATGGTAGCTGTAATAACTGTGCAGTACTCCTGACTGGAGACACTGCTGCACCCTGGAGATGTAAATGTGATCCAACAGTGTGTTTTTTTCTGTGGTGGCTGCCCAGACCAGTTGAGTATATCCTCTTGAGTGAAGAAGGTCAGATATTGGCTTCTTTTCTCTGCACAGAAAATCTTCATTGAAATCTCCACAGAGTATTATAGGTTGGCAATCCATTATTTCCAAAGATTCCAAGAGGCCCAGCAGGTTAGTAAGGAATTGGCCAATACTGTAATCCGGTGGCCTGTAAACGACAGCGATCAAAGCTTGTACAGGGGACTCCAGTTTGACAACCAAGAACTCCAAGTCAGTCACATTGTGATGATACTGCTTTTCATAGGCCTTGAAATGGTTTCTGACATACAAGGCGACACCTCCGCCACTTTTACTTGCAATGTCAGGAAGGTTTGTGTACGAGAGGTGTCTGTTGCATTTGAACAGGTTGTAGCCCTCCAGCTGGAGACTTTCAGCAACAGAAGAGCCTGAGAGATGAGTTTCAGTGAAACATAAAACATCTCCAAGTGTCAACTCATGGTGAGATTTGATATCTTCAATGTGAGCTGGTAATCCTTCCGTGTTGTGATGGATAATTGTTAATGTTTGCTGTTTGTCTGTTGTCTGTAGAAACTTTAAGAGGGGCATAACACTTTCCAGTGATGCATTCTTCATTGAATCCAGGGAAGCTGTGATTTCAGGATCAGCAAAGATCTTCTTCTCATCAAAGTCGGTTATGTACAGTCCTTGTAGTGTAGTCGTTCTACTCAGAGCAACATAGGCCATTCCCGGTTGGAAGACCCGTTTCAATGAGACCACTGCCGACTGTATCGACATCCCCTGACACTTATGAATCGTACATCCAAAAGCCAACTTCAGGGGGAACTGCCTGCGAACAACTCCTTTCTGTCTCAGGTTTTCCTCTACCCTTTCTATGTACACCAAGTTGTCAGCATCACAAGACGACTTGTTACGGTATCTCTGTCCTGCATTTGGATTGTCCAGCACAAGCCCAAGCTTGTTTACCGTAGTAGCACCATTCTCAGTCTGGATGATTATTCTTGCAATCTTGCCAAATGTCCCGTTAACAAGCCCGTCTTCTACATCAATGTTTCTTGTGATCATGATACCGGCACCTTCAGCTGCTTGCAGTGTGTCAATCAGATTGTCTTTGTGTCCTTTGAAAGGTTGGTGTTGCCTCAGCATCACTCCTGTCTTAGGGTCTTTTCTGTAATCGTCGGCATCTATGTTGGTGACGTTTGAATGGAGAACAGACACAGTTGCAGCATTATGTTTGTGAACCTCTTTGTTGGTGGCAAATATGTGTAGCACGTCATTAGGGCAGTGGGTGGGATCTGTAAAAGCCTGAGCAAGCAGAGCTTTGTCATCATTGCTTAAGGTGCCAGTCTTCTGCTTGACTCTGATTCTATTCAAAAGCTCAGCAAATGAAATGTCTTCCTTCTGTCGCATGATCTCTGTCAGCGTGATCATCTGAAAGTTGTCTTTCCAGACGTCATTGGTATTTTCCTCAAACACGCAGAGTGGCTTACTTTTTCCCAGCGGGGGGACCTGGTAAAAGTCTCCTACTGCTAGTACTGACATACCACCAAAAGGTTTCTTACTGCCTTTGATTTGCTGTAATCTCCAGTTGATGTAGGCAAACAGGGGCTTTGAAATCATTGACACCTCGTCAATAACAATGATCTCCGCATTTGACAGCTGTGCCCTCACTTCATCTATTAGATTTCCAAGTCCTTGGTAGGGTGGCTTCAAGCTTCTTGGCAACTTCAGCAGAGAATGCAATGTGTTGCCTGAAATGTTGAAAGCTGCTGTTCCTGTAAATGCAGTTAGTAAAACGCTGGGCATGGATATGTCTGCTTCCTCACGTAGTCTGGTAAGTTTACAGAGTATCTTTGTCGCCTCAGCATAGATGCACTTTATCAGGTGTGATTTGCCTGTCCCTGCACCACCAGTGACAAAGTAATAGAATGGGTCAGGATTTAGGACACGCACACGGTTAGTGCACCAGTCACAAACTGAGTAGAATGTCTGAGCTTGTGTCCGGTTAAGGTTTCTGTACATTTTCCGAAGGAAATCAGGGCACATTTGTGGGGCTTTCACAGTAAGCGCAATTCCACCTGTTTGTTTGTGACGTGTATACTCCGGAACATCATCTTGTTCATTCTCATGAAGTGGCTCCCCTTCTTTGCGTTCCTCTACACATTCCAACCTATCCAACTCAGCTTCTGGGGCAAAGGTGTTCCAAGCATCTTCAACAGGTCAGTTTTTTACAAAGTCATCCAAGACTTGTTCCACAATTTTGTTGTGTTGTTCGAACTTCTTTTGGTTGCTGGTAACAATTGCAGACACTGCTTGGATTGCTTCTTCTCCTGGTAAGCTCACACAGGCGCCTTTGTAAAAATCCTGGTGTGTTGGGAACCTTACAGTTTTCAGTGATGACTCTGAACGGTGGGGAGGTACAGTTTAAGCAGTCTGCCGTAGTAGTTCTCAGGGTCCTTCTTCTCTGAGAAGCGTGCGTACCTGATGATTGCAGGCTTCCCTCTCGTGCGTTTTTGAATCATTCCCATTTCATTCAATAGGCTGACACGCTTGCTGTCTTCCTTTTGCTTGCCATCTTCCTTCTGCTTGCCATAGACAACCCTGTAATGGGATGCAAAGTCTGCCAGACACATGGACTCAAACTCTGGTGTTTCAGGTCTGGCTCTGTATTTGTCGACAAAACTCGTCATCCACACATTAAGAGAATCGGCTGGTTTGTTCTGCAATGCACTGAGCGGGAGACTCATTTTCAGTGCGTTGTCACCAGTTGGCAGAAAAACAACCTCACGTGAGCAAGACTTCATTTTCAGGCTGCACGTACGGGCCACAGACTCCTGGGCGCTGACCTCTCTGTGTTTTGAATAAGCCTGAAGAACCTCTTTCATTTCTTCTCGTTCTGTCGCTGTTTCTGGGCTCATTTCTTTGACTATTGTTTTGAGATAGTCACTCAGCTCCCGTTCTGGCTTGGATATGTAGGACAACATGTACATGATGCAACCATACTCATCAAGAATGTACTGGATGTCCATGTTGGCGTTCCAGGCCGTCAGCAAATGTGGATTATAGTTGTTCACCCAGCAGTCCTTGACATCACGCTTCATTAGAATCACGCTTGAGGAGGTCAATGCCTGAATGTAGGAGTTGTACTGATTCAAAGTCATATCACACTGTGCCAGTAGCTGTGACATGTCTTCAAGCTGCACTTTTGGGTTATTAAGCAAATCCCAGACTGGTTTCAGTTTGTTTTTGGCTGCTTGTGGTTTCATTGCACAATCTCCTTGTTCTTCTGGCATCGGGTAAGTTATCCTCGTTTTTCTAATAGGTGGCTTTGGAAATCCAAATCTGCATACTCTGTTACCTTTCTTGCATGATTTTGAATGAGATCTGCTGTGCATTTGAAGTTCTGTTACAAATCTGTGAAGTAAGGCCTGTTTGGCTTCATCAGGCAGCTGGCATGAGATGTTATGATCTATAAAGGCACACACCTTGTCATCACTGTCTTGTCCAAATATAGGAGCTCCTGCTACCCAACAGAGACAATGTATATGAGGGCTCCCTCTCGCCTGAAATTCAACCCGGTAAAAGTAATCGATAACTTCACCAATTGGCTGTGCAGGACCCAACAGCAGCTCTCGCATCAGAGCATCAACCCGTTTGTCAAACATGCGCATGGTGGTCACTGGGTTGCCTCGAAGAATGTCACACTTTTCAGCCCAGTCTAGCCCCGCAAAATCCACCTTTTGACCTTGTTGTGCCTTTATTGCCGTTATTACCTCTGGCCATCTGAATTCTGCAGCAGAGAAGGTAAGAAAAAATGTTGGCTTACCCAATTGTCTGACCATGGCTAGCAAATTCTTCAGATTTTTATCCCAGTAAGCTGGACTCCCTCTCAGTGGTTGCATGAACCTTGTGGCATCTCGGTTTCGCACCAACCTCTCAACCTCACACTTGTCCTGTAGCAGCTTGTTGGATATTTTCCGTCCATCCCTGGTATTGGGTTTTCCTTTCCTTAACTGGATGGACATGCTGCTTTTGGCCATGTGTGTTTCTGTGACAAACTGCGCAAAGAAGAGGTAGCTTGTGTCTCTTGCAAAACGAGTATCAACACAAAAAAGCCTTGCATTGAAATACATGCTCGGGGACAGTTTGACTTGTCTTGCCTGGTCCAATGTATTCTGTCCAGTAGGGAACTGAACAGGGAAAGCCATTGCCTCAAGCCTAGGAACTTTAAAGAAGCTGACAGGTGTGTTTCCTTGTGCAGGTGCAATGCTGAATATTCCATCACCGTGTGTCAGTGCTTCCTCTCCAAGGTCAGATGGCTGCAAACAACTGTCTAGGCCAATTCCAGGTCTTAGTGTATCCTTCTCATCCTCTGCATTGGGAGGTTGTTGGTCATGGCCTTCCTGTTGCTCAGAAGCAGCCGGTAAACATGCAGACTGTACCTCTGATGGATCACAATTTTCGATGCGTTCAAGTATCTCCATCATTTCAGTTTCGTCACAACTGTCGAGTTCCATCCCATCATCATTATCATCATCATCAGCGATTGTCTCATCCACTCTAATTGAAATGTCACTGTAGTCGGGGTGTGTGTCAATGAGTTTTGACAGACCTGCTACTACATTTCCCATGTTGACATAATGAAACAGCTGGTGGCCTTTGTAAGTCAGACGTCTTTTCAGCTTGACTCTGTGTAACTGGGATTTGCTGTGCGATCTTGGTAGAGTATTGACCGTGGTTTCCACCTCGGATGGCACACACACTACAGCGCCATGTATAGCTGCCTGTCGACCTTTGGGAAGTGTGATGATCTTGGCAAATGGCAGTATTTTGGCCAAAAGTTGTCTTTCCAGCACATTCAAATCGCAGAGCTCTGGGGGAATGGGCGCCAGCTCCATGTTGTTAGCTACAGCGATGGATGATTTGTGTCCTGCTTTTAAATGTAAATCACAGTTGTGACAAATCCATTCTTTGGTCCTTTCATCTGGTACGGTGCATTGTTCAGGTCCTTGACAGTGATTGTTGCACACATGGACATATTTCCCTGTCAAACAGGCAGCAACAATGTGTAGATTCTTCTTGTAATTGCTGTGAATGCAATGTTTCACTTGGTTAGGGAAAAGGGTGCGATGACACATCGTGCACACAAATGTTGGCCCAGCTTTAATGCATTCATGGAAAGTGGATATAGCTGTCTGCATTAGGCTGTTGTCCACTGGTTGACTGCATTCCCGCATGACACGAGTCCATCGTCTGTATTTCATTCTTATTTTGAAGGCACATTGCATCTTATGGGTTATGCGAAAATCTGCTTGAGTTTGACGCTTCATTTTCATGTAACTCATGCAATGTTGCAAGTGACGTTTTCTGAAAGCAGGATCATTATGATATTTTCTGGTGATGTATTGCTTCTGCTTCAACTTGAAATCGACATTTGTGGCATATTTTCTGGTGATGTATTGCTTCTTCTTCAAGTTGTAATCTGCATTTGTCGCATATTTTCTGGTGGTGTACTGCTTCTGTTTCAAGTTGAAATCTGCATTTGTCGCATATTTTCTGGTGATGTATTGCTTCTGCTTCAAGTTGAAATTGGCATCTGTTGCATATTTGCGAATGATATATTGCTTCTGCTTCAACTTAAAATCAGCATCTGCTCTGTATCGGCTGGTGATGTATGTCCTTTTCTTATTGGTGACAGACATCTTTGTAGCCTTGAAATCACGCCTTCTTTCATTTCTGTGTCTTGTCTTCAGTTTTTGTCGTCTCTGTGCATTTAATTTGGACAATGCCTTACTGTCCTTCCATATGCCCTGTGAGGATTTCGCATCAACTGACCGTGGAGAATGCTTGCTGGCTGGGAATCCAGTGTGTGTTACATCTTTGGTCATCTGTGTCACTTTGTTCTCCACATGCTTTGCATTATGTGGTTTGTCAGATTGCACCAGTGGGGACAGCAAACCATCTGACAGACGTCTTGCACGATGAAATGAGACTGGCATGAAGTCATACTGCAGTCCATCAATAGGGCCTCTGGTGTCTGTAAGGAGCAATTCATACAACTTATAAATCCTTGCCCCCATATCACTCAAATGTGTAAAAGTGATCATAACAGCTTTTCCTTTTCCAGTGGCAGGAAGTCCATCCTTATTTCGACTATGAGAATCAAACAGTCCATATCTCCCAGACTTGTCTCTGAACAATGCAATGCAATATGGCACTACTATAAAAAGTGCATGTGTAACATCTGCATTGAGGCACTGAAGTCTTGTGGAGAGGTCAACAAACCAACCTTGGTTGTCACCGTCTACTGTGTCTCTCATACATCCCGATAACACTGGAGATTTAACAACGTTATACTCATATTTGTCAGTGTTGACTCTGAGGGGCACTTCTTCCATTGTCAAGTGTTGATGCTGATAGACATTTCTTTGTTTTAGCTGTTTTATTGTTGAGCCATACAAGCTGTTGCCCTTCTTCAGTATTTGATCAAGATCACCCTTTCTCACATCATCAAGCTCACTGTGGTATGCCAAAAATGTCAGAGCCATGCATGTACACTGTTTGTTCCTTAACCTTCCATAGCCATGATGACCCTGATGAAATGATGCCTGCACAGAAATCTCACTTGGTACACATGGTTCTTGCATGCCATGGTTTTCAGAAGTGCCCATCACACTGTCACTGTGCTCTTGAACTTGACACTGAGTTGAACATGAAAATGACACCACAGGTTCACTATGTACCTCCTGGGCACATTCACTGTCACAAACCTCCATATCCACTATGCTGCTGTGGGGCTCCGGATCCAGTTTAGTCCAGCGTATCTTTGCAGCTTTAGATCTCTTTCCTTTAGATGGCATGATGATATTTGTGGAAGGAGCTATAATTCTCCTCAGAGCTTTGTTCGAAGAGCTATAATTCCCCTCAGAGTTGTGTTGGAGGAGGAGCTATAATTCGCCTCAGAGCTGTGTGGGAGGAGCTATAACTCCCCTCTGAGCTGTGTGGGAGGAGCAATAATGCTATAATTCCCCTCAGAGCTGTGTGGGAGGAGATACAATTCCCCTTAGTGTTGTGTGGGAGGAGCTATAATTCCCCTTAGAGCTGTGTGGGAGAAGCTATATTTCCCCTCAGAGCTGTGTGGGAGAAGCTACATTTCCCATCAGAGTTGTGTGGGAGAAGCTATAATTCCCCTCAGAGCTGTTTAAAAGGAGCTATAATTCCCCTCACAGCTGTGTGGAAGAAACTATAATTCCTCTCAGAGTTGTGTGGGAGGAGCTCTAATTCTCCTCAGCTGTGTGGGAGGAGCTATAATGCTAAGCTGTAATTCCCCTCAGAGCTGTGTAGGAGGAGCTATAATTCCCCTCACAGCGGTGTGGGAGAAACTATAATTCCCCTCAGAGTTGTGTGGGAGGAGCTATAATGCTAAGCTATAATGCTATAATTCCCCTTTGAGCTGTGTGGGAGGAGCTATAATTCCCCTCAAAGCTGTATTGGAGGAGCTATAACTTCCCTCCAAGCTGTGTGGGAGGAGCTATAATGCTATAATTGTCCTTAGAGCTGTGTGAGAGGAGCTATAATTCCCCTCAGAGCTTTGTGATTTTTTTTTTTCAAAAATGATTTTGTTTTTTTGTTTTTTCAAAAATGATTTTGTTTTTTTGTTTTTTCAAAAATGATTTTTTTAAATGATTTTTTTTTTCAAAAATGAAATTTTTTTTTTCAAAAATGATTTTTTTTTAATTTTTTTTTTTCAAAAGTAATTTTTTTTTCAAAAATATTTTTTTTTTTCAAAAATATTTTTTTTTTCAAAAATTAATTTTTATTTTTTTCAAAAATATTTTTTTTTTTTACATGGGGCGGTCATAATGTTTTGGCTGATCATGGGGTGGTCATAATGTTTTGGCTGATCATGGGGCGGTCATAATGTTTTGGCTGATCATGGGGTGGTCATAATGTTTCAGCTGATCATGGGGTTGTCAGCTTTTGTCACCTCCCACTCTAGTTTTGAACATTTCGCCATTCATTCCTATGGGACCAATTTTGCCGCAAAAACGACGATATTTCGTGGACCATTCGGCGAAACGTTCCACAAAGTAATAGCACACCAATCGGGAAAAATCCGCACGTTTCGATATATTACTTGTCTCTGTAGTGTGGAAAATGTGGGAGGAGTCTACAAGCATTATCAAGTCTAGCAGATGAAGTCACATGCATTTGGGGTGTCTCAGCATCTTGTGTTTACAACCACTGTTTCCTAGCAACATTTCCTTTTGAACATTTTGCCATTCATTCCTATGGGACCAATTTCGCCGCAAAAACGACAATATTTCGTGGACCATTCGGCGAAACGTTCCACAAAGTGATAGCACACCAATCGGGAACAATCCACACGTTTCGGTATATTACTTGTCTCTGTAGTGTAAAAACTGTGGGAGGAGTCTACAAGCATTATCAAGTCTAGCAGATGAAGTCACATGCATTTGGGGTGTCTCAGCATCTTGTGTTTACAACCACTGTTTCCTAGCAACGCTCATGCCCTGTTTATGCTTCACAAATACTACTTCATCAAAACTGCCCCATCAGAATTACCCCATCAAAACTGCCCCATCATATTCCTCTATTATAAATCAGTACATGGTGTGTCTGTCCCCTCCCCCGGGCTCTGTAATCAGCTGAGATGCTCCAGCCACCTTCCCCCCCGTGTATAACAAAAGCTTTGGTAACCATGGCAACAAAACAAACACTAACAGTACACTCTGATTAATGGCTAAAATTTCCTGAAATGACCTCTAAACAAATGGCCGTATTTTAATAACTATACATCCTACAGCGAAGATCTTTATATTGTGAGAATCACAAGACCCAGACCTAGATTTTGATGTATAGTATGTCTCTGAAATATTAAAAATGAAGGCACGGTCGCAGTTTAGAAATTGCCCTTCAAATTTGGAGGGGGCTAGAGTGTAGTTTCAATGAATGTCAATGGACGGCGTGAGTTACAAACAAATGGTCATATTGTGAAAACTATCAGGACTATGGCTTAGCCGTGGACATGTTTAGTGGCAGCAGGGATAGCTGAACGTTTTGATATAAGATTTGTGTAGGTGGGCTTGAAAATGAGGGAGTGGCGGCAGTTTAGAAATCATGTTCTGATTTTTCAGCTTTTGTCATCTCCCACTCTAGTTTCCCCATTCATTCCTATGGGACCAATTTCGCCGCAAAAATGACGATATTTTGTGAACCACTTGGCGAAACGTTCCACAAAGTAATAGCACACCATTTGGGAACAATCCGCACGTTTCGGTATATTACTTGTCTATGTAGTGTAAAAACTGTGGGAGGAGTTAGGGTGGTAAATTTGGCTATAATAATAAGAATAATATATATGTGAGATAACAGTAAGTGGTCTTGCTATGCAAGAACACTTAATTACTGTTATCTCACATATATATTATTAAGTGTTCTTGCATAGCAAGACCACTTACTGTTATCTCACATATATATTATTAAGTGTTCTTGCATAGCAAGACCACTTACTGTTATCTCACATATATATTATTCTTATTATTATAGCCAAATTTACCACCCTAACTCCTCCCACAGTTTTTACACTACATAGACAAGTAATATACCGAAACGTGCGGATTGTTCCCGAATGGTGTGCTATTACTTTGTGGAACGTTTCGCCGAATGGTTCACGAAATATAGTCGTTTTTGCGGCGAAATTGGTCCCATAGGAATGAATGGGGAAACTAGAGTGGGAGATGACAAAAGCTGGAAAATCAGAACGTGATTTCTAAACTGCCGCCACTCCCTCATTTTCAAGCCCACCTACACAAATCTTATATCAAAACGTTCAGCTATCCCTGCTGCCACTAAACATGTCCACGGCTAAGCCATAGTCCTGATAGTTTTCACAATATGACCACTTGTTTGCAACTCACGCCGTCCATTGACATTCATTGAAACTACACTCTAGCCCCCTCCAAATTTGAAGGGCAATTTCTAAACTGCGACTGTGCCTTCATTTTTAATATTTCAGAGACATACTATACATCAAAATCTAGGTCTGGGTCTTGTGATTCTCACAATATAAAGATCTTCGCTGTAGGATGTATAGTTTTTAAAATATGGCCATTTGTTTAGAGGTCATTTCAGGAAATTTTAGCCATTAATCAGAGTGTACTGTTAGTGTTTGTTTTGTTGCCATGGTTACCAAAGCTTCTGTTATACACAGGGGGGAAGGTGGCTGGAGCATCTCAGCTGATTACAGAGCCCGGGGGAGGGGACAGACACACCATGTACTGATTTATAATAGAGGAATATGATGGGGCAGTTTTGATGGGGTAATTCTGATGGGGCAGTTTTGATGAAGTAGTATTTGGGAAGCATAAACAGGGCATGAGCGTTGCTAGGAAACAGTGGTTGTAAACACAAGATGCTGAGACACTCCAAATGCATGTGACTTCATCTGCTAGACTTGATAATGCTTGTAGACTCCTCCCACAGTTTTCACACTACAGAGACAAATAATATACCGAAACGAGCGGATTGTTCCCGATTGGTGTGTTATTACTTTGTGGAATGTTTTGCCGAATGGTCCACGAAATGACGTTTTTGCGGCGAAATTGGTCCCATAGGAATGAATGGCGAAATGTTCAAAACTAGAGTGGGAAGTGACAAAAGCTGACATCCCCATGATCAGCCAAAACATTATGACCACCCCATGATCAGCCAAAACATTATGACCGCCCCATGTAAAAAAAAAAAAATATTTTTGAAAAAAAAAAAAAATTTTTGAAAAAAAAAAAAAATTTTTGAAAAAAGTAAAAAAATAATTTTTGAAAAAAAAAAATCATTTTTGAAAAAAAAATTACTTTTAAAAAAAAAAGTATTTTTGAAAAAAAAATATATTTGAAAAAAAAAATATTTTTGAAAAAAAAAATTATTTTTGAAAAAAAAATTACTTTAAAAAAAATAATAATTTCGAAAAAAAAATTATTTTTGAAATAAAAAAATTCATTTTTGAAAAAAAAAATTACCTTTGAAAAAAAAAATTACTTTTGAAAAAAAAATCATTTTTGAAGAAAAAAAAATCATTTTTGATTTAAAAAAATTCATTTTTGAAAAAAAAAATTACTTTTGAAAAAAATGTTCAGCTCTTTCAGCGAATGATGGAACTTTTTTACTACTATTTATACTTTTTAAAATATTAAGCTTTTTAACACTTTTCACAGTTACTCAAGCCACTCCACCCCACCCAGTTACTCCGCCCACTCCAGTTGTAGAGGCAAGAACACTTTCACAATTTCCCCAGAAATTGTACCTTTTCTAGGTGGTCTTGCTATGCAAGAACACTTAATAATACAATACATTAGCAAACATTAAATACATAGAATGTGATGTTAAAGGCTAAAACTTACCCGAATATAGTCCTTCTTCAGGACTTGGATAATGGTAGAACAGATCTCTGGAATAATGATTCCCAGAGTCTGAGGGGAGATCCCAGTTGTGAACTTCAGATCCTGGAGACTTCTCCCCGTCACCAAGTACCGCAAGGTGGCGATGAGCCTTGGCAAGCCGCATGCATGTGTCCTGCTTACTAACATAGGGGGTAAGCAATGCCAATATGCGCTGAAGTAGGGGTCCGTCATCTGGAGATAATTCCTGAAATCATCAGGATTATTCTCCTGGAGCTCCTGCAGCAAAAGCATATGACAGAATTGGTCACGATTAAGGAACCAATTCTTGGTCCAATTCTTGGTCCAATGATAGCATGATCTCTCTGATGAGCGTGCCACATGGCTAGTAGATGAATGACCATTCAGAAACAAACTGACAAGCATGCACTGAAAATCAGAAAGGACCTGACAAGCACTCACTGAAAAACAGAAACAAACTGACAAGCATGACCTGAAAAACAGAAACAAACTGACAAGCATGAGCTGAAAAGCACAATTCGACACTCACAAAACTTCTACTAACAAGAGATTAGCAGAAGGAGCCCAAAGGGTGGTGTATGACTATTGAACTTCCTTTTTATCGGCTCGTAGTAGGTCTAGTACGACACTACATTCATAATTGTTGGCCAACAATTGTGTGGTCGTGTGTATGCAAGACAAGTTTGGGCCAGCGCCCTTCGGACAAAAGTCCACGGTTTTGTTGGCTAACAATCTGATCATGTGTATGAGGCTTTGGCAGGGAATTGTGTGATGACAGACTGTTTGCCTAAAATCTGACTGTTAGTACACCTCATCAGACAATTGTTGTCCAACTTTCCACCAACAAATGTTGGATGGCAGGCTAGTAAATTTTCAGCGGACAGCGGTCTGTTGTCAGATTTTCCTATCGTGTGTACACAAGTCCGTCACACAAAAGTCCAAAGTACAAACGCGAATGCTCGGAATCAATGCTCACCAAATACAACATTAGCAGAAGGTGCCCAAAGGGTGGCGCTCAAGAGCTGAAATTCCACGTAGTACGTCACTACATTCGTGTTTGTTGGCCAACGATTGTGTACCGTTTGTATGCAAGACAAGTTCACAGCACACGCCCTTCAGACAAAAGTCACATAAATAAATACCCCCAAAATGGGATTTATGGGACTTTAACGGCAACCACGTAAGGTAAAATATAATTTTATTAGATAGAAAACAATATTTGTAAAAAACATTGAAGTAATCAAAATTGCATAACAAAAAAAAATATCACAAATTGCAAGTAAAAAGCTGGACAAGCTGTACTGGTATGTAGGAATTGAGGCTATGTTCTATAATCTTCCACATGGTCTTACGCGTTTCGGGACTGAGCAGACTGTCCCTTCGTCAGAGACAATTCGTGGAACATAATCCTATTGTATAATAGAATGTAAATTGAAAAAGATAATTAGTACAAAAACAGAACAAAAAAACACAGAAATGACATTTGCTTAGTATTACATACAGAGCATTAGATCAATGTAAACACAAACAAAGGAAACAACTTACCCAAGCATAACAGTGTCGGAGCACTCATTGCCAAAGCCGCGGTGGTGAAAATGTCAAAAAAACACCCACAGGTCCAAAAACAAGGGAACCGGGGTGTGTGGTTGGCCCCACTCTGTCCACACTGATCCACCCCACAAAAAAGGACACCAGACAACGCAACCCGTTCAAAGGGAAAACAACGTCAGAGCACAGTAACCAACTGGGTAGCTAAAGATTGATAAAAATATATATAATGAAGTTTAAAAGTGTCTGTGTCAGCTAATTAGTTTAGCGATCATGGTACAATGAAGATAAATAAATTAATTAAATTATTAATATCATACCTGGGTGTCCACAGGTGTAAATAAATGGATCTAGGTGGGAATCAGGAAATAGGAGAAAACCATACATATGTGGAATGTAAGGGTGGTATTTGATTAAATGGTTCTTCATAACATCAAAGTCTGTAAATGACAGAAGGCAATGCTGTGTAAACAACCATCCATCAGCATGCTAGAAGAGAGAGATATATATACAAGGCAGCACAGGGAGCACTTACATACAGGTGCAAAACTTCTTCCTACCAAGCAAAGGAACTCATGTGAAACCGTCCGGATCGTCCATCGCCGTGCGGGGCAATAACAGAATCTCTCCAGTCGGCGCAGTGTTTTAAAAGAGCTTGAAGGGGGCGGGATCGGACGTGGCGCTGTATTGAACACACGGCGTCATCACGTCAATCAAAGTAGTAAATGAAGGACAGAAGGAGAGGTATCCTAATGCGAGCGGCCGCACAGCGGCGCCACGCCCACTGCAGCGTATCCACACACATCTCCCATCAAGCAAGCTGGACACATCTGACATGCGGTGCCGCCCACCAAAGCTTGGAGGGCGGCTAGGCTTCACTGATAGTCGCCTAGTAACGGATAAACAGAGCAGTGAGGCAGAGCATTAACAAGACAATGGGACAAAAGCTTATAGCAAAGGGCCACATAACCAACTCAAACTGATCCTCCACAATCCTATATAAATGAAGGGGACAATCCAGGATGATTAATTTAAATAACATAAAGAATTGCCAAATACATCCCAGCTGGAAAAGAGGGAGGGGTGTTGTGGGTGCCAACTGAGAAGGGGGGGAATCCCGAGCCACTGCTGCACGGCCCACCCCACAGAGAAAATCCTGAGAGGGGGTCATGCAACGATGGCCCACCTACGCAGAAAATCAGCCAGGCGAGCAGTCGGCGCTGAGAACAGCAACAAGAATGCCCACCAGTACGCCAAAAACGGAAGCCCCCCATAGGAACAAAAAGAGTTCCGGGGAGCCCCCTTTATAGAGATGATAAAAAATTATGTGAATTCATTATCATGGCATTGGAGTTCATTCTCCATCACAACGTCTTTTCTTTCGATGGCTCCCACTTCCTCCAGGTACAGGGCGTGGCGATGGGGACGTCTTGTGCTCCATCGTACGCCAATCTGTACCTGGGGGAGTGGGAGAAGTCGTTTTTGTCTGACGAGTCCTCTCGATCCCATACACAACATGTCAGTGTGTCCAGCTTGCTTGATGGGAGATGTGTGTGGATACGCTGCAGTGGGCGTGGCGCCGCTGTGCGGCCGCTCGCATTAGGATACCTCTCCTTCTGTCCTTCGTTTACTACTTTGATTGACGTGATGATGCCATGTGTTCAATACGGTGCCACGTCCGATCCCGCCCCCTTCAAGCTCTTTTAAAACACCGCGCCAACTGGAGCGATTCTGTCATTGCCCCGCACGGCGATGGACGGTTCGGATGGTTTCACATGAGTTCCTTTGCTTGGTAGGAAGAAGTTTTGCACCTGTATGTAAGTGCTCACTGTGCTGCCTTGTATGTATATCTCTCTCTTCTAGCATGCTGATGGATGGTTGTTTACACAGCATTGCCTTCTGTCATTTACAGACTTTGATGTTATGAAGAACCATTTAATCAAATACCACCCTTACATTCCACATATGTATGGTTTTCTCCTCTTTCCTGATTCCCACCTAGAACCATTTATTTACATCTGTGGACACCCAGGTATGATATTAGTAATTTAATTAATTTATTTATCGTCATTGTACCATGATCGCTAAACTAATTAGCTGACACAGACACTTTTAAACTACATTATATATATTTTTATCACTCTTTAGCTACCCAGTTGGTTACTGTGCTCTGACATAGTTTTCCCTTTGAACGGGTTGCGTTGTCTGGTGTCCTTTTTTGTGGGGTGGATCAGTGTGGACAGAGTGGGGCCAACCACACACCCCGGTTCCCTTGTTTTTGGACCTATGGGTGTTTTTTTGACATTTTCGCCGCCGTGGCTTTGGCAATGAGTGCTCCGACACTGTTATGCTTGGGTAGGTTGTTTCCTTTGTTTGTGTTTACATTGACCTGATGCTCTGTGTGTAATACTAAGCAAATGTCATTTCTGTGTTTTTTTGTTCTGTTTTTGTACTTATTATCTTTTTCAATTTACATTCTATTATACAATAGGATTATGTTCCACGAATTGTCTCTGACGAAGGGATAGTCTGCTTAGTTCCGAAACGCGTAAGCCGTGTGGAAGATTATAGAACATAGCCTCAATTCCTAAATACCAGTACAGCTTGTCCAGCTTTTTACTTGTCATTTGTGATATTTTTTTTGTTATGCAATTTTGATTACTTCAAAGTTTTTTACAAATATTGTTTTCTATCTAATAAAATTATATTTTACCTTACGTGGTTGCCGTTAAAGTCCCATAAATCCCGTTTTGGGGGTATTTATTTATGTAACTTGATCTTGGGGATGTTGGCAACATATATGATCTAGTTGGATGGCAGTTTTCTTTCTTTTTGGTATTCGGACAAAAGTCTGACGCTTTGTTGGCCAACAATGCTATCGTGTGTACTAGGCTTAACTGATAGCACCACCACATGAAGTGTAAAGTGCTCACTCACCAGAAAAAATGTACTCGTGAAGCCAGAACGGTCAATGTATGCTTTGTGAAACAGTAAAGATGACTTCTCAGCTTTAGATACAGAATCTTCAAAACTGGCTCACAGTAATGGTTCCCTGGTCACTTCATCTCTCCATCACAACTCACAAGAAATGCCAAGTAATAAGAGAAATGCTCACAGTGTAGTATTTATTGCCACCATTAATATTACAATCCTATTAAAACTCAACATATATTGCAGAATATAAGACTGTTAGTCGGTGTGTTAGTCGGTGTGCATTCAAAACACCTGAAGTACTCGTCTGGACGTGATGTCACCGGATGCTGCAAATGATGACCAAGGTTCTGCCTCATCATTTACTTCACCTGTTCATCATTTAAAGGATCTAATGAAGGAGCAGTGCAGTTTCCTCTATACACAAACAGGCTGTATATTCTGGTGCCCTTATTGGCACCATCTTTTTTTCTAAAGGACCCCACAACCACTAGAAAAGGGTTATGGGGAAGAGTCCCTTGTCCTCACCAACATTGGGACAAGGTGCTTTGCCATGGGAATACACTGTTAAGGGAGTATGATCTGTTGTTATTGTCTTGCTTACTGCCCCCCCCCCCTTTCCTGTCTAGCGAGGCTGCATGCTCAGATAAGGGTTGTGGATTTGAGAGGAATCCCAATTTTTTATTTTTCTTGTTTTTTTGTGTAGGGTTCCCCCTTAACATCTATCCAAGACCCTTGTAAATGATAAGGGTCTGATATAGATGAGGGAAATCCCAAGTCACTTTGTCTACGAGTAGAACGAAGCAGCTGGGAAATGTCATTTACCAGCAATTGAAATTGTATTTTTTCTTTTTAAATGTCACTTTTGCAGTTGTATATTGTATACATCATACAGGGGTGTTTTATTATTAAATGAGCTGGTCCCTGCTTAATGCAAATAAAAAAATAATAATTTTGCATTGGTACATGTACCCTCAGTGTACCCTCAGTGTAGTGTCCAGCTATATTTGCCCTTTGTTCCATTTGGTAGGTCCCTTTGCTGTTGTTTTTTTTTTCAACAGCAAAAAAATCAATCCTACAGTGGCACTACTTCATGGGCAAGTTTAGGGAATCTCCAAACAATGTAATTAAAGGAATTTGGTATTTTAATGTCTCACTTTATGCATTTGTAAAAGAGTCGTTTCCTTTTTTTTACTTGTATTAGTATATGTCCCTCTTGGAAATGGCCAGAATCAATTTAAAATGTAATTCCTATTGCGTTTAATGGGTTTCTTATTAATATTTGAACTTTGGAGTAATTTGGAAACCCAATCCAAGTTCATCTAGCTCGTCACTAATAGGAATAGGGGTTGATTTACTAAGGGCAAATAGACTGTGCACTTTGCAAAGTGCAGTTGCATTCTGCAAGAGCAGTTGCTCCAGAGCTTAGTAAATGAGCAGAAGCTCTGCTGACTTCCATCATCCAATCATGTACAAGCAAATATACTGTTTTTTTTTATTTTCCTTACACGTGATTGGGAACTCTTTGCCAAGTGAAGCCGTACCTCATTTACTAAGCTTTGGAGCAACTGCCCTTGCAGAGGGCAACTGCACTTTGCAAAGTGCACAGTCTATTAGCCTTTAGTAAATCAACCCCATAGTGTTAATGATGGAAGGGCCTTAAAGGGGCATGGTTAAATAAAACCTAAGCCTTCTTGTACCATAAAATATGCTCTACCACAAGCAAGAGTCTGTTACATTACATGTGTTTTTGTACAAGCTGAAAATAGACAGAGATCTAAGACTTTATCTTAAAGTGGAGTTCCACCCACTTTTACAACTCTTCAGCATCCCTCACTAAACTGTGCACTGCAAACGAATTGGATATTTTTGAATTTTTTTTCTCAGCACCTACTCTATATCTGCTGTATTCATTTTTCACTTCCTCCTCCATGGCTGTGGCTCATCGCATCATTTCCTGTTTACAATGCCTTTTGGGAAGGGGCGGCAACTTCCTCTGACACTACCGTTGCTATGGAAACCTGACCTGAAACCTATTACACTGCTTGTGCTGCACTGAGTATGTGCGAGATCTGTAAGGATGAGATCCAGGAAGAAATACAGTCTGGCTTCAGATGCCCACACTTAAGATGGCCACGGCCTGCTGTAAGTTTATAAAATAACAAACTGCTGCTATAAACGAACAAAACAGACCTTAGTTTATAGTCTAACTTTACTATAATACATTAAGCTTGTGTATTATATGGGTATTTTTATTTAAAAAGTGTAATTTTGGCCGGAACACCACTTTAACCTGCCTTAAGGAAGAACTTCTTAAAATATTTAGGACAACCAAAGCAACAATTTGCCCAAGGGAAGTAGAGTGGTACAACAAATGTATATATCAAAAATACAAAATGTATTACATAAAAAACATATATAAACATTTACATTATTGTAGTGAAAATAAGAAACGCACTGAGGGTTATTTACTAAAGGCAAATCCACGTTGCACTACAAGTGCACTTGGAAGTGCAGTCACTGTAGATCCGAGGGGGACATGTATGGAAAATAAAAAATAGCATTTTAGCTTACACATGATTGGATAATAAAATCATCAGCGCTTCCCCTCATTTCAGATCTACCCTCAGATTTACAGTGACTGCACTTCCAAGTGCACATTGAAGTGCAATTTCAAGTGCACTTTGCACTTGTAGTTTGCACCTGTAGTGCAAAGTGGATTCGCCTTTTTTACTAAATAACCCCCACTGTTTCACAAATGTACATTTCAAATGTCAAGGTCATTTGCAGGAGCTGTGATCTCTATGCATTTTGCAGGACAATGCCTACTTCATCAGGAGATAGCCCCAGTTAATTTGTATGTACATCTAAGAAAAAACCACGTCAGTATGCAGATAAATTGAAAAATTATTGTTCAGCAATTCATAATGAACAGAAATATAGGTTATATAGGGCGGGGGATCAAATTCCGTAGATAGGGTCAAAATATACACAGTTGAAAGCTACATAGGGTGAAGTCAAAACTACAACTTGAAGATAAAACAGAGTGACATCCAGATCTTAAATGCTGTGAAATCCACAGCAAAGGTTCCCCCTGGGAGCTGAGGATACATGGGTGATCAGGAGGCAGAGCTAAGTGTCAGGACCCCCACTGCAAGCTGAACGGTAGAACAGTGAAGGAGATAGTAGGGTGAAATTAAAACACTCAAATAGGGAAAGTAAACAATGACATGCCACCGGCATGCCTGAAAAAATGACTAAGGTGCTCCATATATATAAATATATATATATATAAAGTATGGGATATTATTACCAATAAGGCAATAAGGTGCAAAGGGAAGGGACTAGCAAAGTCACAAAAAAAAAATGTATTTTTATATTCTTGTTATTTAAACTTAATTTTCATTTTAAATGTATTTTACTTTCTGCTTATTTTCTTTATATATATTATTTTCACATAACATTGGAACCTAGTCATTCCTCTATTGCAATTAGCCTTTTGTTGGCCACTTGCAAATGGCTTTCGCATCATGTTCAAACCCCTCTTTCCAGGGACAGATGTGCAGTGCCTTTCCCCTCTGCTTCTCTGCCTTGCTTGGTTCATCCAGCGGCGGTGAGCAGGGCACATGCGCGCCGTACACACGGTGCATGTGCGCAATCTCCGTGCCTCCCCTACAGACGTTGCACGCCTGCGTCAATTCTCCTGTCCGTGAGTGCCCACTATGCGGTTACGTACCCTGCCAGCCCTCCACATCGCTACGCGCCTGGGACAGTGGCTTACATCTATTGTGTGGGGTTGTATTCAGGTGGAGCTCCTTGTCTCCACCTTTTACATGATGCTGGGAAATGGGTGGCCCTACATGAGAGCTTTTCATCTGCAGAACCTGTCTGATTATTTGGAGCCATGCAGCCGCTTTCCATACTGCTGTCCTTTTTTCTTTTTTTGGGCTAGCTCACTGTTTAATTTTAACAAGGTATGCTCCTTTTTGGCTTGGTGCATTGCTTCTAGCACTTACTCTATTCATTACATACACTGATATGGCTTTTTTTTCCTTTTGAATTAGATACTTTTATGACATATGTTTTTGTGACTTTGCTAATCCATTCCCATTGCACCTTATCACCTTATTGTTAATAATATCCTATACTTTATATACCCACTCATATATGGCACACCTTAGTCATTATTTTAGGCATGCCAATGGCATGTCATTGCTTACTTTCCCTATATGAGTGTTTTACTTTCACCCTACTATCTCATTCACTGTTCTACGATTCAACTTTTGCCTCTTATGCCGTGTACTCACGAGCAGACTTTCGATGGACTGAACTCCGAAGGACTTTTCGATGGACTTTCAACGGAGTTCCGATGGAGTTCCGACGAAACGGACTTGCCTACATACGATCACACCAAAGTCCGATTGATTCAAACGTGATGACGTACGACCGGACTAGAACAAGGAAGTTCATAGCCAGTAACCAATAGCTGCCCTTGCATCCTTTTTTGTCCATCGGACTAGCATACAGACAAACTGATTTTTTGACCGGACTGGAGTCCATCGGAAAGATTTGAAACATGTTCTATTTCTAAAGTCCGTCTGATTTTTCGACAGAAAAGGTCCGATGAAGCCCACACACGATCGAATTGTCCGGCTGATTAGTTCCGTCGGACCTTTGCTGTAAAAAGGTCCGCTCGTGTATACACGACATAAGGCTACTTTCACACTTAGGCACTTTACAGGCGCTATAGCACTAAAAATAGCACATGCAATGAGCCTGTAAAGTGCCTCTCCTGTCAGTCTGAGGTGAAAGCCTGAGGGCTTTCACACTGGAGTGGTGTGCTGGCAGGATTCTGAAAAAAGTCCTGCAAGCAGCATCTTTGAGGCGCTTTAGGAGGGGTATATAAAACTCTTTGTTTTATCTTCAATTTGTAGTTTTGACTTCACCCTATGTAAGTTGCTGTGGATTTCACAGCATTTTAGATCTGGATGTCACTTTGTTTTATCTTCATTTTGTAGTTTTGACTTCACCCTATGTAACTTTCAAGTGAGTATATTTTGACCCCATCTATGGAATTTGATCTCCCGCCCTATATAACCTATATTTTTGTTCATAATGAACCGTTGAAAAAACATTTTTCAATATATCTGCATACCGACATGATTTTTTCTTAGATGCACATACAAACCAACTGGGGCTGTCTCCTGATGAAGTAGGTGTTGTCTCGCAAAATGCATAGAGAGCACAGCTCCGGCAAATGAATCAAGACCTTGACATCCAGAGAGTACATTCATGAAACAGTGTCTTTCTTATTTTCACTACAATAATGTAAATGTTTATATATGTTTTTTATATAATACATTTTGTATTTTTGATATGCAGTATCTCACACAAGTGAGTACACCCCTCACATTTTTGTAAATATTTTATTATATCTTTTCATGTGACAACACTGAAGAAATTTGCTACAATGTAAAGTAGTGAGTGTACAGCTTGTATAACAGTGTAAATTTGCTGTCCCCTCAAAATGACTCAACACACAGCCATTATTGTTTAAACCGTTGGCAACAAAAGTGAGTGCACCTCTAAGTGAAAATGTCCAAATTGGGCCCACAGTGTCAATATTTTGTGTGACCACCATTATTTTCCAGCACTGCCTTTACCCTCTTGGGCATGGCGTTCACCAGTGCTTCACAGGTTGCCACTGGAGTCCTCTTCCACTACTCCATGATGACATCACGGAGCTGGTGGATGTGACAGACCTTGCGCTCCTCCACCTTCCATTTGAGGATGCCCCTCAATAGGGTTTAGGTCTGGAGACATGCTTGGCCAGTCCATCACCTTCACCCTCAGCTTCTTTAGCAAGGCAATGGTTGTCTTGGAGGTGTGTTTGGGGTCATTATCATGTTGGAATACTTCCCTGCTGCCCAGTCTCCAAAGGGAGGGGATCATGCTCTGCTTCAGTATGTCACAGGACATGTTGGCATTCATGGTTCCCTCAATGAACTTTAGCTCCTCATTGCTGGCAGCACTCATGCAGCCCCAGACCATGACACTCCCACCACCAAGCTTGACTGTAGGCAAGACAAACTTGTCTTTGTACTCCTCACCTGGTTGCCGCCACACACGCTTGACACCATCTGAACCAAATACATTTATCTTGGTCTCAGCAGATCACAGGACATGGTTCCAGTAATCCGTGTCCTTAGTCTGCTTGTCTTCAGCAAGCTGTTTGCGGGCTTTCTTGTGCATCATCTTTAGAATGCTTCCTTCTGGGACAACAGCCATGCAGACCAAGTTGATGCAGTGTGTGGTGTATGGTCTTAGCACTGACATGCTGACCCCTCACCCCTTCAATATCTGTAACTAGATAGTATGTGCAGGGGTATGCAATGCAGAGTGTAAGGGTCAGAAGTACATAATACACAAAATGCAGTGATCGGGAGTCCAACAAAAAAAGAGCGCAGAAGTCAAGGCTGCGTAATGCAGGAGAGTGAAAAATTCCCTCTGCAAGCAATAATCAGGGATCAGAAAACAATGTGTCATATGGAGAGGAAGGGTCTATAGGGGGACAGGATTTTGAGGTGGGAGTAATAGTGGGGGGAGGGGGGCTCAAACTAGACAGCAGAGAAATCACCCAAGTCTAATACAAAACGAGTGGCAGAATCAATGTATACCTCAAAAACTAGTAATAATAGAATATTATTCACTGAGCACTTTGACTTTGTGGGGATATCAGAAACCCGGTTTAACAGTTCACATGACTTGGTTACAAGCAGGGCTTTTTTTCTCAGAGAATAGGTGCAGGAACTCCCTCCTTCTGAGTCACCTCTTGTTTCCACCCCCTACCCACCTCCGAGCACCATTCCTTGGTTCCACTCTCTACCCACCTCCGAGCACCATTCCTTGGTTCCACCCCCTACCCACCTCCGAGCACCATTCCTTGGTTCCACCCCTACCCACCCCTGGGCACCATTCCTTGGTTCTGCTCCCTACCCACCTCTGAGCACCATTCCTTGGTCCCACCTCTGAGCACCATTCCTTGGTTCCGCTCCCTACCCACCTCTGGTATTTAATCACCGCTGGGTTTTTTATTTTTTGCACTATAAATGAAAAAAGACTGAAAATTCTGTAAAAAAAATAAATTTTTCTTTGTTTCTGTTATAAAATGTTGCAAATTAGTAATTTTTCATAATAAGTTTTGGCCACTGCTACATATCTTTAGTAAAAATAATCGAGTACTGTCCATGATACTTTTTTTATTTGCACTAACATACAATTTTTTCAGGACAAGCTTTCGGGGTACTCAATTTTCTCTGACACAATTGCACTAATACGGCTACAATCAAATCAAGTAAAAATAATCCAAATTGGTGTATATTATTTGGTCTTTGTGAAAGTTATAGAGTCTACAAGCTATGGTGCCAATCACTGAAAATTGATCACACTTGAAGTACTGACGGCCTCGCTCATTTCTTGAGACCCTAATAAGCCAGCACAGTACAAATACCCCCCGAATGACCCCTTTTTGGAAAGTAGACATTCAAAGGTATTTAGAAAGAGGCATGGTGAGTTTTTTGAAGTTGTAATTTTTTCCCACAATTCTTTGCAAAATCAAGATTTTTTTTCACAAAAGTGTCATATTATCAGGTTATTTCTCACACACAGCATATGCACACCACAAATTACACCCCAAAATAGATTCTCCTACTCCTCCTGAGTATAACGATACCACATGTGTGAGACTTTTGCACAGCCTGGCCACATACAGAGGACCAACATGCAGGGAGAACCATCAGACGTTGTAGGGGCATACATTTCAAATCTAATTTGACTATCTATTACACTTTGAGGCACTTTAGTGGCATAGATGAGCCATGGTTGGGGATGGCTAAGCATGGTTGAGACATGAATGTGGAAGGCTGGGTATGGCTAAGTATGGATGGGATGGCCGAGTATGGCTGAGTGGATATGGCTGGGTGGGTATAGATGGGATGGCTGAGTATGGCTGAGTATGGCTGGGTCAGGTATGGCTGGATGTGGATGGGATGAGTGTGGAGTGTAGATGGGATGACTGAGTATGGCTGGGTATGGATGGGATGGCTGGGTCGGGTATTGCTAAGGCTGGGTATGGCTGAGTGTGGATGGGATGGATGAGTATTGCTGAGTATGGATGGATGAGTATTGCTGAGTATGGATGGATGGATAGTATTGCTGAGGATGGATGAGTATGGATGGCTGAGCATAGATGAGTATGGATGGCTGAGCATGGATGGATGGATGAGTATTGCTAAGCATGTATGGATGGATTAGTATTGCTGAGTATGGATGAGTATTGCTGAGGATGGATGAGTATTGATGAGTATTGCTGGGATGGATGAGTATTGATGGGATGGATGAGAATATTTAGATATTTAGGCTTTATGAATAAACTTGAGTCTTCTGATATACATTATTGCGGTTGACTCTGGAATGCCGTATTTATTTTTATGTAAAGTATTTCCGGTCTCAATGATCCATTTGGAACGCAGATGCGCTCCAACAGCCTCGTTAGCGTGTTCCTGTTTCCGGGTTGCGCAATGACACGTACCCAATGACACGTCAGACGTCAACATGTGACGCGGGTCACGTGCGCATCATACACAGTGATGATCTGCATTGGGCCGGTCACTGGGGAGTACATACTCCCACCCAGTGAGAGCGCATCCGGATAGGACAGCCATATAGAGGCTTGGTTGGTAGAGGCAGACTCTAGGTCTGATTGGTTGATTGTGGGAACACATGACCTTGAATGGAACGCAGGCTAGGAACCCAGGAAGTCAGAGCACATTGCTGTAACAGCTGTTTTATGAGTTAGTATTACAATATGTGTATATAAGCGTGGCGGTGGCGGGATGGCATATACCCCAGCTGAAGTCTTTTCAGACGAAACGCGTCGGGTCTCCTTGCTGTACCCAGCCACCCATACCACGCTTGTTCCTTTCTTTTATTGCTGTTGGAATCGATTCTAAACTTTTAACTTTTTTATGGATTGTTGGATGATCTTGATTGGTCAAATAAACCTCAATTGAATTTTTGGATTTACACCAGGTGGAGGCTTCTTGTTTTTCCTTTTTTACATATTTTATACATGGCTCGCTTACGCTGGTAAATGACGGTGATCGTACAAACCACCTGGGCAGGCTCCTGGTCCCCTATCTAAGGAGTAGGATCACTACCATACAGACCACATTCATACAGTCATCCATCTTAAGACAGTTCAAGCTCGTTTGACTCACCGCCAAAGGCCTGTGAGTCCACCGAAGTCGGTTAGAGTATTTTATCCCCTATTTTGATTTGGACTACTACCGAGAAGAATATCATTATATCATCTGTATTGCATTGAGTTTGCACCTTTGGGCTGATTTTTGCCATCCCTGTACCACGTGTTGGACTGAATAATAATTCTTATTCCTAATTTGATCGGGAGATTGTGAATACACCCTTAAATCAGAATTGTGAACTTTTTCATCACTATTATTATGTTTGTTATTTTTATTTTTCACATTTTTTTTAGTTCACTGTATATGTTTTTTTATCACAAAAGAACATGCTTTTCATGTAGGTTGCTATACATGATTACACATTAAGAATTTTTTCACTACATTCTTCATTATCTCTATCCCCTATGTGGGAGAGATTTGGTGTTGCTATTTTATATACAGGTGTGAAGTTGTTCCTCTAATTTTTTCATATATATGTCTTAATATTAGCGCTACACTTTTTATATTTAGTAGTTTTAGATTTAGCTAAGCCATTTGATACTTTACATCATAAATGTTTAATTTATAAAATAAGGGCTGCTGGAGTTGATAAACTTACATGTACATGGATAGGAAACTGGTTACATGAACGTGTACAGAGAGTAGTGATAAATGGCTCTTTCTCTGAATGGTTTAAAATTATGAGTGTTCCCAAGGGTTCTACCTTGAGGACAATGCTTTTCAATCTGTTTATAAAATTGGTTCAAATATAGAGCTCAATATCAGTGTTTGCTGAAGTAGAAAAATAACTTTGCACAGGATATATTATCATTACAGTAAGATCTTTCCAAAATAGGAGGTTGGGGAGCTACATGGTAGATGAGATTTAATTTTAAGAAATGTCAACTTATGCACTTGGTGCCACAAATATATATGCAAATTATACATTAGGGGGGCCCTGGGAGAATCAGTGATGGAAAAGGGTCTGGGGGTGCTTGTAGACTACACTAAGCAATAGCACATAACTCTAAGCTGCAGCTATCCAAGCTAACAAAATACTCTCATGTAGTGTTGGGGGAAAGGTTCGGCCTGAGCATGAGTTCAGGCAAAACATTGGCTGTTTGGCCCGTTCAGGGAACCCCCAAATTTGTAGGGTGTTTGGCGGGTGCCCTGCAATGCACTGCACTCTGCAAAGTGCATTTTACACCCTGATTGGACAAAGCTTTGCCAAATCAGGGCACAGTATAATCTGGTTGTTAAAGAGTGGGCCGGAAAGCCGGCCACAGTGTCTTCAACAACAAATGAGTAATCAACTATCAATGGGCTTCCCTGTTGACAGCTGAATAAAAAAAAATTGCCGGTTAAAAAAAGAAAGAAAAAAACAATGTGCCCCCCCCAGTCCATACTAGACCCTTCAGACCTGGTGTAGATTTTAATGGGAACCCCATGCCAAAATTAAAAAAAAAATGCATGGGTCCCCCCAAAATCCATACTAGACCCTTATCCGGGCATGCAGCCTGGCAGGTTAGGAAAGGGGGGCGAGCGAGCACCCCCCACCTCCTGAACCATACCAGGCCACATGCCCTCAACATGGGTGGTGGGTGCTTTGAGGCACGAGGGACTCCAGATCCCGATTTCCCCACCCATGTGAATGAGTACCCCTACCCATTCACCAAAAAAGTGTCAAAAAGTAATAAAAACACACACAGTTTTTGACAATTCCTGTATTCAAAAATAAAAAAATAGTGCCCCCTGATTAAAATCCATAGTCAATCATGACGCCACTTGCCGATGCACCCTTGTGACGTTGCCACCCAGCATGCACCGGTCCCTGATGTCAGAAGGGGAACGGTGCCAACAGGTGAGGTAGCCGGGTGGCCCCGCCCCTTACCTGCATAAGAAATATCAAATGGCGGAGCCTGCAGTAGGCAGCCAGCCTTCATAGACAGCAAATTGCTTTTGTTTTTTTATTTTTTGGG
This sequence comes from Aquarana catesbeiana, assembly GCF_042186555.1. Taxonomy (NCBI): domain Eukaryota; kingdom Metazoa; phylum Chordata; class Amphibia; order Anura; family Ranidae; genus Aquarana; species Aquarana catesbeiana. The sequence continues at coordinate 249,975,005 of NC_133325.1, read as the reverse complement.
TGCGGATGATTGACAATAGATTTACATCGGGGGACACTATTTTTTTATAAAAAAAAAAAAGAATTGTCGAAAACTGTGTGTGTTTTTATTACTTTTTGACACTTTTTTGGTGAATAGATAGGGGTAATAAGTACCCAATACTCATTCACATAGGGGGCTGGGATGGTCGTGGGGAAGAGGCCCTTGTCCCCATCAACATAGGGACAAGGTGCTTTGGGGTGGGGGGAGCAGAGCCCCCCTGCCCCAAAGCACCCACCCCCATGTTGAAGGCATGTGGCCTGGTATGGTTCAGAAGGGGGCACTCGCTCATCCCCCCTTTCCTGACTTGCCAGGCTGCCTGCCTGGATAAGGGTCAGATATGGACTGTGGGGGTGACCCCCACACCATTTATTTTATTTTGGTGTGGGGTTCCCCTTAAATTTCATACCAGACTTGGAGGGCCTGGTATGGATTGGGGAGTCAATTTAAATGTGATTTGACTATTTTTTTTTCTTAGAAAATTTGTTTTTTGCTACAGCATGTTTTATGCATGCTACAGATGTGTTACTTTACAGGTAGGTTAAGGGGGCCCCCATGCACTGTATTTAAATATTTTTTTTCTATTGTTGCACGTTATGCATCATTAAAATTACTGCTCCTGAAAAAACTATTGTTTAAAAAAAAAACATTTTTGCATTAATACATGCCCCCCAGGCCAGTACCTGGACCCCCATATCCCTTTTATGGCCAATTACTTGCATATAATCTTTCAAAATGGGCACTTTTGATTTTTCCTGTGCAGCTACAAATATACTTCAATAGGGTTTGTCGTTCGGGGGTTTTCAACCCATGCTTATTCACTAGGGATGATCTCATAGTCTGATATGATCACAGATTTAGACCTAACTTCTTGCTATTCCCCAATTTTGAAGAGAGGCCTCTGCAGTTTTAAAAATTGTCGGATCTCTTCCCATCAGTAATTTGGAGGCCACAACAATCTTCACAAGCTACCTCTAGCGGCGGCTTTTTGCCGATCTCCAGACACAGAGGCACCAGCTTCCCGGGAATCAGCATGATCTGGCTTTTCCTTGCCTACATTTCAAAGTCCTGTGAAATCCAGGCCATGCAGAGACCCCTGCTACATGTGATGATGGCATGCTTGAAGAGTTAAGCCCATGTGCTGAAACATCACAAGCCTCTCCTAGCCCTGATCCAATTGCTGAATTCCCTACTACCGGTCAGTCTTTTTCAGATACCATGATGAAAACATGTTTCTATCTCTCGGGGCCTCTCTACAGGCAGATATGTTTGCCTGTATTCATCAGTCAAAAACTGGAACTGCAAGAACTCCACAACTGAGTAGATCATGTGGAACATTCCATGGGTGATTTTACAGCTAATTACAACAGCTGGGAGATGCTGCATGAGTGATTTGTGTACTTCTATTGGTCCATTTTTTCAGGTTAAAGAGCAAATTTTAGCAGCCTGCAGGCATCCAGGATTAACTTCCTGAGCAAGCTTCTAAACTCCAGCTTCTTCCAGATCTGTATTAATTCATGCTTCAACAAAAGCTCTGAGAAACCAAAATATTCCATATAAATGGAAATACCAAGTTGAAATAACTTAATGTGGCTCCACCTCTTATGTTGTCTCACTAGAAAAAGGACTTACTCTATTGTGACAATGGGACATCATACCAAAACACCTGCTGACAAAACTCAGTGCCTAAGTCTGCTCCAGACTGGCAAGTTGTCCGTACTAGTCAAGCAATTTAGTGTTTTTGTTTGGGCTGGCTCGGTTTACCCACTTTGCACATTATGTGCTACAGTCAGGTCCATAAATATTGGGACATCGACACAATTCTAATATTTTTGGCTCTATACACCACCGCAATGGATTTGAAATGAAACAAACAAGATGTGCTTAAACTGCAGACTTTCTGCTTTAATTTGAGGGTATTTACATCCAAATCAGGTGAATGGTGTAGGAATTTCAACAGTTTGTATAAGTGCCTCCCTCTTTTTAAGGGACCAAAAGTAATGGGACAATTGGCTGCTCAGCTGTTCCATGGCCAGGTGTGTGTTATTCCCTCATTATCCCATTTACAAGGAGCAGATAAAAGGTCCAGAGTTCATTTCAAGTGTGCTATTTGCATTTGGAATCTGTTGCTGTCAACTCTCAATATGAGATCCAAAGAGCTGTCACTATCAGTGAAGCAAGCCATCATTAGGCTAAAAAAACAAAACAAACCCATCAGAGAGATAGCAAAAACATTAGGTGTGGCCAAATCAACTGTTTGGAACAGTCTTAAAAAGAAAGAATGCACCGGTGAGCTCAGCAACACGAAAAGACCCAGAAGACCACGGAAAACAACTGTGGTGGATGACCAAAGAATTCTTTCCCTGGTGAAGAAAACACCCTTCACAACAGTTGGCCAGATCAAGAACACTCTCCAGGAGGTAGGTGTATGTGTGTCAAAGTCAACAATCAAGAGAAGACTTCATCAGAGTGAATACAGTGGGTTCACCACAAGATGTAAACCATTGGTGAGCCTCAAAAACAGGAAGGCCAGATTAGAGTTTGTCAAACAACATCTAACAAAGCCTTCACAGTTCTGGAACAACACCCTATGGACAGATGAGACCAAGATCAACTTGTACCAGAGTGATTGGAAGAGAAGAGTATGGAGAAGGAAAGGAACTGCCCATGATCCAAAGCATACCACCTCATCAGTGAAGCATGGTGGTGGTAGTGTCATTGCGTGGGCATGTATGGCTGCCAATGGAACTGGTTCTCTTGTATTTATTGATGATGTGACTGCTGACAAAAGCAGCAGGATGAATTCTGAAGTGTTTCGGGCAATATTATATGCTCATATTCAGCAAAATGCTTCAGAACTCATTGGACGGCGCTTCACAGTGCAGAGGGACAATGACCCGAAGCATACTGTGAAAGTAACCAAAGAGTTTTTTAAGGGAAATAAGTGGAATGTTCTGCAATGGCAAAGTTAATAACCTGACCTAAATCTGATTGAGCATGCATTTCACTTGCTGAAGACAAAATGAAGGGAAAATGCCCCAAGAACAAGCAGGAACTGAAGACAGTTGCAGTAGAGGCCTGGCAGAGCCTCAACAGGGATGAAACCCGGCATCTAGTGATGTCTATGAGTTCCAGACTTCAGGCTGTAATTAACTGCAAAGGATTTGCAACCAAATATTAAAAAGTGAAAGTTTGATGGATGATTGTTAATCTGTCCCATTACTTTTGGTCCCTTAAAAAGTGGGAGACACATATACAAACTGTTGTAATTCCTACACCGTTCACCTGATTTGGATGTAAATACCCTCAAATCAAAGCTGAAAGTCTGCAGTTAAAGCACATCTTGTTCGTTTCATTTCAAATCCATTGTGGTGGTGTATAGAGCAAAAAAGATTAGAGTTGTGTTGATGTCCCAATATTTATGGACCTGACTGTATGTCTCTTTCCTGGCAGAATTGGAGTTGTTTCCACTTCTCTTTTTATTCCCAATATTTTTGGCAGTATAGTCTGCTCGAGATCTTCCTTGAGTGATGAAGGCCTCACCTTTTTAGTTTGTTTTTTCCTTTGCTGTTCTATTTTGTTCCACGTTGGAACTGTTTAACTACATGGACATTTGGTTTCTTGATTCTTTAAAGATCGTGTTGGATTTTTTCTCTGCTTTCAAACATACTTCCATGTGGAATGAAGCCTGTACATATGATGCAAATATAGTCAATATACAGAAGACCCATTTTTAACTTAAGGCGGTAGTAAACCGCTGTTTGTTTGTTTTTGTGGCACCTGCATTGCATACTAGCATATTATGTGAAACTTACCTTAGAATGAAGCCTTTCAGTCACAATTTCTCACCACTGACAAGGCTTCCATCTTCACCCGGTCTTCCTTTTGGGTTCGCAGACTCCGGCTGTGTAAATGGCTGGAGCCACGATGACACGGTGCCGCGGTGGCCGTTCCTTCAGAGCGTATGTGCCGGTGACATCACCACATGCATGTACAGTAAATATCTCCTAAACAGTGCATGTTTAGGAGATATTTACAGTACCTATAGGTAAGCCTTATTATAGGCTTACCTATAGGTACAACTTATGTATGGCAGTTTATTCCCACTTTAATGCTAAGCCTCACTGCACCCACACCAGGGGTGGATCCAGAGCCTAGTCTCGGGAGGGGCACTGCCAGAAAATACATTTTTTTGGGTAAATTTAATGGGGAAATGGCTGGTGTTAGTGCTTTAATCATCACGGCACCATGGTTGTTATGGTGTCAGGATGATTGAAGAGCATTATTACTATTATTACATTGTTATAAAAAATGAAATAGTTCAACTCACCATAATGCAGAATCAGTGGGAGCCCCGAGCGTGTCACTTGCCAATGTCACCTGCCACATGTTGCGGATTGTCACTTACCACATTGACTGTCACTAGATGCAGATTGTCACTTGTCACGTCGCCTGTCACTAGATGCAGATTGTCACTTGCCACACGTTGCAGACTGTCACTTGCCACGTCACTTGCCACATGTTGCAGATTGTCACTTGCCACGTCACTTGGCACGTTCCATGCCAGATGTTGCGGATTGTCACTTGCCACATCGCCTGTCACCAGATGCAGATTGTCACTTGCCACCTCCCATGCCACACATTGCAGATTGTCACTTGCAATGTCCCATGCCACATGTTGCAGATTGTCACTTGTCACATCACTTGCCAAGTCCCATGCCAGACGTTGCGGATTGTCACTTGCCATATCGTCTGTCACCAGATGCATATTGTCACTTGCAACGTCCCATGCCACATGTTGCAGATTGTCACTTGCCACGTCCAATGTCACATGTTACAGATTGTCACTTGCCACGTCTGATGCCACACGTTGCAGATGGTCAAACTTGCCACGTCCGATGCCACACATTGCAGATTGTCACTTGCCACATCCCATGCCACATGTTGCAGATTGTCACTTGCCAGTCCCATGCCACACGTTGCAGATTGTCACTTGCCACGTCCCATGCCACACATTGCGGATTGTTGCTTGCCTTCTATATTCGTCTCTTGCTGTGTCCCAGAGTCAGGCAGCACATTACCATTCAAGCAGCAGAGAGATGATGTAATCTCTCTGCTGCTGCGGCTGCCTGCACACTGCACAGTGAGGGAAGAACTGCAGGGATGCAGGGCAGGCGCTGGGAAGTGAGAGATGATGTTATCTCTCTGCTCCCCCACCCGCTGGCTCCCTGATTGGCCAGCAGCCCTCTCACACACTGTCACTGAGCAGCACAGCTGCTCACCAACAGAGCCGCCCACCGTCTCTCCCCACCGGAGCCGCCCGTGTTCTCAGCCGCGGAGCCGCCCTCTGGCTCACCTACATTCTCGGAGGGGGCAGTTGCCCCGTTGCCCCCCCTGGATCCGCCCCTGACCCACACAGCTTATCCACATGTCTTCTTAACTTCTGGCTATCAAGCACACTGTTTTGTTTCGTATGAAAGACTTGTTTGGTTTGTATCACTAACTGTGATGGAAGATATATCATCCTGGTCTGCCATCTTAACTCTAAACCTTCTACCTTGATGAATGCATGTGTACCTAACTCCTATAAACTGTGATTTGTTAGAAGATTATATTATAATATATATGCTTTGCAGATATCTTATCCCAGTATATAGTACAACCTTTCATGACAGCAACCTCTACAGCCTCATTCTCATACTCTTCCTAAGCCTGGTAAAATTTTGATACTCCTACCAATTTCCAACCTATTTCTCTATTGAACACTGATGTGAAAGTATATGCCAAACTGCTAGCTACATACCTTCTTGATGTTCTCCCTACCCTGGTCCAGCCCAATCAAACAGACAACTAAGATGCAACTAGATACATCTTAGATATAATTTGCCATGTGGAGAGGAGTCAGATGCCTTCTTTGCTCTTATCTATAGATGTGGAAAAGGCATTTGACTGAGTACATTGGCTGTATATGAGACAGGTCTTATTGACGGTTGTTTATTCTACACAATCTGCACAAGCCTACTCCTCCAGCCTCTTGTCTAAATCCTTTCCAATTTTCAGTGGAACCCAAGAAGGTTGTCCCTTATCCCCGTCCATTTTTAACCTTATGATTGAGACTCTAACTGAGGCCAACTGCTCCCACCCCTCCATTTTGGGTTTTTATTCCCGTAGCCACCCTCATATCATTAATCTATTTGCTGACAATGTAATTTTTATTCAAATAAAACCCATCTGTGTCCCTTCCTAATGTCCACCAAGTGTAAAATCTCTTTAGCTCCATCTCCTAGGTAAACTTATCTAAATCATTCATCTTGGATTTAGGCATTCCTTGCCCTGTATAGAACATTTTGTCCCAACAACTACCTTATTGTTGGGAAGACAAAGGTATCCTAGGTATTACTCCATTCTCTATCAGTCTTGCAGAAGCTAGTTATAAATCTCTTATTGCAAAATTAAAGAGGTACAGCAATTTTCTCATTGTGAACTTACATGGATGGGCAGATTAGCTACCATCAAAACGATGATACCACCACAAATTTGATTATATATTTAGGACCTTACCCATCCCTATCAAACATGAATACTTTCGATCTTTAACTTTCCATCTCAAGAAATTTGTTTGACAAAACAAAAGAGCATGGTGTTCTAATGCCGCGTGTGTACGCAGCATTAGAACACCATGCCGCGGTATGCGGCATGGTGTTCTAATGCCACGTACACATGAGCGGACTTTCCGGCAGACTTGGTCCGGCGGACTGGACTCCGTCGGATAATTCGATCATCTCCCCACAAATAGAGCTTTCTTTTGGTGGTATTTGATCATCTCTGTGGTTTTTATTTTTTGCGCTATAAACAAAAGAAGAGTGACAAGTTTGAAAAAAAAACACAATATTTTTTACTTTTTGCTATAATAAATATCCCAATTTTTTTTTTTAAACAAATTTTTTCCTCAGTTTAGTCCAATATGTATTCTTTTACATATTTTTGATAAAAAAAATCGCAATAAGAGTATATTGATTGTTTTGCGCAAAAGTTATAGTGTCTACAAAATAGGGGATAGTTTTATGGCATTTTCATTATTTTTTTTTTTACCAGTAATGGAAGCGATCTGCAATTTTATCATGACTGCGACATTGCGGCGGACATATCGGACACTTTTGACACCATTCACATTTATACAGCGATCAGTGCTATACAAATGCATTGATTTCGGTATAAATGTCACTGGCAGGGAAGGGGTTAAGACTAGCGGACGATTAAGGGGTTAATTGTGTTACCTAGGGAGTGATTCTAACTGTAGGGTGAGGGGACTCACAAGGGGAGAAGACCATGTGAAGAACCATGTGTTCCTCTGTACTGGGAACATATGATCGGTCTCCTCTCACCTGACAGGATGTGGATTTGTGTGTTTACACACACAGATCCACGGTCCTTCTCTGTTAATGGGCAATCGTGGATGCCCGGCAGACATCGCGGCCACCGAGCACGCGCATCGGCTCCCGAGTGACGCCCCCCCAGATTGCCAGGAAGCCCAGGATGTCATATGACGCCCGCCCAGGATGGGAGATCCTTCCTGCAGACGTCATATAATAATGGGCGGGATGGGAGGTTGGTTTAATCACTACTTTTAGCTGACCTATGGTCCCCTTTTTGACCTTCCACAATTTCCAATTACGGTCAGGGCATCCCTACAATTTCCTCATTAGACCTTCTTATATCACATTTGCAGATTAAAGCATGGAGGTAGTCTGGTATTCAAAGGGTGGAAGACTTTCTTATCAGAAATAAATCTAAACCTTTGATAGAGTTAGTAAAACATTATAATATTTATCCTACTGACTATTTTATGCATATGCATATTTCACATTTGTTAACCCCCAAACCTCCAATGTATAATCATCCAAAAGCTTGGAAGTTCTACACTAGTTCTATGCCCCACACCAGGGACATTTCATTGTTTTACTCTCTCCTCCATCACAAAGGGCCTATTTACAAGACCCCACATGAGCAATGTTGAGAGCTGGACTTACATTCTTCTTTCTGAGAATCCCAGTGGTTAAGAGCATTACCTTACTCTTACACCATCACAGATTGTGTGAACCATTGGAAATTAACCCAAACAATTACCTCCCGGTGGTATCTCATCCTATTCAGACTTGCAAAATTCTCCCCTACTCACTCCTCTTTTTACATAGTCACAGGGTGATGTTGACCATGCCCCCCTAAAACGTCACAGTCCCAGCATGCCCAGGGACTGTGACAGCATAAGGGGGCGGGGTCTCCGCCTATATAAGTCACATCGGAGCACTCAGAGAGCATCCCAGCCTGAGAGACCGTTGTGTCAACATCGGAAGAAGGGAAGAAGAGAAGAAGCCCAGAAGCCAAGAAGCCAGAAGTCCGGGCCTCCGCTGGCAAAAGAGCAGCATGAAGATAGCGGAGGAGCCGGCAGAAGAACTGGAACACCGGGAGAAGAGGCCAGAGAGTGGAGAAGAACCAACCGGACGCTGGGAGAAGAGGAACCGGAGGGACCCCCGAAGTCGGAAGAAGACCCCCGAAGCCGGAAGAAGACCCCCTGGAGCTGTCTAATAAATTACTTTAAAAACCTGTGTAGTGTGTTTTATTATTTACATTTTTTCCCTAGGTGAATGGGTAGGGGTACCATGTACCCCATACTCATTCACATAGGGCGGGGGGCCGGGATCTGGGGACCCTCTTATTAAAGGGGGCTCCCGGATTCTGATAAGCCCCCCGCCCACAGACCCCGACAACCAATGGCCAGGGTTGTCGGGAAGAGGCCCTTGTCCTCATCGACATGGGGACAAGGTGCTTTGGGGTGGGGGGGCCCTTCAGGGCACCCCCCTCCCCAAAGCACCCACCCCCATGTTGAGGGCATGCGGCCTGGTACGGTTCAGGAGGGGGGGCACTCGCTCATCCCCACCCCCCTTTCCTGACCGGCCAGGCTGAGTGCTCGGATCGGGGTCTGGTATGGATTTTAGGGGGGACCCCATGCCGTTTTTTAGGCGTAGGGGGTTCCCTTTAAAATCCTTACCAGACTTAAGGGCCTGGTATGCCCTGCGACGGGGCTCGCAAGGTGTCAATCTCGCCGATAAAAGCAGTGAGATTCACTTCCTTTTCTAGTCCCGTCGTACCCGAGTCACGTTCAAAATGAATGGACTTGTCTGTGTGTGGGCAAGTCCGTTCATTTTGAAAGTCCGCCGTAACTCCGGCGAAAGTCCGTCGGAAAGACGGGCAGACCTAGCCTGCCGGAAAGTCCGGTCGTGTGTAGGCAAGTCCGTCCATTCAGGTAGTCCACCGGAAAGTCCGGCGGAAAGACCGTCGGACCAAGTCTGCTGGAAAGTCCGCTCGTGTGTATGAGGCATATTACTGCATACAGGAAAGGCAAAGAGTTGAGAGCCAGCAACCTATGATTAATGAGATATCAAATTAAGGTTTAAATGAATTTCCCAAGCCTACCACTGTTTTATTGGAAATCCTAGCTTTGTTTTTATCTCTGCACTTTCTGCAATGTACAGTTAAGTTACAGAGAAGCAGTTGGATTCATAGTCTTTAATAATTGCTATATTATATAATACTGAGACCAGACTAACAATTATTAGAATTATATTAGTGTGACTCCAATTTAAGTCAGGTACCAAATTACATTTCTAAAGCATTTAGATACATTGGGTACCTCTGTGCTGTCTAAACGGTTAATTGTTTTTACTTAGTATACCCTGTGTTTTTTTTCATACACACTGAAGCTATTACTTAGAAGATAAAAATACTTCTTCATTATTTTACCAATATTTAATGGATGCCTAATAAGAAAGTGTAATGAGCATGTTCTTTGGTATAGTTTTTTCAGAAACGTAGTTTTAAAGGTCAGCATTGAGAGCTTTTATTTTCTATTTTCTATTGAGTCTATTTAATGCATTCAGCATTTATGTGCCTATAACATTATGTCTCATATGCATTGTTGTAGTATCCTCTTCAGTGAAAATGCACATGGTGAATTAAGATCAGGGTTGCATTGTGTGTGTGTTCTTCCAGCAATGTCCTCAATCATTGCAAATATCTAGCTATAGGTGTTAGTTTGCAAAACAAGAACCATATATTTACTTCACAGATTTTGACACCTTTGAAGAAAAGTCAGCTTATACCAAGTGCTTTTGTTCCTGGCCGAAGTTACATAGTTGGTAAAGTTGAATAAAGACAATAGTCTATCCAGTTCAACCTGTGTGGGTGTGAGTTTGTGTAGGCGCAGGAGAGAGACACGCTGTGCTGTGTGTGAGACACAGGAGGTGGGATAGAGACTCGCTGTGCTGTGTGTTAGACACAGGAGGCGGGATAGAGACATGCTGTGCTGTGTATGAGACACAGGAGGTGGGAGAGAGACATGCTTTGCTGTGTGTGAGACACAGGAGGTGGGATAGAGACATGCTGTGCTGTGTGTGAGACACAGGAGGCGGGATAGAGACATGCTGTGCTGTGTGTGAGACACAGGAGGCGGGAGAGAGACAAGCTGTGCTGTGTCTGAGACACAGGAGGTGGGATAGAGACATGCTGTCCTGTGTGTGAGACACAGGAGGTGGGAGAGAGACACGCTGTGCTGTGTGTGAGACACAGGAGGCGGAATAGAGACATGCTGTGCTGTGTGTGAGACACAGGAGTCGGGAGAGAGACACGATGTGCTGTGTATGAGAAACAGGAGGCGAGATAGAAACACACTGTGCTGTGTGTGATACACAGGAAGTGGGATAGAGACACGCAGTGCTGTGTGTGAGACACAGGAGGTGGGAGAGAGACATTTTGTGCTGTGTGTGAGACACAGGAAGTGGGAGAGAGACACACTGTGCTGTGCTGTGTGTGAAACACAGGAGGTGGGAGAGAGACACACTGTGAGAGCAGGGTGAAGTGAGAACATTGATGTGAGTGACCAGGACCTGGAGTAGGACACACTGACCTGACCAGGAGGCGACAGGGACCGGGAGATCGTGATCGTGACAGGTGATCAGCTGATTGGAAGAGGTGATGGGGGTGGGACCTGACAGGGAGACAATAAGTGCAAGGTGAGGCTGATAAGCTAATCGGTAGAGGTGACAGGGGCCAGAGGTGTGATAGCCAGACCGGGAGAGACAGTAGGAGCGGGATCGAAGAGAGACAGACTGATTGAGGGGGACTGACCAAATATTAATTACAAACGATCCAAGCCTGATCTCAGATGTGGCAATATGGGACAACTTGGGATATAGCAATCACAGTATGATCACATTTAGTGTAAATCATAGGAAAAGGAGGCACGAGGGTAGCAAAAGAACACAAAATTTCAAACGAGCCAACTTTTCTGAACTGTGCTCAATACTACAAGACATCATTTGGGAACAAATCCTAAAAAAGTTGAACACGAAAGAAAAATGGGAATGCTTTAGGAACATAATAAACAAAGGTATCAGACAGTACATGGGAATAGGCAATAAATATAGAAGAGCGAAGTTTAAACGTTTAATATTGTAAAAAGTCTTATTAAAGAGAAAAAATAGCCTTTAAAAAATATAAAATGGAGGAGTCATTGTCAGCATTCCAAGGAATGCAATAAGAAGTGTAAGAACGAAATCAGGGCATTTAAAAAAAGACTACGAGAGACACATAGCAGAGGAGATTAAAAAAAGTTATTTTTTATATATATTAACAGTAAAAATGCAAGATCAGAGCACATTGCCCACATAAAAGACGATGATGGGTGGATGGTTACAGATGACTCAGAGAAGGCAACTGTACTAAATGCTTTCTTCTCTTTAGTTTTTACACAGGAAAATGAGGGGCATAGTGACCTTGAAAGTATTGTTAGTGACACATCACAGAGTGTACCCTTGTGGCTAACAGAGGGCGGAGTCAACACAAGGCTAGATAAGCTAAACACAAATAAATCATCAGGACCAGATGGCTTACACCCGAGAGTCCTCAAAGAACTCAGTCAGGTTATAGCTAGACCATTGTTCCTAATCTTTGTGGACAGCCTAACATCAATAATAGGTAAATTATTGGAAGGGATGATTAGGTACTATATCAAAGAAGTTACTGAAGAAAACAATATCATTGGTAGTAATCAGCATGGATTTAAGAAAGGCCGTTCCTACCAGACCAATCTGTTAACATTCTATGAGGAAGTGAGCTGCTATCTATATGGGGGAGGCCTGTGGTGTATCTGGATTTTGCAAAAGAATTCCATACAGTTCCCCACAAACACTTAATCTACAAGCTGAGATCTGCAGGCATGAACCATAGGGACTGTTCTTGGATAGAAAACTGGTTATGGGGTGTGTCCAAAGGGCATCAATAAATAATGTGTACTCAGACTGGTCAGGAGTGGTAAGTGGGTACCCCAAGTCTCTGTCTTGGGACCAATTCTGTTTAATTTCGTCATAAATTATATAGAGGATGGGATAAATAGCTCAATCTTAGTTTTTGAAAACAAAATGGGGTGGGCAACTACATGGCAAATGAGGTTTAATGTGGAGAAATGTAAGGTCATGCACTTGGGGTCTAAAAACATAAATGCAAACTACTCACTAGGGGGAGAACCTCTGGAGAAATCAAGGATGGAGAAAGATCTGGGAGTCTTAGTAGAAGGCAGACTAAGTAATAGCATGCAATGTCAAGCTGCAGCTACCAAAGCAAGAGGAAATTTAGCATGCATAAAAAGGGGATATAATCAAGAGATAAAACTATAATCCTGCCACTTTATAAAACTCTGGTTAGGCCACATCTGGAGTATTCTGTCCAGTTCTGGTCACCAATCCTAAGAAGGGATGTGCTGGAGCTGGAGAGAGTCCAAAGAAGGCAACAAATAAAGGTGCTGGAGGACCTCAATTACGAGGAACGACAACAAGCACTAAATTTATTCTCGCTGGAGAAGCGAGGCTTGAGAGGGTTATAAGGGTGTGGAACCCTCTTCCACAATTGGTGGTGGCAATGGGCAGTATGGCTATTTTTAAAAGACTCTTAGTGCCGGTTCACACAGGGACGACTTGTCAGGCGACCTAGCTGCCTGACAAGTCGCCTCCCGTTCTGTACAATGGAACCGTTCTAAATGGAGCGACGCAAGTCGCTCCGACTTAGAAAAAGGTTCCTGTACTACTTTGGGGGCGACTTGGGGCGACTTGCATAGACTTCTATACAGAAGTCATTTTGCAAGTCGCCGTGGCAGTCGTGTGCAGGTCGCCTCGGTGAGAACCGGGGCTTAGACATGCATCTTTTTGTTTAATTGTATTTTTATTGGGTTATAAAAAGACATATATAAACTTGTTACATAATGCACAATGCACTAGTAATGAAAACGTAATGATAACAAACACAATTAAAAAAAAAAAGAGACAATGTAGAAATAGTAAATACAGATAAACAGTGTCCGCAGATACAGGGCACAGGAGTGAACTGTATCGCTTTTCAAAAATATATAAAATAAACAACTCATAGGTAGATGTTAGAATTCAAAACCAGAGAGCAGTCATGAAAATACAGATACAGTTTTTTATGGAGGGTATAAGATAAGTAATAGAAAATCTAATAAAGCATCAATATATTGTTATTTATTTATTTTATATTGTATATATAGAAATGGGAGAGGGAGGAGGGAATATGATTTAAAATAATGTAATGTTAATACAATTTAAGATGCTGTGGTTGGCGCAAGGGTCCCAAATTCTGATAGATCCCAAGGTTCCCAGACTTTATTAAATTGCGAGATGGAATCGTGTACAGAGGCCGTTAAAAATTCCATCCTCCGAGTCTCAGCCACCAGGTGAAGAAATCTGGACCACGAAGGAGTGCGTGGACAGCCAACACAATGGAATAAGCCTTTTGGCAGCTAACAAAATGTAGGAGATTAGCCGGTTGGCTTTTTTGGTTACGCCTGAAAGAGGAAGGCCCAACAGACAATTTAAGGGATCTAGCGGGAGGGACACATCCACCACCTTCTGTATAAGTAGCCTCACATCATTCCAAAAAGGTTGTATCAGTGAACATTGTCAAAAAATATGAAATAAAGAACATGTATCAGTTCCGCAGTGCCAACAGCGCGGCGAGACTGAGGGATCATATTTGTGAATTACATCTCCCTTTGGGTTACACATTTGGAGGACTTAAAAATAGAGGACCAAATCCTGTCCCACACCTGTACCGTGATAGGCCGGCCCAATAAATTAGATCATCTTCTCATATAGTGGTGTGTGGTCTCCTTAAGAGGGGTCGACTCATGGAGGATACGGTAGATATAGGATATTAAATGTACTTGGTGAGGTCCCTAAGCGCATAAGTATTCAAAGGCGGTTGGTTTATCAAGAGTCAGGGTTGGGGATTTGGAGTGAAAGAAATGTCTAACCTGTAAATAAAATGGAAAAGGTGGGAGGGTATATCAAATTCCTCACATAAAGTATTAAAAGTATGTAATCTCCGTGTAATAGGATGAACCAAGTTCCGGAGCTGAAAAAGAGGTGCATTAAGCCATGGGAAAACCCTACCCAAGGACAAACTGTCTGGTATGAGTGGATTAAACAGCACATTCACGAGAGGAGGACAAGGTGAGGTGAGGGAATAGTTTTTGAGACATTTCTGCCAAATGGTAAGGGTAAAGGTCATTGGAGCAGTGCACTGATGTTTAAAGATGGGATCCAGGGAAGGGAGGGCACCCCAAACTAAGGAGCATGGGTGAACCGGGTATAACACTCCCTTTTCAATGGCAGTCCATTGATTCGGTGCATGCAAGGAGGACCATGAAGTGATAGCCCTTAAATGTGAGGTGTAGTAATATTTAGTAATGTCTGGGGCTCCCAAACCTCCCCTGGATCTTAGGGAAAATACCACAGAGCTCGCAATGCGATGGGCCCTGCAGCCCCATATGAACTTTAGAAAGCTCCTCTGAAGTGCTTTTAGTTGAGAGGAAGGCATGGCAACTGGTAATGTTTCAAAGTGGTAGAGCAATCTGGGTATAATAGACATTTTTAGGACATTGATCCTACCTAATAGGGACAGGGGGTATTTTGTCCAGGTCAACAGGGATTTGTTAATGTCTAAAACCAGAGGGGGAAAGTTGGCAGAATAGAGGGAAGAATAAGAGGGGGTAAGAAGGACACCCAAATATTTGAGAGAGGTATTGCACCATTTATAATGGTATGATTCTTTAAGCTGAGATAATAGGGGTGGCGGGATGTGTATGGGAAGGGCTTCAGTTTTGGAAGTATTAACTTTATAACTGGAGATGGCACTAAAGGAAGTCAGTAATTTATGCAGCGAAGGGAGAGATGTCAACGGGTTAGTAATGGTTAGCAGAATGTCGTTTGCAAAGAGTGACAATTTATATTCCCCCTGTCGCATCACCACCCCACAAATGTCCGGATGGGTGCAGATGGACTCGGCCAGGGGTTCCAAACATAGGATAAAAAGTAGACAAAATATATAAAAGAACCGCGCTAAATAAGATTGTTGATTAAATAAATGAAAACCATAAAGTGATCACAATACTATACTTAAATAGCAACACGATGTAAAAAATCAAAACACTGTGCTATGAGCCACATAGGTATAATATAATTGTGGAAAGAACATAATTAGAATGAGGAAATCAAAAAACACAGTCCATAAACCAAGGTGACTTCTGTTGTCAACAGTCCTTATCTTATTAGATTCCACCCATAGTGATTGTAGGCTTTTAAAAACTCGTGAGAAAATCCACCACCTATGAAGGTATATGATTACCAGAAATCAGTAGTAATGAAGCCTTATATCAGAAATCCGCTCAACAGGGACATCACCATCCGTCTCAGCCAGGAGGAATGATCACCAGGATACATCGGAAGTAATTGGCTCAATTATGGAGACCCAGGGAGATAAGAAATATATCCACCATAGTGTAAATCCGTTTGACCAGTTTATTGATAGTAAAAGTAACACACTTACCAAAAGGAACAATTAAAATCGCATATATAAAATCAGCCGGCCGGCCTGCATACACCCGTTCGTTGTAGAGTGAAACGATGACGTCAGCGCGTCTGCCTTCCGACGTACGTTTCGTCCTATTGGACGTTGTCATAGGAACGCTAAAAAAAGTAATGGTGATAAGAGACATCCCTGTCGAGTTCCGTTTGTCATGGGGAAGCCAGATGACAGAAAGGATGACATCTGCACTTGGGCTGTGATAGTTGAATAGAGGGCCTCTAAAGCTTTTAGGAAAGGACCATTAAAACCATATGTTTTTAAGGTGGCAAACATATAAGGCCAACTCAGCCTGTCAAAGGCCTTCTGTGCTTCTAAACTTAAAATCAGTGCCGACCCGGAGGACCCGTTCAGGAGATCTATCAGATCTATTGTATGTCGGGTGTTGTCCCCCGCATGCCTGCCAGGGACAAAGCCCACTTGATCCCTATGGATCAGTTTGGGGATAAGCTTGGATAGTCTGGATGCAAGGATTTTGGTAAATTTTTTAGAATCCGAATTTAGAAGGGCTATGGGCGTGTAGTTATCTGGAATAGAGGGGTCCTTACCAGGCTTTGAAATAACTGAAATGTAGGAGTGAGAGAAATGTGGATGTGGGGATGTGCCTTTAAGCAGGGAGTCATACAGGGTTAACATGTGTAGAGACAGAATGTCAAAGAAAGTTTTGTAGTAAAAATATGGCAACCCATCAGGCCCAGGTGATTAATGTAATGGGAGATTCCTAATTATAGTTAGGAGTTCCTCAGCTGTTATGGCCGTATTCAAGCTAAATCCGCTGCAGATGATTTTGGAAGCTTCATGTTAGAGAACAAAGACTCAAATTTTTCCTGGGTGAAATTAAAATGATTCTCCGGGGTTTGACAGTTATACAATTTACTGTAGAATTTGCCAAAAATTTTGGACATCAATGTGCTCTGGATCCGTCTGTCTGCTGAAGAAAGTCAGGGAACGAGTTGAATGGACGTGGGCGCAATTTATTGACTAACATTCTATGGGGTTTATTAGAATATTCGTAAAATTTCTGTTTCATCCAAAGTAGGGATCTAGTTGCCCTGTCAAGCTGTGTTGATTTAATTTGTTCCCCGAGGAAGGTGACTTTACGTAGTTTCATCACCGTGGGGTCACACAACAGCCTCCGCTCCACGATTACCAGAGCCGTTGTCAAGGACTGTATAAGTCCGTCTCTATCTCTCTTCAACCGAGAACTTTCAGCTATGCATGCACCATGAAATACAGCCTTGTGTGCCTCCCACAGCGTAGAAAATTCGGACACCGACCCTATGTTAAGCTGAAAAAATTCTACCAAAATTTTTGCTAGAATAGAATGGGAAACCTCGTACTGTAGGAGATGATCATTAAGACGCCAATGACAGGATTTGGTATAGGCCTGAGAAAGCATAAGATCTAACATAATGGGTGCATGGTCTGACCATGTAATGAGGGATATGTCAGACTCGACCACATAGGGGATAAGTGGGGCTGAGATGAAAAAGTGGTCGAGGCGTGAGTACATTTTATGAGCTGGGGAGTAGAACGTGAACTGTTTAGCAGAGGGATGCTTTATCCTCCATGAGTCGAAAAGTTGCAGAGACATAATACATTTATGAAAAGCATTGGCTTGGGATGTAATCTTTTTAGATGGTACAGTACTAAGGAGGGTTTGTCTGTCTCTAGTGGGCGACATAACCAGATTAAAGTCCCCGCCAATGATCATAAAAGGCTGTGGGTATCAAAAAGTTTGTTGAGAAAGTCAATCTGGCCTGTATTAGGGGCATAGATATTGACAAGTGAATGAAGCAGACATATATTCGCAATCTAAAATAAGGAATCTCCCATGAGGATCGACATGAGAGTTTTTGACCTTAACAGGGCACGACTGCCTTGCCCTTGGAGTCAGAGGCAAGAAAGGAGGTGGGGAAAAACTTTGAGGCAAATTTAAATGAACCTCCTGCTTGGAAGTGAGTTTCCTGGATCATTACCACATTTGCGCCTGAGGCCCTGAAATCCTTCAGGACCATCCAGCGCTTACGGATGGAACCTAGACCCTTCACATTATATGACAGGATCCTCAGAGCCATGGTTGTAATCTATTCAGATAGGCTTGTGTAAGGATAATAAAAAAGAACAGTAAATTATCGACAACATAGAAATAAATGCAGTACTGTTTGTGAATATTACTGGTAACAGTAACTCCTCGATATCTGAATGTTAACAAATATACCCTGTAATGAGACCGCTTTGAACTGAGGGAACAGGGATAATGCAATTCCAACCTATAAAGCTGATTTATAAACATGGACATAAGAAAAAAAAGAAAAGCAACAGACAGAACAGAAAAAAGAAAAAAAAAGGACTTTTTGTTTTGAAGACCTGAGAGGCTACTGCCTCTCAGGAAGCCCTGGACATAGTCCAAGGCCTGATAGGGGCATGTATGGACTTGCATCAGGAGACTCTGGGTAGAGAGATGGGAAGGACCTGCTGCTCACCTTATGAACTTGGTAACATGTAAAATAAGTCTGACATTAGGAGACCTGTTCACAATGAAAAGAAAAAGTCAGCAGATAAACAGGAACAACTGTCACCTAAGGTATGAAAACCTCTAATGAAAGTACCCCATGGGATGGGAAAAAATTCTACCCCGAACAGGAAACAGGGTAGACACAAAACTTTATGAACCAGAGCAGCATACTTAATTTCATCTGAAACACGAAGAAACGGAAATGCAAAGAGCAATGAAGTATGGATCCAAGAAGAAATGTACAAAAGATTCAAGGAGGTTGTTTGGAGGCACGTGGACGTTGAGGTGTAGAGTGATGTTTCTTGGAGTTGCCCTTCACGGGGTCCAGATACGACTAGGAGTGTTTGGAGGCAGACGAACCTGGGCGAGAGGAGGAATCGAATCTTCTTCCGGAAGGGGAGGCAGGCCGAGGTTTTTCAGGAAAGCTTCACCCTCCTGAAGTTCACGCAGGTTATACTGGGCTCCATCTTTAGACACAACAAGGCGAAAGGGAAAACCCCAGTAGTATGGAGTCTTATGATGTTGTAAATGAGAGGTAATTGGACGTAGATTCCTTAGTTTAGCAAGGGTAATGGGAGATAGGTCGCTAAAAATCTGCAGTTTTGCCCCCTTGTACATAATTTGGGATTCATTACATGTGGCCAAAGTTAGTGCCTCTTTGCTTTCAAAAAAGTGAAACCTTACTATAACATCTCTGAGTCTGGCTCCAGCCGGAGGCTTTGGGCCCAAGGACCAGTGTGCCCTATCCAGGCGCCAGTCTATGTCCACCACTGTGGGGGCAAAGGTTGTTAAAGAGATGCAAAAGTAAGGTCTCCTAGCATTTACGGGATTCCTCTGAAGCGTAAATTCTGCCTTCTCTCCCTATTTTCCAAGTCCTCTTGTTGTAGTTGTAGCTGAGAGACTGAGAAGCGCAGATTGTGGTTTTCCTTCTCAATAGCCTGTACATAGTTTATCATCTTGTCAAATTTATTTTCAAGAGTATCTGTACGTTCCCCAATTTGGTTTATTTGCTCTCTCAGTTCAGCAGCCAATTTGCTCACCTCTGCCGAGACGTTGTACATGATTTGTTGAAGTAAAAGCTGTAGTTTAGCGTCCAGGATAACAGGGGTAAGAGTCTTATGTGGGGATGTTGGATTAAGATCTTGACTCTGGGTGTTAGCTAGTGGAGGGTTCACTGCATCCTCCGTATCCAGGGATGGATCCATGGTGGCGAAAGGGTTCGCGGAGGAACTCAAGGATGTGGATTGCGGCCTAGTAACAAAGCGTTCCATATTTAATCCTTCATGTGGCCCAAACTGCGGCTTATAATAACGCTGCTGCTGGCCTACTTTGCCCATGAGGTGCCTAAGGAATGTAGTGGTCAGTCAGGCTTACCTCTGGAGCTATCTGTAGCTAAAATAGCATCTCGGAGGTCTCGGAGAGCAGGCAAGGGCCCTGAGTTCACTTAAACAGCATCCTCCCTGATAATAGAAATGGACTTTATTAACTTGTTGGGACCACTAGTCAGTAGCCCTGTGGACCACTATAGTGACTGTGAGGGGTGAGTAATAATCCAGATGGTCCACAAAACCTTGTGGGAGGGTGGCTAGCTGGGCACCAGGAGAAGCGGAGAGGGATTTGCCAGGGTGTCCCTGGAGCAGCAAGATGGCCGCTGTCCTCCAGATGTAGGCCGAAGCCGCGGACTTTCCAGGGATACGGCCGCCGAGCGAGTGAGTTCCGCTCTGTTGAGGCCAGATACCCCCCCTGCTGAGGACAGGTGATGGCTTCCATGTGAACAGACACCTCGGGGGGTATCGGTCGCAGGAGGATGTATATATTTGGCTACTCACTGCATCCCGGGAGGGAGTCTGGGGCCGTGTCTGCAGGCCTCAATAGGACGGCAGGCCATGGATTAGCAGGGACCGATGATAGGAGGCTTCCGACACTTTCCCTTAACTGGGGGTTGGTCTTTTATTTTCCAGAGGTGGATCGGCTTGTGATTGCAGCCAGCGCGTTCGTTTTTCCACGGGTCACGGTCGTAGGATGCAGGAAGCGTCAGGTGATCTGTTGGCCCCAAGATGACGGGGGGACGCCGCGTTGTGGAGTCAGCCGCAGTCCACGGCCCAGCTGACCAAAAGTTACAATATCCCCTGGGGCTGGAGCAGGAGAGGTCCAGGGATCAAAACAGGTGATCTGGGGCTCCACCAAAGCAAGGATAAGTGGTGGATGGCAATGGGATTGCACTGGGTGCACGGAGCTCAGTACCAGCACGTCTTCCCAGCTTCACATCCAGGACACGCCCCTTTAGACGTGGATGTTAAAGAACACAACATACAGGGACATGGGAAATAATTATAGACACTGAAACATATATATGCACACAGGTTGAACTGGATAGACTATTGTCTTTATTCACCCTTACCTACTATGTATCTATGTAACTATATTCATTTCCCATATCTCTGTATATTGTGTTCATTAAGATGCACGTCCAATAGTTTTTTAAAACTATCAATACTTCTTGTTGACACCACTAATTGTGGAAGAAAGTTCCATATCCTTAGTGGCCTTACCCTTCAATCTCCTTCTCAGTCATGGGTTGCTAGAACTGCCAACATCCTAGCAACTGATGACATATTTTGCAAGCAGTGGCATAGAGTGGGGGGCAGCCAGGGGTGCAGAAATCACTCCTGTGCTGTCCTGAGCACCTTATCCTGATGGACAACTCCTCCTTAAAGAGACTCTGTGGTTCCCCTCGGCAGGTGCCACTTTTTTTCAGCGGCTCCCTAACAGGAACAGCAGCCCTCATCTGACAGGTCCTCAGTAGTGTGACTGACCACTTCATCGGCTCTCCCTGAAGGTCACCTGGCCCTCAGAACATCCCTGCATTAACATCCTAAGTTTCCCAACTTGGGTCTAACACAGGTTCTAGCCATTCTAGCTCTGCCTTCTCTCCCTGGTTCTGGGAGCAGCTTGGTGATCCACCTCTGGTGGGTTCTCTCCATTTCACTGCTGACAGTCCCGGCTCCCTCCTCCCCTCTGGCCAAGCGGTGCAGGTGGCAACATCCAGCCACATTACACATGTTTTACACATTTAAGTCAACAATTGGTTCATTAAAGTTAACTTTTGGATTCCACAATTTTTTTATTGATAATAGAATTTATGCTAGAAGAAGGGGTGTGAAGGGGGATTTGTGCTGGGAGTAGGGGAGGATTTTGGCTGGGGATTTGGGAGGATAAGAGGATTTATGCTAGAAGAGGGGGATTTGGGAGGAGAAGGATTTATGTTGAGGGGGGCTTCTTCTGGGAAGGGGGATTTGTGCCGAAAGGGGGAATTTAGATGGGAGGATAAGAGGATGTGTGCTAGAAGGAGGGATGGGGGGAGTATTTCTACTGTGAGAATGATTTGGGGAAGAAGAGAATTTGTACTGAAAGGGGAAACTGGGGGAGGAGCAAATGAAGAGGAAGGGTATTTGTACTGGAAGGGGGAGAGGATTTGTGATGGGAAGGTGAATTTTGTGGGGGGGGGGTTGTGCTGGGAAGCAGGATTTGGGGGGATGTGTGCTGGGGGGTATTGAGAGGAAGGCTATTTGTACTAGAATAATATTTGGAGGGGTGGAAGAGGACTTGGATGCAGAAATTGTGCTGGGAGGAGGGACCTGACCCCTACACTGTACCTTACACACCCCTGCACTCTTTTAATTTTGTTCTCTTGACCCTACTGTGCATTACAAACTCCTGCCTCCATGCATTCTGTGCATTATATATTACTGACTTCCGCACTATATGCATTACACACCCTGGACCCCTGCACTCCTCATTATGTATTCTGAAACCGAACATGACTGCAACACTCTGTGCATTACATACTTCTGATCATTGAACACACGGCAATCCACACCAATGACCCCTGCACTCTGCCTTACTCCTGCTCTAAATACACTATATTGTGCATTATATACTTCTTGCCAAAGTGTTCATTGTGTCAACAGTTGCTACTTGCTAAGCAGGCCCTGACTATTTTAATGTAGGTCAGTTTTAAGGTCGGTTCAGACAAAGTGTTAGCTCTTTTTCTATTTTCAGGTTGTGCAAAACCATATGCAGCAGAAGATTTGTTTTATTTTTGTAATGATTGTGCTGAGTTTTATACAGTATGTGCCTGTGCAAATATGCTTGCTTGTTCCAAAGCTATCAAAGCATATTTTAATGGTACAAGGAATCCTACATTTTGTTTAACCATGCCCCTTAAGCCCCTCCCACTGTTAACAGTCTGTTATGCTATGCGCGCTGCATGGTATTGCTGCCCTAAAGTGTCCCTCATTCTCAAGTTCCAAAGTTGGGAGGTATGCAAATGGTAATGGTATAATATTGGTATGAGAACATTTACCTAATACACACAAGACTAAGCCCACTATTATCATTATCATCAAAGGATTAACATCTCATGAAATCTAACAATCAATGTCAATCTGTCAATCAGGGCTGTTGGAAAACTCTTGTCGATCTGCTGACTGCAGCCGATAAGCCGCAGCCATGGATCGATGTATTGTGACAGTTGAAGTGTCCGATTGTCAGAATACAATGGCACAGTGGGAAGGAATCTTCCATCCACCTTGCATGTGCCAATAGTGAATCTGTTAATTTTTTTGATCAGTCCTCTGGCTGGTTAAAAAAAGGGGGAGCGGAGCTTGCTGAGGACCCGGATGGCCACATGAGAACAGAGCTCCCATCTCAACAGGGATATAGCGGCACACAGCAGCCCAAATAACCCAGATCTGGACACCCAGCATCGGCGACCGAGTCACACAACACCCGATCGCCATGACAAACAAGCAAAAGGGGCACCAGCAGCCACAGAGGCTAACAGATTTCTACACACTAGAGCAGAAACAAGATGGCACCGGCTCTCTGATTCCATCCGCACCAGCACACCTCAGAGCGGGCAAAAAAAGAACAATCCTTCGAAAAGGAACATACTGCCGAGTAGCCAGTACTCCAGATTCAGGCTGGATAACACGGATTCAACTCAGGAGGTGAGCGTGAGCCTAGACTCAGGGGATGATACCAGGGGCTTCCCAACTCAATAGATCACTTCCTTACTAGCAATCGGCTGGTATTAGATACCACTCTCAAAGAAATGCTAGTATCCCTTAGAAGCTCACTCCACAATGATATGAAGGCAACCAATTTGGGAGAGAAAATCAGTCAGTGTCAGCAAGGGTGGACCATGTGGAAACAAAGATGGAGGAATACGCCCCCACAATAAACAGCCTTATTGACGCACATAATATCCAGGAAGAGGAGATGGAGGCAGTCAGGGCCAAGATTGCAGATATTGAAGATCGTTCCAGGAGGAACAATTTAAGATAAGAGGGGTGCCTGAGTTTATTCAACAGTCAGATCTACGCACATATGCTGCTCAAGTATTCAGTTCCATTCTGCCTGACCTCACTGAAGTAGACGTTACAATGGACAGAATCCACAGGTTACCAAAACCCTCCTATCTCCCAGATAAAGTGCCAAGAGACATTATTCTGTGTTTGCAATTTTTTCATGTGAAGGAGCGTCTAATGTCTGCTGTGCGCAATAAAGACCTCCTTCCAGAACAATACAAAGAATTGCAATTCTACACCGACTTGTCCCAATTCACTCTACAAAAAAGAAGGAGCCTTAACACCATTTCTAAGTCCCTTAGAAACCACAAGATTACCTACAGATGGGGTTTCCCAACCAAATTGATCATCACCAAAGATTGAAAAGATTATAGGTTTTTAAAGTTTTAAAGTTTTTTCCAACCCCAAAAGTCTGAGTGGCTATTAGCTACACCCAGGTCACCATGACCTACCACTGCTTTTCGCAGATTCTTGTTTTTGTTTTTCCTAGTTCACTCCTGGAGTCAATGGACAGAACGCCTGATTATCTGGATGCATTCTGAAGCTAATGCCTCATCCACAATGATCTGGGAATCTTCGCTAAATGATGTAAGTGTATCACACACAGTCTACATATGCTGTTACCTAAACCCACTCCACCATGACAATTACCTTTTTAACCATTAATGCCAAGGGTCTTAACCACCCAGCAAAAAGGAAATAATTGTGGAATGAGGCAACCCAACATAACTGTGATATCCTCTGTGCCCAAGAGACTCATTTCCACAACCAAAAAATGCCCAAATGCACTCATCCCAAGTTTTCCCATGTGTTCACAGCAAACACCTCATCTAAGAAGAGGGGAGTATTAACTGCCATTAAGGGCACAGTTGCATTCGCATTACACAAAGTTATAGCAGACCCAATGGGGCGCTATCTCATCCTACTATGCGATATCAACTCTATTACCTACACGGTGGTCAATTTTTACGCACCAAACAAACATCAACTGCGCTTTCTACGACAAGTACTCAAAAAGGTCAATCAGGTGCAAAAGGGCTTTCTCCTATTATGCGGAAATTTTAATCTCCCCCCTGACCCGCAGATGGATTCTAAATCCCGCTCAAATAGACATTATCACTCACTACAACCAATTCTGCACACGTATGATCTATATGATGCGTGGAGATGCCTCCATGACACTGAAAAGGACTACTCTTTTTTCTCTGGAAGTCACGGAACCTACACTAGGTTGGACCCTTTTCTCATGGACAAATGGTTGATACCTAAAATCACAGCTTCAAAGATCAACACCATCACATGGTCTGATCACTCCTCGGTGACGCTCTCGGTTGATGACTCGCCAAATGTTAATACTAGCTTCATTTGGCAGTCCAACCCGAGACTATTTCAGGCTGATCCTTCCAAAGGTATCCTTCAGAAAGATCTAATTGAATATTTCTCTTGTAATGCTAATTCTGTGTCAGATCCTATGGTCGTATGGAACGCCCATAAGGCGTATATGAGAGGAATGTTAATAAAACTAGGAGCAAGGGCTAAGAGACAGAGGAGACAGCATATACAGGACATCATCTCCAACATTCATACCTTAGAAGCCCAGAACAAATTAAACATTTCCCTATCAGTCTCTGAGCAATTAACACAGTTTAGGTATAAATTACGCCTAACCCTACCCGATAACTTTGAGAAAATTTCTAAATGGCTTAAAATGACTTACTATGTAAGTGGCAACAAGGCAGGCAAACTTTTACCTAATCGTCTCAAGGGTCAGAGACACAAAACAACAATCCCTAATATAATTCATCCCAATACTCAAGAAAAACTACATCATCCACAGGCTATAGCTGATGCATTCAGCAGCTACTACAGCTCTCTTTATAACCTACGAGATGACTCAGCCATGCCTCAACCCACCAATTCCACGATACTAGACATCCTGGATAAAATTAAACTCCCCCACGTAACAGAAGCTCAATTAGCAGACCTAAATTCCCCATTTTCTGAGGCAGAAAATGTCAAAGCCATTGATTCCCTTCCCAACAATAAGTCACCGGGGCCCGATGGATTTACGGGGGAATACTACAAAGCATTCAAATCACTACTAGTCCCTCAATTGGTTGAAATCTACAACAATGCTGTCTCCTCGTCCTCTTTCCCATTAGAGATGCTTAAAGCGTTGATAGTGGCACTACCGAAGCCAAGGAAGGACCCTAATATACCGCAGAATTTCAGACCCATCTCGTTGCTGAACAACGATTTAAAACTTTATGCTAAACTTTTGGCTAATAGATTAGGATCCACTGGGAGTACCTGGTAAAGGTGTTGACCAAATTTGGATTTGAGGGTTGAATCCATTCCATTATCATGGCACTTTATACAGCTCCATCGGCTTTCCTAGCCATTTAGAATAAGGGAACCCACCAAGGGTGCCCACTTTCCCTGTTCATTTTTTACTTATTAATGGAGCCACTGGCCACATATATTCAATCTCATCCTCTGATAAGTGGATTTAAGACAAAACACACTCCACACATACCATCAGTCTATTTGCAGGTGATATCATCCTAATTCTCACCAACACTGAATCTTCCCTGGCTTCGGTTCACCAAGTTTTACATCTATTCTCTACAGTTTCCTACTATAACGTTAATGAATCTAAATCGTATATCCTTGGTCTGGGAATTCCTAACCAAACCAAACGAGAATTAAGCAAGAAGTTCCCATACACATGGAAAGAAAAGGGAATATCATATTTGGGTATAACACTCACCTCTAATATTTCCGATCTGGTTAAACAAAATTATACCCCACTCTTAAAATCACTTTCTATAAAACTAGACAAATTGGCAAAATTTGAATTGTCTTGGTCGGGTAGACTGGCCGCTTTTAAATGCAAATCCTCCCACAATTAATATATGTATTTAGAACATTACCTATCCCTGTCCCTAACTCCTTTTTTTCTTATGCACATCTAGCATCAACAAGTTCTTATGGATGGGAAAAAAGCTCGCTGTGCATTTAGTAAAATCATCAAACATAGAAGGACGGGAGAAATTGGCCATACGCATCTAAAAGACTACTACACGGCTTCTATTTTAGCTTAATTAAGGGGATGGTTCAGAACCCCTTTGACTACTTTATTGGCGACTTTGGAACAACAGCAAGTTCAGGGTAGAAACCTATATGATTTTTTGATGTCTAGCCCTTCACTTCCACGCCAATCCCTTCCTACGGGGCCCACTATACAAGCATCCATTGAGGCGTGGTGGATACTCACAATGCATATATCCCCCCACATCAAGCATACTCCATTGAAATTTCCATTATCAGCTCTTTCTCTCCTTATACCGGGTATCTAATTTGAAGTCTGGTAGGGTATTGGAATTGGAGGACCTATTTGTGGGACCTGCTATTAAAACATTTAGAACTCTCCAATTGGAATTCTCTATTCCCTCTTCGGAACAATATAGATACCTTCAAATTTCTCATTTAATCAAACAGTCTTCCAAATTGAACACATCTCTTCCATGGCATATAGCTCAGTATTACCTAGCAGAGCACACAAACACCAAAGGAATACCACTATTTTACTCACACCTTCAAAACAAGCTAGTGTTTACCAAATCATCACCCATGCAAGCATGGGAAAGAGATTTCCACAGGACATACCCGGAAGATCAATGGCAAACAGCTCTAAATGTAACATATACCTCCACCAAAAGTGCTAGCCTTTGGGAACTTTTCCAAAAAATAACACTGCGCTGGTATCTCACACCGTATAGGTTGTCCAAATTTGTACCAGAGGTGTCTCCCCTTTGCTGGAGACAATGTGGGGCAATGGGTACACTGTTTCACCTATTATGGGATTGTTCTATCATAACACAATACTGGAAGTGGATATACAATCTTATATCGCAGGTTCTAAAACTTAATCTGGGAGCGTCTCGGGGTATGGCTTTGCTCCGTCTAACCCTGGTAAGGCATTGGAAGGATATAAAATGGCCAGAAATTTCTGAAGCCACACAATTAATCAATACTCACGGTACATATGAACAACTCTTTGCTTCTGGAAGGAGTAACTACTTACACACTATTAAAACATGGGAACCATGGACCCAGTGGTGCAATAGGAAAGTTGATGTTGGCATTACTTCTTGTATATCAACAACAGGATCAGAGATAAAGCTTCCAGTACATAATTGCATATTGTAACTAGCTGCATTTTTTTGACTCTTATTCTTAGTTCTGTTTTATTCTTCATAACTCAGTTTTGTTCAAATGCAATGACATAATACCATGTCAATCACATCAATAATCTAGATGTTTAAGACTGTAATGGAAATTTGTAAGTTCTGTATATAATTGTATTGTATTTTGTATGTATCGCACACTGCCCTCACTGTGCACACGGCACTAATAATGTTTTCAGTACATGTTTACATTCTTTTGAGTCCTGCTTAGAATTAGCCTGCCTATGTAACGCCCCTTGTTACCATACAAGTACAATTGTAATATTAATGTGATACCTACGTAATCATGTGCATAAAAACCTTCAATTGCGTCATAATAAAGCAGAACAGTTATTTGGAAAGATGCTGAGCGTATCTTTTGTGTCTGTTCCCTACTGCAGTAGTTATTATTAATTTGGAACCACTAATCAATATGAGGATAGGAGTTGCCTATCATCAATTTAACCAAGTCAGCATGGCGAGCCAGCCAGGAGGGGATTCCAGGTGACCCTGAGTATCCGAAACGGGGAGCTTGAGACGATCCAGGAATTTCTGATAATCAGCCGGCTGAGGTAAGCCTTTTGCTTACATTTGAGTTATCAGACTTCCTTGATCGGTAAGGCATTTTCGGGACAAAGGGTACCTATTTTACTCCCCTTAATCGAACTGTATTGATTGGTGGTTATATGTTATGTTGTCCCTGTCTATTGTCCATTGGAGTGTTATAGATAAGAAAGGGAAGAATAGTGCTGTTCACAGGTATATGTAGTAAATCTGCTAGATAAAGTAGTTTAGGGGCAAGAGGGTATAGGCACACGTAGAGAAGAGAGAAGACTGGCCAGTCATTATGGGCATTGAATTAAGTAAGGGAATGAAGGGTTAGAGACCCTCAAAAATGCCCAGCGCAAGAGGAGCGCTATATATGAACCGAAGGTGCGGTTCCGCCTATACTGAGCCCCTATATTAAATGGTTAAAGTGGACAGCTATCTATGTGAGCAGGATGGATCAAGGGTGACATTAGCACTAGACAGAAAGGGACATTTTCATGTTAAGTTGTGGGATGAATTTGGGGTCAGGCACTACCACTATTAAAGTCAGAAACAGAGAAGAGAGAATTAAAACAGAATACTTTATATGTTGGCAGAGAGGGAAGATGGGATGAGCACTGTGGCTCCCCGTCTGATCATAGAATCATAGAAGCTAGATATAAAAGATATCTGAACAAAATAAGGAATTTAGGCAGGGAAATATTAATGAGAGTTAAAAGAAATTGAGAGAATGATATGCATGTGTTGTGTACAAATGGGAAAAATGTAAGCGATTTTAGAGAGATATTGGTGTGTGTGCGAATGCTGGGACCTTTTGTTCAATTGCTTGTGTGTGTCATGTACGCAGATGTGACCCCCTCCTTTGCGCTCTCATGAAAGAAATGTGGCTGGGATGAGAGGTTAGTGATAAGCTGGAAGGACACCATGCCAATTTCTATTTTTTAGGCAAAACATTTATAACAAAATGTGCCCGGTTAACGAATCTAATGGTAAACAATGTGATCACAATTATTTTGAATCTGTTTTCCAGACATGGTAAAATGAAGGTTACATTTAACCGTGTATTACACAAATTGAATATCCTTTGATAGTGGAAACAGTGCATTTAAAAAAGGGAAATTAAGTAAAATTAAGTAATAATGAGTATTCATTTCTAATATGAGTTTAACAATTTTATTAATAATATACATATATTGAAACTGGTTTAGACAACCTTTGGTTGGAAATGAAATCCAGGTTATTGGGGAAATTTGTAAAAATGGGATTAGTTTAGATTAAGATAACAATTTTGTAATTTTACATTTATACAATAAGCCCTTATTGAGAGAAAAAACAATTAAGATGAGGTTGTTATTTGGAATAAAGCTGCCATAATATTTAACAAAGCCAAGATGGATGGGATACATAAGAAGTTTTTCTACAAAAATGATATTGTAAGGTTTTTGATGATAACTTGATGTGCGGTCCATGATGTGAGAGTAATAATAAATAAAATTTAAATATAACAGACCCATCACATCAAGTCCACACACCCTGTTAGGATAGATGCCACCTGCAGCCAGTTGTTTTATAGTTTTTGATGCTTTCTGGTCCATCATACAGATTCTTGGTCCTTTTATTTATTTTTATTTTTGAAATCCAAAGCAGAATGTGTGGATTGTGAAATGATGTGCCCCTTTTCCTTGTAAGTACAGTGGTATAAGCAGAAGAATATTTTGAATTTATGGGCATCTCTGCATGACCGCAGGGTATTGTTATCATTTATTATAATATTGCCAGGAAAAAGTTGTCTTTTGAAACATGAAACTGGAGTTCTTACACAAACAGTGTGATAGAAAACAAGCCATTGTAATATATTTATGTAGCTGGACCCAGTAATGAAGGGTTCATCCCGATATATCAGAGCTGCAGCTTTTATGCAAAGGTGCTATTAGACAAAGTTAGATATTGTTTTGGTCAAACATTTAATGTTTAATGGTCCGACATTCTGTGCAGCAAATATACAGCTAACTAAATGTTTGTCTAATGAAAGGTTTAAAATATGAGTTTGTTTATGTACAAATCTAACAATGAAAAACGCATACATTTATTCAAAAGAAAGGAAAAGACACATGTGTTAAATTGATGGTGTAGGAATCAGCTGCTGTGAGCCCAGTGCAGGACACACTCCCTGAAGACCCAGATATTACATTTTTTGTAGATTTGAGTATGCAGTTTATCACCCAGAAGGATTCTCTGTATTCAAAGTCATTGGATCCTTTTTCCCCAGCTCAAGAAGCAGAGCTCCATGTTTTAGCAAAGCCTGTGAGCTACAAAAAGAGTGTATATTTATATAGATAGTCGAGATATAGAGAGCTTTTGGTTCCATTTGAAGGGCCAGAAATTTGTTTTTACTTCAGCAGGTAAACCAATAAAGCATGCCAAGTTAATTTGATTGGCTGTTTTCAGCCTTCCAGGTTCTTGCTGAGGTAGCCATATTAACTTTCACACATGGAAGCAGACCAGGCGACTGAGGATGCTGCATTTACAGCCCTGGACACTTGATGGGTCTGTGCAACTCACAGATTCCACCCTAGTTCAGGCCCAGTATAGCTGGGATTAATAATTCAACTTTAAGGACCCCAGAACGAGAAGAACAAGTGGTCCACAGGGGGCAACTTCTTATGAAACAGGACTTTGGAAAAGGTGATCATTTATGTCTGCCAGCCACTCTTTTCTCTCCAGCTTGACACATGGACCGTGTCATCAGCCACAAGCAGTTATGGCTGCCTTAGTAAATGAGCATGGGATAGAGCCAGGGTTCCCCACAGTTGTTTTTATAACATACCACTTCTTGTTTTACCTGTTACCAAAGGTGTTACCAAAAGCTGAACATACCTTCCAGAGATTACAAAAACATATATCCAGATGCCCAAGTCAGGATCTTACGAGTATGCATTTTGTCTGTATGGACATGTTTTTTGGATGTCCAGTGGCAAATGCTACTGCAAAGGCCACAGTAAAAAGTATTATCAGAAGTAGTTTGTAAGTACAGAGTGCCAGAAAGCACAGGGAGTAACAGAGGAAATAATTCTTTATAGGAGAGTCCTTACTAAAAGTTTTGAGGTTTTATTTTTACACCCCCTACTGTCTACAATGTAGCGGACAGAGTAAGAAACTAGAAAACTTTTGCCTGAATGTTTTCTTACATTTTATGAAGCCTCTAAGGGGGATGTTGGACTCTCTCCCTATGGGATTTGGTTTGGGAGTGTGTTACTCACTTGCTTATATTTTCTCTCAGCAGCTGAAATCCTCCATTTGGATCTCACAGAGAACGTTGCTGATCTTTTAAGGTTTTTGACAAACTCATTTATGTGTTTTCTCCCCAATTCCAGATCCTAAAAGTTTGGAATTATCTAAAACTAAAGCCAGGTGACTTGTGGATTGTTAAGAGACATTTATAAATAAGGAAATGTTTGGAGACTCAATACAGCATCTATTTCATGTACAGTTTTTGCAAAACTTGAAGGAAAAGTCACCTGGATCCACACCAGACACTGCAAAAATGACTAAATTAAAGAAATCTCTGTGTTTGATTTGTTTCCCTCTTGTGATCACAGTCTAGGGTACTTTTTGATTCAATTACTTTAATTGTAAGCAATATATATATAT
This sequence comes from Aquarana catesbeiana, assembly GCF_042186555.1. NCBI lineage: Eukaryota > Metazoa > Chordata > Amphibia > Anura > Ranidae > Aquarana > Aquarana catesbeiana. The sequence goes on along the minus strand of NC_133325.1, from coordinate 249,942,678 downwards.
ATATATTTGAAAAGTAGTTCAGCCATGTTGAAGTCATATTTTGTCTTTTGTACGTTTTCCATTTTATGTAGAATTGTCTGTGTTTACATATGCTGATAAGTCAGCATGCTCACAATTCAGCTAGAAGGCCATTCTGGCCACAGGAGTGTACAGCCAGTACTCTGTAAATATGTCTTATCAATCATTTGTTTTTCACAATGAAAAGTCATTTGGTAATGAAAAAAGTTGCTCAGCTATTATTTTCTCAACAATGGAGTTTTTTTTTGCCTCTTTGGCCAGGACTACCTCCACCTAAGCGTGTGGAGGTTCCAGGTTAAAGGTTATAGCAGGTATGGTTAGTGATCAAAATATTGATCAAAAGAGGGGAGACTGTAATGGAAATTTGTAAGTTCTGTATATAATTGTATTGTATTTTGTATGTATCGCACACTGCCCTCACTGTGCACACGGCACTAATAATGTTTTCAGTACATGTTTACATTCTTTTGAGTCCTGATTAGAATTAGCCTGCCTATGTAACGCCCCTTGTTACCATACAAGTACAATTGTAATATTAATGTGATACCTACGTAATCATGTGCATAAAAACCTTCAATTGCGTCATAATAAAGCAGAACAGTTATTTGGAAAGATGCTGAGCGTATCTTTTGTGTCTGTTCCCTACTGCAGTAGTTATTATTAATTTGGAACCACTAATCAATATGAGGATAGGAGTTGCCTATCATCAATTTAACCAAGTCAAGACAAGTAAAGCTTGGTATCTATATATGTTATAATCTATAACAGTAACTGACAAATTAATAATACTTGATCTAACGTGTTACAGTTTATGTCTTACAAACTACTGTATCATTATGCTGTCATGTATGCATTTGATTACAAAATGATTGTTCTATTTGTAAAACCCAATAAAAAACTATTGAAACTAAAAAAAAGGGGGGAGGACATCTATGGCTAGCACTAGATTGTGGAAAGGGTTTCTTACTGTTAGAGCAGTAAAAATGTGACGCTTCCTCCCCCCCAGGAAGTTGTACTAACTGTAAGTGTCAACAACTTCAAACATCTTTTAGATGTTTCCCTCAAGAACTAGAATATACTGTACATGGCTATATTAATTGTTAGAGAAAAAAAACACATACATACATGTTGAACTTGATGGGCCTGTGTGTTTTTTTGAAACCCTATAAACTATGTCTCATCTCAGCAAAACCCCTCCCTTCCCCAAATGAAACTGCACTAATGCAAACAATCACATCCCAATCACAACTTCCTTGTGCAAGTCAAAATTCTCCTCATATAAAACATTAACCCCCTCCCTCGACCTCTCCTCAAAATACAAAATATCCCTCATCTCAGCACAAATCTTCTCACTCACTCAATACCTCCTCCCCTCCAAGCATAAATTCTGTCCTCTCAAATCTATCCTCCCAGCACAAATCCTCTCCCACCTCAAAATCTCCCTACCAGTGCAAATCCCCCAAAACTCACCCTCGACATCACTGCTCACCTTTGACAACTGGCATTCCCCTTGTGCATGCTGCCACTCTGCCTGCCAGTGTTTGCCACTGGAGTGGTTGTTAACAAGCTGGAAGGACCTTCCTCCAATCTTGAAGTGCGTGGGAGTCAGCGGCATCAGTCTGTGCACATAGCTAAGATGAATAGCCAGCAATCAATTACTAGATTGGATAATGCCTGATGAATCTTCTTGTCTATTCATCCAGTCATTTCAGGTGATATCAATCACCACTTGACTTCAGTCAACTGTTCTATGCTTCCTTTTAGTGTGTAGAAGCTTCAGACTCCATCTTGCATGACTTCCAAAGACCCTGGGCATAGGAAAAATCAAGCTAATATCCTGTAATAATCACCCAAATGTAATGCACCCCTAATTGTTGTCTGTTTAAGTAAGTGGGTTTAGATCCTATTGGAATTTGGTGGAACCCTTGAAATCCCCCCACAGTTGTAGATAATAAAAAAAAACATGATTTAGTAGTGGCTGCCTGCTGAAAATAAGAAAGTTAAAGAAAACAAGTTCAATATTTATTGGTGGAATCACAGTTTGAGCATTAGAACATCAAAAACTGTAACATAACAGTTCATTTTTCAATCTAATATAAGTCCAATGGAGTAGTGTCTCTGAATACCTTTTTTATTTAACAGAAAATAATGCACAAACACACACACTAATTAAAGTGAGAAATGTAGTCAGATAAGAAGAAGAGTGGACTACAGAATGGAAAAGGGAGTAGGGAACAAAATTATCTTTTTCATAGTTACATAGCTAGTCTGGTTGAAAAAAGACTTGTCCATCTAGCTCAAGCAATAAAGGGGATTTTTTTTTTTTTTTGCAATCCTATATACACAATCCGATACCCACAGTTAATCCAGAGGAATGCCGCGTACACACGATTGGAATTTTGGTCGGATAGAGCTCTGATGGTGTTCCTGATGGAATTCCGACGGGATTTCACTCAAGCTGTCTTGCATACACACGGTCACACCAAATTCCAACCGTCAAGAACGCGGTGACGTACAACACGTATGATGGGACCAGAAAAAGGAAGTTCAATAGCCAGTGCACCACCCTTTGGGGTCCTTCTGCTAATCTCATGTTAGTAGAAGTTTGGTGAGAGACGATTCACACTTTTCAGACTCATGCTTATTTACGATCGTTTTACTGCTGTTCAGTTTGTGCTTGTGTGTTTGTATCTGGGTTTAAGTGCGTGTAGTCAGTTCGTATCTGTTTTTCATTCTGTTCTTGTTTGCTCATTTCTGATTTTCAGCTCACTCTTCACAGGCCTTGCTGTTCTTCAGTGCGTTCGGTTAGTTCGTTCTGACCAGCCGACCATTTTGAAACCAGGTTGTGGTTATGTACTCGTCGTAGAGTTTGTGCTGTGCAGGGGCTTGGTGTTGGGGTTATTACTTTGACCCAAGCCCAGTCCATGAACTCCTCCCCACCCTGTTCATGGATCAAGAATTGGTTGCTCCAGCGTGACCAATTCTCTCACATGCCTTTGTTGCGGGAGATCCAGGAGATTAACCCTGATGATTTCAGGAATTTTCTCCAGGAGACGGACCCCATTTTTCACTGTTTGTTGGCTTTGCTCACCCCTTATATTATCAGGCAGGACACCTGCATGCGGCAAGCCATCACTCCAGAGGGTAGTCACCAACTTGCGGTACTTGGCAATGGGGAGAAGTCTACAGGACCTCAAGTTCTCTACAGGCATCTCCCCTCAGGCTCTGGGATCATTATTCCAGAGACCTGTTCTGCCATCATTCAGGTCCTGCAGAAGGACTATATTAGGGTAAGTTTTATCCTTTAACATCACATTATATGTATTTAATGTATGCTAATGTTTTGCATTTCTTTCATCATTCCATAATTACCCTGATTGTAATATGCTGTGAATGTCCCCTTTGTCCTCATACATGCTTAAATCTTTTAATGCTCCTGTTTTGGCCTACATGCATATTTGCCTTCGCTAACCTTCCCAGCATGCTATCCTGGGCCCATACACACCTAGCCTAGTAACTTAAACAATGTATTTTGTCAGCTCCATTGTACTGCCTTAGCCTAAACACCCCCTATAATGTGTACAAATGTTATTGCTGTCCTTAAATTCATGCAGAGTGTCAGAGGCTTTTTTTGGGCTCACAAACTCATTTAGAACCCCCCCCCTAAAATTTTGACAATGGGCCATCAGAGGGGGTGAGGAATCTGATAAGTGTACCTTATTTTTTTGTCTTTAAATACGCATTAAAATCAATGTTATACTGATGTTGGCTTTTTCTGTTTGGACTCCACAGCTCCCATCAATGCCACAGGAATGGCAGACTGTGGCAACCCACTTTGCCCATTGTTGATACTTTCCCAAATGCGGAGGGGCAATAGATGGGAAGCACGTCCTTATTGTCCCACCACCTCATTCGGGGTCATACTATTTTAACTATAAGGGGTTTCATAGTATCGTGTTGATGGCAGTGGTGTCGGTGACATACAAGCTTGTCTATGTGGACGTGGGGAAGAATGGCCGGATGTCGGATGGTGGAGTCTTTGCCCAGACCAAGTTCTACGGACGTCTCCAGAGTGGTGGCTTGGGATTGCCACCTGCGGAAGAGAACGTCGAAGGACTTCCATTTGTTTTTATTGCTGATGAAGCATTTGGTCTGGCCAATCATGTGATGAGGCCTATCCCCCAGAGGACCCTCACCCCGGAGAAGAGGGTTTTCAATTAATTAATTACACTTTCTTTATCCTTCTGTACTGATCCTGCTCCCTTAATTTGAGGTCCGACCAGCGTTTCCTCAATTGCTCCTTGGATCATCGTACCCCAAAATTCCGGCGCAGACTCTTCACAACTTTAGTCATGATCTTGGTCTTTCTCACATTTGGGTTTAGGTACGGTCCATACTTCCCATCATAGTCTGCCCTCTTCAATATGTCCACCATCTCCACCATCTCTTCAAAGGACATATTTGAGGTCTTAAATCTCCTCCTCCTGGATCGGGACATTTCTTTCTCTGGGCTTTCCTCCTCTTTACTGCTATTAAGCACCTGCTGTGTCTGCGCTATGTTCCTCTCCCACTGCGATGAAAGAGACGGGACAGGGAATATTCTAGAAAGAACGTCAGGGGCGGGCGACGCGGGCAGAGTTTCACGAATGCGCAGTGTATATAAAGCGTAACATGCATGCATTGTACGTACGATCTGTGAGCGGAGGAAGGTGTAGCGGAAGCGCCAATCGTTATAATGAAGGTACAATTTTAAGTTGGTGCATCAATGGCCTATATTGCTTATTTGTGAATTTGTGAAGCCGGTGATCCCCACGGCAGACATCCCCTATTTGAAAGCCCTAATTGGTGGCATGAGGAGCACTTATAATAATGAGCTCAAGGAGGTCCAGGATTCCCTGAGATCAGGTGCTGCAGCAGATGACATTTATGTACCCAGGCTGTGGTACTATGAAAGACTGCATTTTCTGGCAGGCTAGATTGAACCCAGGCCAGTACTCTCCAGTCTTCCTTCCACACTTCCTTCCCCCCCAGCTGAGGCTTCTGACGTCGAATCTGGGCCTTCCAGGCAGCAACATGTGGAGGAGCCCAGCTTGAGCCAGGTATAGCATTCTTCAAAATATTTCTGGTTGACAAATTAATGATGTTAAATATATGCTAATTTTGATCACAAATTTCTGATTTCACAAAGTTTTTACATATCAATAGACAGTAGTGGCCACAAATAATTGGGACAAGACTGGAAAATGCTGGGGTCAGAATGATAGTCTTTTCTATTTATTAACATTAAATTTGCAACAGAGATGAGATGAAAATTGTGTGTGATTGATGAACCAAAAACTAAAACAATGTCCCTTTTTCATACACAGTAAAGCCTCAGCCAGGCCGTGGAAAGTGGCAGCCAGGAGGTGGCTGGGCCCAGTAGCCTACCAGAATCGCAGGTCCCTCCCCTCCGCCTTCCACAATAAAGTGCCAGGAAGAGGAGTAACGTGAAGGAGGCAGCAATTGGCCTATTGCGGCCCTCAGAACCCCCCACAGTGTTCAAGAGGACTTCGCGTACATTACAGCCTGCAAAATGCTGGAAATGGAGGAGAGCCAACGCCTCTTATGTGAGGAAGTAATGTTACAAGCCCTAAATAAGGGGTTGAGGGGCCAACTCAAAAGTCAAAGCCACATTTGTGAGTTGAACCATGGTAATCCTCCTCCTCCTCCTCCACCTCCTGCCACACCTCCAACACCACAGCCACAGCCTGGAAGGAGGCATCTAAGGAAGACCAGAGAGTGATGGCCTGGGTTCAGTCTGGTCTGGCAAAAGATGCAGGCTGTGGTATGACCACAGCCTGGGGACAGATATGTCATCTGCTGCTGTTACTGATCTCTTGGAGTCCTGGACCAGATTGTGCTCACTATTATAAGGACTCCTCAGGCCACCAATTTTGACTGTAAAATTATTGATGTCTGCCCTGAGGTACAAAGGCTTCGCAAATTTCACCAGTTTCTCCAGTGTTGCCTTCCTCTTTATTTCATTATGACCCAGAATAAATGGATATTTTGTTTTCAGAAATACTTGCCTATGTGTTTTACTTCATAAAGGACAGTTTGTTTGTGAGTAGGCAGGTACAAATTAAAAAAAATACAATGTAAAATTAACAAGGGGCACCAACCAACCTCCTTGAGATTTACAAATACAAGATAATAATGGTGTTGTGGAAATGTGACATACAAAAAAAAATGGAGATCACTATAAAAAAAAAAAAAAAACAGGAGATCTTGATTAAAAAAAATGGCTATAAAAATTAATTCTAAACATTATTAGGGAGATCTGGCTTAAAAAACAAAAAACATTATTCAGGAGATCACGAGAAATAATAAAGAAATTAGTTTGTGAGAACTCTGTGTGAATATGAGCAGCAAAACAACGTCATTCTTCTAGCATTATATAAAAAGAAGAGAATGCGCTGCATTGAAAGAATTAAAAATTTGCAGTGTGACAAATATGTTATCTCCATTACGAACGATCGTTTTACTAGACTGAGCGGCTCCGTCTCATACTTGATTCTGAGCATGCATGTTTTTTTGCGCATCAGAATTGCATACACACGAACTGAATTTTCCGACGGAAAAATTGAGAACATGCTCTCAATCTTTTGCTGGCAGAAATTCGGCCAGCAAAAGTCTGATGGAGCATACACATGGTCGCATTTTCCGACCAAAAGCTCTCATCGGTCTTTTGCTGGCCGAATTTCCAATCATGTGTACTCAGCAGAAGGCAAAACAAAACAAAAAAAACCCCAGCAAAGCATGATCCAATTTGCTCCAGCAAGGGAAAACATTCTTCTTGATCCCCCTAGAGGCAATCGGATACAATGCCTTGAAAAAGTATTCATGCCCCTTGAAATTTTCCACATTTTGTCACGTTACAACCAAAATTGTATGTATTTTATTGGGATTTTATGTGATAGACCAACACAAAGTGCCACATAATTGTGAAGTGGAAGGAAAATGATAAATGTTTTTTACATTTTTTTACAAATAAACATCTGAAAATGAGTGTATTTGTATTCAGCCCCCTTTACTCTGATACCCCTAACTAAAATCTAGTGGAATCAATTGCCTATTTATTAGTAAATAGAGTCCACCTGTGTGTAATTTAATCTCAGTATAAATGTAACTGTTCTGTAAAGTCCTCATAGGTTTGTTAGAGAACCTTAGTGAACAAACAACATCATGAAGGCCAAGGAACACACCAGACAGGTCAGGGATAAAGTTGTTGAGAAGTTTAAAGCAGAGTAAGGTTATAAAAAAATATCCCAAGCTTTGAACATCTCACAGAGCGCTGTTCAATCCAGCATCTGAAAATGGCCATCCACCTAAACTGACAGTCCGGGCAAGGAGAGCATTATTCAGAGAAGCAGCCATGGTAACTCTGGAGGAGCTGCAGAGATCCACAGCTCAGGTAGGAGAATCTGTCCACAGGACAACTATTAGTTATGCACTCCACAAATCTGGCTTTTATGGAATAGTGGCAAGAAGAAAGCCATTGTTAAAAGCTACATCACTAACCTAGTCTCAAAATACCATCCAAGCCACTCTCTTCTGTCCTCCTAAGACCTCCTGCTCTCTAGCTCCCTTGTCACCTCTTTCCATGCTCACCTCCAGGATTTCTCCAGAGCTTCTCCCATCCTTTGAAACTCCCTATCCCAATCTGTCCAACTGTCCCCTAATCTATCCATCTTTAGACAATCCCTGAAAACCCTTCACTTTAAAGAAGCCTATCCTGCTTCTCACTGATACACTGTTTACGTACTATCCCCCACAGCTATTAGCTTTTGTAGCAATTGACCCTCCCTCTTAGATTGTAAGCTCTAACGAGCAGGGTCCTCTGATTCCTCTTGTACCAAATTGTAATGTAACTGTAATGTCAGCCTTTATTTTGTTAAGCGCTGCGTAAACTGTTGGCGCTATCTAAATCCTGTATAATAATAGTAATAATAAAAGAAATCCATAAGAAGTCCCATTTGCAGTTTGTGGGAAGCCATGTGGGGGACACAGCAAACATGTAGAAGAAGGTGCTCTGGTCAAATGAGACCAAAATGGAACTTAGTGGCTTAAAACTAACACACTGTGTGTGACAGAAAACTAACACTGTACATCACCCTGAACACACCATCCCCACCATGAAATATGGCAGCATCATGTTGTGGGAAGTTGATGGGAAGATGGATAGAGCCAAATACAGGGCAATCTTAGAAGAAAACCTGTTAGAGTCTGTAAAAGACTTGAGACTGGGGCAGAGGATCACCTTCCAGCCATAGCTACAATGGAGGGTTTATATCAAAGTATATTGATGTGTTAGAATGAACCTATGTTTTCTTGCATAGTTGAGTCGCTTAGCCTTGCTTTCACATCTTATGACCAAAAACATAGAAACTGGGGTGCAGAAAAATGGCAGCGGGTGCTCTGGATTGATTAGTCAAAATTTGAAATATTTGGCTGTAGCAGGAGGCAGTTTGTTCACCGAAGGGCCAGAGAGTGGTACAATAATGAGTGTCTGCAGGCAACAGTGAAGCATGGTGGAGGTTTCTTGCAACACTGGGGCTGCATTTATGCAAATGGAGCTGGAGACAGAATGAATGGTGTCATCAATGCTGAGAAATACAGGCAGATACTTATTCCATCATGCTATACCATCAGGGAGGTGTGTGATTGACCCCAAATTTTATTCTGCAGCAGGATGCTAAACATACAGCCAATGTCATTAGGAACTATCTTCAGCATAAAAAAGCACAAGGAGTCCTGGAAGTTATTGTTTGTGCCCCAAAGAGCACTAATCTCAATATAATTGAGTCTTTCTGGGATTACATGAAAGGACAGAAGGATTTGAGGCAGCCTGCATCCACAGAGGATCTGTGGTTACTTCTCCAAGATGTTTGGAACAACCTACCTGGTTAGTTTCAAAAACTGTGTGCAATTGTACCTAGAAGACTTGAAGAATTGATTCTGTTTTAAAGGCAAAGGGTGGACACATCATATATTGATTTGATTTGGATTTGTCTACTGTTCATTTACTTTCCATTTTGTTATTGATAAAACATAAACTATTAACGCTTCTATTTCTGAAAGCATCCTTAATTTACAGCATTTTTCACACCCAGCTAAAACTTTTGCATATATATTGTTTTTTGGGGTTTTTTTTTGCTTTTTTTTCAATGTGCTTTTTAGGTTTTTTTGTTTTCACCACCAGTGCTGTTACTGTCATGAGACCAATATGTTGATTTACAAAAGAAGAATGGTATGTTCACTTAAACATAAAAGAAAAATATTTTTAATTGCCCACTTCCCCTTAAATTTATCTGGCGTAGGGATGAGCCAAACACCAGCTAGAAACTGCAAGGCTGCTAAGATGACCATAAAATTATTCACTCTCTATCAGTGGTAAAGTAGCAAAACAATTTGTTCACTGCCTCTCCTCCAAATTTGAGGTTCTGGCCGTAGCCAATTGCATATATGTATAAAAAAGAATTTATCCCTAGGGTGGTCTATAGGGTAGGCGTCCCAGGGATAAAACAGACAGCTACTTCTGGCTAGAAAGGGCACGCTACACGATAGTATAAAAAGTTATGTATCAAATTTTATTGTGGTGATATACACCTAAATCATTAATTTAAAATACATTATGTTGCTTTCCATTGAGGTTGATAAACTCATATCCTCTGACAACACATCATTTAAGAAAATGATACCTTAAATGTAATCACACAGATAAAGTATCAATGTTACAAATGACTAACATTCAGACAGACAATGTTCACATAAAACAACCAACACATAACATATAATGCAGGCGCCTGAAGTGATCCACTTCTGTCTGGCAGTCCCAGTGGGCTAATTGCCTCTATAATTGTTTTAATTATTTATGAATCAAATCTGATTATATAATCTATTATGGGAGTGCCGAGCAGAGGTGGTCCCCGGGGATGTAATTTATTTAATGTTAACTAAAGTGGCCAGGGTTTAATCATGGAGTGGGGGGCGGTAATTGGGGCGGTAAATAAAGCAAAAATGAAGCTAAGATGCCTTAATTTGTAGTGAGTCCTCAGAGGTTTGTTAGAAAGTCCTCTTTAAGCTGATCCATTGATGTAATTTAGATGTAGGGATGTGAGGAATTACTCTGGATTCAAATCATATATTAGGACTGATTAGGTAGCTGGCCGTGATAAGCATTTACGTTCATAAGAGTGTTCAGTGATAGTAAGAGTGCTATGTTACCAATCTCTTGTCCCTCTGATCATTCAGACTTTAGGCACAGCCCATAGATCATGCAGGGTATTTTTATATACATATCAGTAATATTTGCAAAAACGGGATACTGTGAATTAAATAAAGTAAGTATTTGTTGTTACTTTACCAGCTCCCTTTCTTGAGTGGACTCTGGTGAAGTAGGCTTCTTGCCTTTCCCAGCTAATTGGGCTTGGATTTGTGAAGCAGCTGCTAGTGAGTGTTAGGTCACAAAGATCTGTTCTTCGCTTATCCCGCTGCACTGTATGACTGATCGTCTACAGGTAGGTCAGATGGTCTTCTGGCGATTAGCCGCTCATCTGTCTCTTTGCTGGAGGCGGGATGCTTGTCCGACTGTTAGTAAAGCAGCTGCTGATGGGTGTTGGATCACGGTAGTCCGATCGTGACTTGTCCTGCTGTGCTGTATAGCTGATCACATACACACAGATTGGGTGATCGTCTGGCAATTAGTCACTCCTAGTTTCCACACTGCTTCCGTTCAGTTTTGGCTTAGAGTAGGCTCACTGTTCAGCTCCTCTCTCATTGTCATCTCATGTGTGGTAGGTCTCAGCCACACCGCTCCTCCGCTGCCAGGCGGTACTTCGGGGATCACTTCACACTGCTGCCCTGCATGTAGTTAACGTCGACGCGTTTCGCAACAGGTAGGTTACGTAGCTTCAACTGGACGTTCATAGGGCTGACCCCCACCTCTCCTTTATAGTAAATCCAGGTGTGGTCGCTCCTCCTTCTCTTATTTTTATTCAGAAACAATTAAGGACAAACTTAGATGACAGCTTGGGTGATTGTATTTCATTCATCTGTAACATTTCTATGTTTACTTTATATTTCGCTAATATTGCTGTATTTTTCTTATTTATTTATAATTAGCAACTCTTTTGTTACTTCATACATTTCCGAACTAGGAAACATTAGGCATTTTTTTTTTTTAAATTAATTTTTACAATTCATATATTGGGGATTTGGTAGAGGGTCTTATACAATTAGTACTTTACAATTAGGGGAAACCACACAAACAAACGGAACACAAAAAGACGACACAGAGGAAAGTGACCCTTGGGATTAAGCCAATCCCTTACTTATGGTCATTATCATTTATTTTGAGGGGGAAGCTGATGGCAGTCTAAAAGGGCTCAATGTTGATCAGCAAGTCCTTAAGAAATAAATCTTAGTAAAATGGATGAACAAGAGGGAAGAGGGAAGAAAGGAGTAGGGGAAGAGAAAGGAAGGGAGAGGAGGAGGGGGTTGGGGGGGTGGGGGGGGAGGGATTAAGGAGGGTAGGGGGGAGGAAAGAGGGGGGGAATTAGTAAATCAAATGTATCAATCATATACAGCACCAGGAAATGTTGTTTTAATTCTGGGCCACTTCATTGGTTTAAAAATGGCTGTAGATTTAATTCAGTGTTCATACCGAGGGGTGCTAAAGATTTCAGGGTATAGATCCACCATTTTTCTTTTTGTAAAAGAATAGAATCAAAATCCCCTCTTCTCTCTGGTAACTTCAAAACATATATACCTTTTACTTTTAGGCCTTCTATTTCGCCATTATGGTTTTGTGCGAAGTGTTTGGCTACTGGTCGTTCTTCTTTTTTCTCTTTAAGCTCCCCCTTCAGTATTCTCTCCCTTTCCTTTTTGATGTCTCTCAAATGTTCCCCTATTGTAACCTTGAGGGGCCTCTTGGTCTTCCCGATATAAATTTTAGGACACGAGCAAGTAATCATGTATACCACCTTAGAGGTGGAACAGTTTATTAGCTCCCTGATTTCAAATTCTTTTTCACCTTTTGCATCTTTAAACGTGTCTGTTCTTTCAACATGTGGGCATATCTGACATTTCGTACATGGAAACATACCCCTACTGCGTGGAAATTTACACAACCAAGTAGGGTTATAGCGTTTAGTGAATTCTGAGTGTATAAGTATGTCCCCTATACTTTTTGATCCCCGGGCTACCATCTTGGGTCTCTCCCCTACTATTTTTGCTATATTTTTGTTTTTTAGCAGGACATTCCAGTTTTTTTCCAATACTTTACGTACGGAGCCCCATTGTGCTCCATAAGTAGTGATGAGTCTTACGGGGCTAGATTCTGTTGTTTTTGATGGTATAGGTTTTTGGTTTATAGTTAGTAGACTTTCTCTAGTTCGTATTGCCACTTTTTGTTTTGCTCTACGGATCTGACAATGGGAATACCCCCTTTCCCGGAATCTTTTGTATAGTTCTTTTGACTCTCTAATTAGATCTTTAGTATCAAAACAGTTTCACTTTATTCTTATGAACTGTCCTGTAGGGATTCCATTTTTAAGCCGGGGGGTGGTGGCTATCTGCCTTGAGTAGTGTATTTGCTGCCGTTTGTTTACGGTAGGTGCAGGTGCTCACCCTGCCATCCTCAAGTCTGATGGTCAGGTCTAAAAAAGACAGTTTGTGCCGATCTTATGCGTAGGTCAGCCGTATGTTACACTGATTGACATTGAGTTCTGCAACGAACTCATGCAGAGAAACAATGTCACCCACCCACACGACCAGCACGTCATCGATGTACCTCCGCCACGTATGTACGTGGCCGAGGTACAACGGATGAGTATATACTTCCTCTTCCTCCCAGCATCCCAAATGTAGGCACGCGTAGGCTGGTGCCCATGCTGCCCCCATTGAGGTGCCTTTAATCTGTTGATAGAATTTCCTAGAGAACTGAAAGAAATTGTGGTGTAGCGCAAATTCCAAAAGTTCAATGAGAAATTAATTTTGAGGCCCGAATTCTGGAAAACTTTTTTCCAGAAATCCTTTGACAGCAGCTATTCCCCAGTCGTGTGGTATCGATGTATATAATGATTCTACATCGATACTTGCCAACCATGCTTCCTCTGTGATTCTCAGGTCAGCGACTTTGGCTAACACTGTACGAACGATTTTAATTCGTTTGCCATAGTTTTTAATAAGGAATCGAAGTATTTTCCTACTCTGTCTAGGGGTCCTCGGATAGCGGATACGATTGGTCTCCCTGGAGGTTTTTCCAGGGATTTGTGAACTTTTGGGATGCAGTAGAAGGTGGGAATACTGTAGTCATCTACTGAGAGATATTCAAACTCCTTTTTCGTTAATAGACCCACCTCCACTGCATCATCCAATCTACTGTTCAATTCTCGTACCACCCCTGGAAAAGGGTCATAATCTAGTTTTTGATAAGTATTCAGGTCTCCTAGGAGGCGCTTTGCTTCTTTTTCATAGTCTTCATCGTCCATAAGGACGATGTTGCCGCCCTTGTCGCTTCTTTTAATTATGATTTGTTTTGCCTCTTTGAGTTCCTTTAGCGCCTGCCGTTCTGTTGGGGTGAGGTTGTCATGACCTATCTGTTTCCAAGGGATTTCTTCTAAATCTACCTGAACCATTTCTAAAAAAATGCTCAGCCATTTATTTTTTCCCAACGATGGCATTTTTGTAGATCTTATATTAAGATTTGCTGATCTCCTAATTGGGGAATTTGTTTGTGGATTTTCATTTTCATCTAGTAAAGAGTTGAGGATGTCAATCGCATTTTGATCATCCTCATCAAGGTCACCATTATTGGGCTCCATGGGTCCGTTTTGTTCATATAGTGATCTGAAAAACACTTTTCTTAAATATAATACCACGTCTTTGTAAACGGTAAATTCATCCATGGAGCTTACTGATGAAAAATACATTCCATGTTGTAGTAACTGAATGTGTCTTTCAGCTAGAGGAAATGAGGATAAATTAATGACAGTCCTGTCCTCTCCTGACATGACGTCATTAGATAAGACTTTTAACGGTTTTGGCTTCTTGTCCGTGAGCCGCCCCTTTGTTGTCTTGGGTTGTTCTCTCGTTGTTTTTTGTTTTCATTTTGTTTCTTTTGGGATGAGTTGCTCGTTGAGGGGGTGTTTGTTACTTTTTCTCCCACCCCCTCCTCCTCTAAAAAAGTCACTATTTTATTATTGCCGTTTACTTCTACTGTGGAAGGGGATCTATCTCGTCTATTACGTGACTGAGATCTAGATCCTCTTCAAGTTGAGCCACTCCTCCCTCTTCTGATCGTTAGGTCAAAAGCCTGATCTCTCTCAAAATCTCTTCTATATTTTGATTGTTTGGTTGCCTTTAAATTTTGTTGTACTTTTTCTATTTCTTTTTTTAATAGTTCATTTTGCTTTGAAAATTCCTCCTCTTCTTTTAATAGGTCTAACCCCTTGGCACTTTCCTCTATTTTATTCTTGAGTTCTGTCATTTGGATTTTTTCCTCTTCCACTATTAATGTCATAACTGCTACTGGAATCTATCATTATGCAAATGTTCAGCTGGGAACTTTTGGAATTTGCGCTACACCACAATTTATTTCAGTTCTCTAGGAAATTCTATCAACAGATTAAAGGCACCTCAATGGGGGCATCATGGGCACCAGCCTACACGTGCCTCCATTTGGGATGCTGGGAGGAAGAGGAAGTATATACTCATCCGTTGTACCTCGGCCACGTACATACATGGCTGAGGTACATCGATGACGTGCTGGTCATGTGGGTGGGTGACATTGTTTCTCTGCATGAGTTAGTTGCAGAACTCAATGTCAATCAGCGTAACATACGGCTGACCTATGCATACTACCGGCACAAACTGTCTTTTTTAGACCTGACCATCAGACTTGAGGTTGGCAGGGTGAGCACCTGCACCTACCGTAAACAAACGGCAGCAAATACACTACTCAGGGCAGATAGCCACCACCCCCCTGGCTTAAAAATGGAATCCCTACAGGACAGTTCATAAGAATAAAGCGAAACTGTTCTGATACTAAAGATCTAATTAGAGAGTCAAAAGAACTATACAAAAGATTCCGGGAAAGGGGGTATTCCCATCGTCAGATCCGTAAAACAAAACAAAAAGTGGCAATACGAACTAGAGAAAGTCTACTAACTATAAACCAAAAACCTATACCATCAAAAACAACAGAATCTAGCCCCGTAAGACTCATCACTACTTATGGAGCACAATGGGGCTCCGTACGTAAAGTATTGGAAAAAAACTGGAATGTCCTGCTAAAAAACAAAAATATAGCAAAAATAGTAGGGGAGAGACCCAAGATGGTAGCCCGGAGATCAAAAAGTATAGGGGACATACTTATACACTCAGAATTCACTAAACGCTATAACCCTACTTGGTTGTGTAAATTTCCACGCAGTAGGGGTATGTTTCCATGTACGAAATGTCAGATATGCCCACATGTTGAAAGAACAGACACGTTTAAAGACGCAAAAGGTGAAAACGAATTTGAAATCAGGGAGCTAATAAACTGTTCCACCTCTAAGGTGGTATACATGATTACTTGCCCGTGTCCTAAAATTTATATCGGGAAGACCAAGAGGCCCCTCAAGGTTACAATAGGGGAACATTTGAGAGACATCAAAAAGGAAAGGGAGAGAATACTGAAGGGGGAGCTTAAAGAAAAAAAAGAAGAACGACCAGTAGCCAAACACTTCGCACAATACCATAATGGCGAAATAGAAGGCCTAAAAGTAAAAGGTATATATGTTTTGAAGTTACCAGAGAGAAGAGGGGATTTTGATTCTATTCTTTTACAAAAAGAAAAATGGTGGATCTATACCCTGAAATCTTTAGCACCCCTCGGTATGAACACTGAATTAAATCTACAGCCATTTTTAAACAATGAAGTGGCCCAGAATTAAAACAACATTTCCTGGTGCTGTATATGATTGATACATTTGATTTACTAATTCCCCCCCTCTTTCCTCCCCCCTACCCTCCTTAATCCCTCCCTCCCCCACCCCCCCCAACCCCCTCCTCCTCTCCCTTCCTTTCTCTTCCCCTACTCCTTTCTTCCCTCTTCCCTCTTGTTCATCCATTTTACTAAGATTTATTTCTTAAGGACTTGCTGACCAACATTGAGCCCTTTTAGACTGCCATCAGCTTCCCCCTCAAAATAAATGATAATGACCATAAGTAAGGGATTGGCTTAATCCCAAGGGTCACTTTCCTCTGTGTCGTCTTTTTGTGTTCCGTTTGTTTGTGTGGTTTCCCCTAATTGTAAAGTACTAATTGTATAAGACCCTCTACCAAATCCCCAATATATGAATTGTAAAATTTAATTAAAAAAAAAAAAAAAAGCCTAATGTTTCCTAGGTTGGAAATGTATGAAGTAACAAAAGAGTTGCTAATTATAAATAAATAAGAAAAATACAGCAATATTAGAGAAATATAAAGTAAACATAGAAATGTTACAGATGAATGAAATACAATCACCCAAGCTGTCATCTAAGTTTGTCCTTAATTGTTTCTGAATAAAAATAAGAGAAGGAGGAGCGACCACACCTGGATTTACTATAAAGGAGAGGTGGGGGTCAGCCCTATGAACGTCCAGTTGAAGCTACGTAACCTACCTGTTGCGAAACGCGTCGACGTTAACTACATGCAGGGCAGCAGTGTGAAGTGATCCCCGAAGTACCGCCTGGCAGCGGAGGAGCGGTGTGGCTGAGACCTACCACACATGAGATGACAATGAGAGAGGAGCTGAACAGTGAGCCTACTCTAAGCCAAAACTGAACGGAAGCAGTGTGGAAACTAGGAGCGACTAATTGCCAGACGATCACCCGATCTGTGTGTATGTGATCAGCTATACAGCACAGCAGGACAAGTCACGATCGGACTACCGTGATCCAACACCCATCAGCAGCTGCTATACTAACAGTCGGACAAGCATCCCACCTCCAGCAAAAAGACAGATGAGCAGCTAATCGCCAGAAGACCATCTGACCTACCTGTAGACGATCAGTCATACAGTGCAGCGGGATAAGCGAAGAACAGATCTTTGTGACCTAACACTCACTAGCAGATGCTTCACAAATCCAAGCGCGATTAGCTGGGAAAGGCAAGAAGCCTACTTCACCAGAGTCCACTCAAGAAAGGGAGCTGGTAAAGTAACAACAAATACTTTATTTAATTCACAGTATCCCGTTTTTGCAAATATTACTGATATGTATATAAAAATACCCTGCATGATCTATGGGCTGTGCTTAAACTCTGAATGATCAGAGGGACAAGGGATTGGTGACATAGCACTCTTACTATCACTGAACACTCTTATGAACGTAAATGCTTATCATGGCCAGCTACCTAATCAGTCCTAATATGTGATTTGAATCCAGAGTAATTCCTCATATCCCTACATCTAAATTACATCAATGGATCAGCTTAAAGAGGACTTTCTAACAAACTTCTGAGGACTCACTACAAATTAAGGCATCTTACTTCATTTTTGCTTTATTTACTGCCCCAATTACCGCCCCCCACTCCATGATTAAACCCTGGCCACTTTAGTTAACATTAAATAAATTACAACCCGGGGACCACCTCGGCACTCCCATAATAGATTATATAATCAGATTTGATTCATAAATAATTAAAACAATTATAGAGGCAATTAGCCCACTGGGACTGCCAGACAGAAGTGGATCACTTCAGGCGCCTGCATTATATGTTATGTGTTGGTTGTTTTATGTGAGCATTGTCTGTCTGAATGTTAGTCATTTGTAACATTGATACTTTATCTGTGTGATTACATTTAAGGTATCATTTTCTTAAATAATGTGTTGTCAGAGGATATGAGTCTATCAACCTCAATGGAAAGCAACATAATGTATTTTAAATTAATGATTTAGGAGTATATCACCACAATAAAATTTGATACATAACTTTTTTATACTATCGTGTAGAGTGCCCTTTCTAGCCAGAAGTAGCTGTCTGTTTTATCCCTGGGACGCCTACCTTATAGACCACCCTAGGGATAAATTCTTTTTTATACATGAGCCAAACACCCCCCGGTTTGGTTCGCACCAGAACCTGCGAACGGGCCGAAAGTTTGCACGAACTTTAAAACCCCATTAAAGTCTATGGGACTCAAATGTTTGAAAGGCTAATATGCAAGTTATTGTCCTAAAAAGGGTTTGGGGACCCGGGTCCTGCCCCAGGGGACATGTATCAATGCAAAAAAAGTTTTAAAAACGGCTGTTTTTTCGGGAGCAGTGATTTTAATGATGCTTAAAGTGAAAAAAAAGTGAAATATCCCTTTAAATATCATAGGTGGGGGGTGTCTATAGTATGCCTGTAAAGTGGCATGTGTTTCCCATGCTTAAAACAGTCCCTGCACAAATTGACATTTTTAAAGGAATAAAAGTAATTTAAAACTGCTTGCAGCTTTAATGTAATGTCGGGTCCCGGCAATATGGATGAAAATCAGTGAGACAAGCGGCATGGGTACCCCCCCAGTCCATTACCAGGCCCTTTGGGTCTTGTATGGATATTAAGGGGAACGCGCACCCAAATTAAAAAAAGGAAAGGCGTGGGGCCCCCAGGCCCTATATACTCTGAACAGCAGTATACAGGCGGTGCAAACAAGACAGGGACTGTAGGTTTGTTGTTAAGTAGAATCTGTTTGTAATTTTGAACTGGTATATTTTTAAAGTGTAGCTTTTTGGAAAACATAGGGAAGGGTTATCACCCCTGTAACATTTGTTTTGCTGTCTGTGCACCTCTTCAGAAGATTTCACCTCACTTTCTGTCCCAATGACAAATGTTTTTTGAAAATTTGGGGTTTTGAGTGAAACAAGGATTGGTGATAAAGCATCAGTGAAGAGGAGACATGTTTTTCCCATATTACCTCTTACAGGAGAGAATTTCACTTCCTAGTGGTAGAATTCATCTCACTTCCTGTTGTCTCCTTCCATTTGCAAGTAGGAGTCATTTGTAAGTTGGAGGATGTTTGAAGGTAGGGGCCTGCCCTAAATACTCTGCAGAAATTGGGGCCTTAGGTGTTGGTGTTGCCACAACACTGTAAGCCCTCCCAGTTACTCTTGGTGGGCGCAGGAAGAGGCCCTGCTGTGAAATATTAGATCAAGAATTGTAATTACATGCCATTGTTGAACAGTGGTAGAAAAATTGGGCCATTGGTAGTGGTGGTGCTGGTGCCACAACACTGTAATGCCCCGTACACACGGTCGGATTTTCAGATGGACATTGTCCGATCGGAGCGTGTTGTCGGAAATTCCGACCGTGTGTGGGCTCCATCGGACATTTTCCATCAGATTTTCCGACATACAAAGTTGGACAGCAGGAGATAAAATTTTCCGACAACAAAATCCGATCGCGTCAATTCCGACCGTGTGTGGCCTGTTCCGACGCACAAAGTGCCACGCATGCTCAGAAGAAATTCCGACACGGGACAGCTCGTTCTGGTAAACTTAGCGTTCGTAATGGATACAGCACTTTCGTCATGCTGCAATGTTCAAAATGGTTTAATACAGCGCACTCTCTTCTTCTTTATAATGTGACAAGAATTAAGTAGTTTTGATGCTCATATTCACACACACTTCTCACAAACTTCTTTCGTTACTATTTATCGGGATTCCCTCAATATATTTTGATTTCTCACATCTGACAACATATTTTTTTTTATTTTTTTTACTTTAATGTAGAATCTTTTTTTGTGTTTCTCTTTTTTAATATTTTTTTTTGGTGATTTTGATTTGTACTCCCGAAAATGTTTGTGTGTTTTTTGTGACAAGTTCCCACAACACCATTGATATGTTGTTCTATTTAATCTGTAGGAGATTGTTTGGTGTTGTTGTCCCTTGTTCATTTCACATTGTACTTTAGAAATGTACCTGAATCGTCACCAACAAACTGTCCTTTTTGGATGAAAACACACACAGGAGAGTAGAATTTACCTAAAAATATTTTATTAAGGGGTCACAACTATAAACAAAGAGGGAGGCAACGCTGGAGAAACAGCAGAAGTGGACGAAGCCTTGGACCCCCAGGCCAGACATCAATTATTTAAAAGCAAAATTGGTGGCCTGAGGAGTCCATATCTAAGGGAGGGCAGTCTGGTCCAGAAGTCCCAGAGATCCGGAAAGCAGCAGATGACATCTGTGTCCCCAGGCTGTGGTCATACGAGAGACTGCAGCTTTTGTCAGACCAGACTGAACCCAGGGCAATCACTCTTTGGTCTTCCTTCCACGCTTCCTTCCAGCCTTTGGCTGTGGTGGTGGAGTTGTGGCAGCAGGAGGAGGAGGAGGATCGTCGATCTCAATGACATCTGTCTTGTGTGTCAGTTCCCCACTCTCCCCCTTACGTAGGACTTTATAAATCAGGTCCTCAGAGATCTTGCGTTGGCCCTCCTGCATGCCCTGCAATTTGGTGGCAGCCATGCAGGCAAAGGCCTCTTCAGGACTGGGGAAGGCTCTCAGGGACGCAGAAGCCTCCTGGATCAGCCTGTATGCTGAATCCTGCACAGGACTGGGAGTGGGCTTCCTGGCCCTTTTGTATGGCAGGCGGAGGGGAAGAACCTGAGACTCAGTCAGGCTGCGACTTGTCCCAGGCTTCTCTTGGCTGACACTTAGCCCCGCCTCCTCCTGGCTGCCACTAATCCCAGCCTCCTCCTGGCTGACACTAATAATCCCCGCCTCCTCCTGACTGCCACATTCCACAGCCTCCTCCTGGCTGAGGTCTTCCTGTGTATGAAAAAGGGACATAGTTTTAGTTTTTTTTACATCAATCACACACACTTTTCACCTCCTGACTGCTGCAAATTGAATGTTAACAAGTATAACAGACTATCCTTCTGAGCCCAGCAGTTTTCATTCTTGTCCCAATTTTGGGTGCCCACTACTGTCTATTGATATGTAAAACACTTTTTGGAATCAGCAATTAATGATCAATAATAACATCTAGTAAACATCATTTATTTATTGCCCAGAAATCTGTAGAAGAATGCTATACCTGACTCCAGCTGGGCTCCTCCACTTCTTCCTGGCTGGAAGGCCCAGGTTGGACATCAGAAGCCTCAGCTGGGATGGAAGGAAGAGTGGAAGGAAGAGTGGAGAGGGATTCCCTGACTTCAGTGTGGTCTGACAGAAATCGCAGTCTCTCATAGTACCACAACCTGGGGACATAAACGTCATCTGCTGCAGCTCCAGACCTCTGAGAATCTGTGACCTTCTTGCGCTCCCTAAGATATGTGCTCCTCAGGCCACCAATTTTAGCTTTTAAATAAGGGATGGTTGCTGTGGGGACCACCGGCTTCACCAACTCCAGCAGTTTCTCCAGCGCTGCCTGCCTCTTCTGTTTGTGATTATAGTGGGGGTGTCTCACTTGCCACAGACAGGGCAGCTCCCTGTACTTGTCAATAAACAGGGGCAGGAAATTGTGGTCGTTGAACCCATCCATTTTCTCTGCAAGACACAACACAAGACAAACCCTAATGTCAGGCCAAACTCCCCTAATCTTGTTACAATATAGGCTTCCATTTCGAAGCAGTATAGGCCCAAGTTTAGATCCTACCTTCGTTAGCACGATCGGCGTCTCCGATGCTCCTTCCTCCGCTCAAAGATCGTACGTAAGACGCGCGCGTTACGATTTATACACACTGCGCATGCGTATAACTCCGCCCGCCCCTGACGTTCTTTCTATTCTATTCCCCGCCCCTTTTCGTTCGGCGCAGTGGAGGAAGAGCACATGGCGGATAGACAGCAGGATCGTGCTAAGTACAGCAACGAGGAGGAGGAGGAGGAAAGGCTGGAGCCTGAAACGTCCCAATCCAGAAGGAGATTAAAGGACTCAAATATGTCCTTTGGGGAGATGTTGGAGATGGTGGACATCCTGAAGAGGGCCGACTATGATGGAAAGTATGGGCCTTACCCCAACCACAATGTCCGAAAGGCCAAGATCATGGCGAAAGTGGTCAGGAGTCTGCACCGGAAATTCGGGGTACGACGATCGAAAGATCAGCTCAGGAAGCGGTGGTCGGACCTGAAATTACGAGAACATGAGCAGTACAGAAAGATCCGGAGAGTGCTGCAAAAAAGTAAGTAGTTGTGCTGTGTTCCTATTGTTCTTGTGTTTATTACGTTCGTGCTGCTCCATGTGCTTTTGGGAACTGTTGTACAGTTTAAAATGGCAACTTTCATGTTCATGGGCACATTATTCGTTCGGATCACACATTTTTATTTCGGACTATAAAATACCATTGTTTAGGCCATATGCATTTGGCCACCATTTTGAGGCCCTATACTTGTCTCCAAAGAATTGGGTTGTGTAGATGGCTTGGTTACTAGAATGAAATGCAAACTAGATTGTGTGTAAGGAGAGGACACTCAGCAGCTGTTTTCACATCTGGACACTGGAGCACTAGTGTGGGACCCCAGAACACCATTTTTATTAGGGGGGCCACACAGGTGCTCCAGTGTATACTATAGGGGGGTCTCCATCTGTGAAGCTTGTACTAAACAGGTAAAGTATTGCAGCTTGACAAAGGACACTAAAAATGCTACATCTTGGAACTCTGCTAAAATAAATCATTGTACCCCACTTCCAAGCAATGTTTCCTATTTCTAGTTCTGCCATCAAATATCTGTGTGCTAATTATACCATTTTTGTTTTACATAGGGGAGAAAAGACTCGGAGGACACCCCTCATCCGAGGAGACCAGAGGCCCCCCCTCTGGAAGAAGGGGAAATCCCCCCAACACAAGATGAGCAGGAGGAAGAAGACGTGGTGGAAGTAGTCACAACAGGTGAGTGTCTGCGACCACAGGCTCAGATAAGAGATGGATGGCGGCATTTTTTTTAGACCTAATTTATTTTGGGTTCCTCTCTTTTTAGGTGATCGTGAGGTTGTGGATGAAGATCCTTTCACATCAGAAAGTGCCCAGATCGTGATCGGGGAGATCATGGGGTGTAATTTACAATTGGAAATCATCAAGAAAAACATCAATGATGTTATTCCAAAATATAAAAACATCATTGATGTTTTGGGGCGAGTTTAAAGCCCCTCCAAATCACTTTCTTCTTTTGTGTGCTACAATGTGCTAAATGTTTTTGTGATTTTTCCAAAAGCCAAATTTGGAGGATGCACACAGTGTGCCAACATGTGCTATCTGCCATCACGGGAGATCAATGGACGCGTTTTGGGGGTGCAACCCCTTCCTCAATAATAAAGTAGCAGTGAGGAAGGGCTTTCTCCCCCAAAACACGTCCCTTGATCCCCCGTGATGGCAGCTAGCACATGTTGACATTGTGAAATTTGTGTGCATCTTACAAATTTGGCTTTTCCAGGGGTGATTTCCCCCCATCTGAACGCAATATCAAACACAGTTCCTAAATACTCATGTCTGATATTGCCTTCAAGTTCTACCAAATGTGAACTTTGTAAGATCAAGATTTGTGTCTTTCTTGTGGGTTTTACACAGGCCTGTTTTTGATAAAATGCACATTTTGATTTTGGATAATGACACCACAAAAATTGTTATACAACAAACATGTTGGTTTGTCAGAAAAACCTTTGGTAAATGCACATGTGATTGTGCAGGTATTAAAAAGATTGCTCATCAAGAATGTGTGGATTATTGTCTCAACGCTACAACACTTTTGGGGTGATGTAATTGTTGTTTTATGAGAAAATGGGGGTAAT
Source organism: Aquarana catesbeiana (assembly GCF_042186555.1). Lineage (NCBI taxonomy): Eukaryota > Metazoa > Chordata > Amphibia > Anura > Ranidae > Aquarana > Aquarana catesbeiana. The sequence continues at coordinate 249,918,885 of NC_133325.1, read as the reverse complement.
TTCCTAAGGGCAAATCCTCTTTGCACTACAAGTGCAGTTTCAGTGCAGTTGCAAGTGCACTTGTAGTGAAAAGTGTCTTTGCATTTAGTAAATAACAGCCAACAGTGCTTTGTATAAGGTTACACAATCACGACATTTTCTGCACTCCACACATTTCTGTCAGGGTCAGCTCAAACAAACACAAGCAGTAAATGTCCACAAAGAAGAGCCTGGGGGGAGATGCCTGTCGAGAACTTGAGGTCCTGCAGACTTCTCCCTGTGGCCAAATACCACAGGGTAGCGACCAACCTATGCTCCAGAGTGTTGGCTTGCCTCATGCAGGTATCCTGCCTGCTAATATAAGGGGTCAGCGAAACCAACAAACGGTGAAACACGGGGTCCGTCATCCTGAGAAAGTTCCTGAAATCATCAGGATTATTCTCACAGATCTCACGGAGCAAAGGCATATGAGAGAACTGGTCACGCTGAAGCAACCAATTCTTGGTCCATGAACTCCTCCCCACCCTGTTCATGGACTGGACTTGTGTCAAGGTCAGGACCCCAACACCAAGCCCCCGCACAGCACGAACTCTACGAGGAGTACGCATACGAAACATGGCTAGAAAACGGTCAGCTGCTCAGAACGAAGTAACAGAACGCACTGAAGAACAGCAAGGCCTGTGAAGAGCGACCTGAAAAACAGCAACGAGCGGGCAAGATCGCACAGAAAACTCCGATACGAACTGACTGCATGCACTGAAGAGCAGAAACAAACCCACAAGCACAAACTGAACGGCAGAAAATGATCTGAAAGCCACGAGTCTGAAAAAGCGCGAATCGTCTCTCACCAAACTTTTACTAACACGAGATTAGCAAAAGGAGCCCAAAGGGTGCCGCGCTTGGTTCTGAACCGGCCTTTTCTAGTCTCGTCGTACGTGGTGTACATCACTGCGTTGTTGGCGATCGGAAATTCCGACAACTTTGTGCGACCGTGTGTAGGCAAAACAAGTTTGAGCCAACATCCGTCGGAAAAAATCCTAGGATTTTGTTGTCGGAATGTCCGAACAAAGTCCGACCGTGTGTACGGGGCATAAGTCCTCACAGTTACTCTTGGTGGGCGCCGGAACGGGCCCTGCTGTGAAATATTATATCAAGAATTGTAATTACATGCACCTGTTGAATAGGGGCAGAAAAATTGGGCCTTTGGTGGTGGTGTTGCCACAACACTGCAACCCCTCACAGATGCTATAGTTGGAGCGCAGGAATGAGCCCTGTTGCAAAGTATTGCTTCAAAAATTGTATTTATACGCGGGCTGAAAATTTGGGCCTTGGGCACTGGTGCTGGTGCCACAACACTGCAACCCGTCACAGATACTCTATTTGGAGTGCAGGAATGAGCATGCTGCAAAGTATTGCATCAAAAATTGTAATTACACGCTCCTGTTAAACAGGGGCAGAAAAATTGCCACAACACTGCAACCCCACACAGATGCTATAGTTAGAGCACAGGAATAAGCCCTGCTGCAAAGTATTGCATCAAAAATTGTAATTATACGCCCCTGTTAAACAAGGGCTGAAAAATTGGGCCTTGGACACTGGTGCTGGTGCCACAACACTGCAACCCCTCACAGATACTATAGTTGGAGTGCAGAAATGAGTCCTGCTGCAAAGTATTGCATCAAAAATTGTAATTATATGCCCCTGTTAAAAAGGGGCAGAAAAATTGGGCCTTGGCCACTGGTGGCGGTGCCCAGAACCAAAAATTTTCTTACAAGCTATCAGCATGAAAATTGAGGAGTGAGAGGATTGTGACTCAACATAACAGGATAGTCACACAGCATCAGAATAGGCAGTCTTGAAGAGATCTCACATTAAAAAAAAAATCAGTTGGTTACATCAGCATCAGGTGCTTGGTAGCTGGTGATCCAAGACTGATTCATTCAGCCGATCGACCGATTCGGTGGACAGGTGCACCCTGTGATCGGTTACAAAGCCTCCAGCAGCACTGAATGTGCATTCCGAAAGAACCCTGGATGCAGGACAGGCCAGTAGCTCAATTGCATACTGTGCAAGCTCTGGCCAGTGATACATCCTCAAGACCCAGTAACCCAGAGGATTTTCGGTGGGAAAGGTGTCCAAGTCTGATCTTGCCCCTAGGTAATCCTGTACCATGTGAATCAGATGCTGGCGATGGTTGCTGGAACTGATCAGACCTTGGGGCTGCGGACTAAAAATTGTCTGAACGCATCGGTCAGACAGCCACCTTCTCCACTGCTCCTTCTGTGACTGACTGAAGCCTCAGTAACATGTTGTCCAAGAGGACCAGGAATTTGTAACCTCCCAGGCTCTGGAAACGCGTTGCACAAACCTTTCTACAAGGCCTCCTGAAGATGTTTCATCCTGTGCTCTCTCTGCAACGGCAAGATAAGGTCCACAACCTTACCCTTGTAACGTTGTTCAAAGAGGGTTGCCAGCCAGTAATCATCCCTCCCCTTGATACCACGAATACAAGGATCCTTCCGCAGGCTTTACAGGATCAGGGAGGCCATACAGCGTAGGTTTGCTGAGGCATTTGGTCCAGAGTCCTCTGGGTCAATAAGGACGACATGATCCGCAGCCACCTTCTTCCAGCCAAGTACAAGTCCATGGGTTTCTTCGGACTGTAAATGATCCCTTGAAGACTGCTGCTGATGCTGAGTGCCAGGCTCCACCTCCATGCTGACACAATCCTCCTCCTCTTCCTGTGTGATCGGCGGGCATGCAGAAACACTGGGGGGCCTTGAGAGGTAAGGAAGTCATCCACTTCCTCCCTCTGTTCTGCCTCAAGTGCCCTGTCCATTATTGCACGCAGCTTGTGCTCCAACAGGTGGACAAGAGGGACAGTGTCACTGATGCATGCACTGTCACTGCTCACCATCCTCATGGCCTCCTCAAATGGTGAATGCATCCCTGATCATAGCCCACTGGCGTGGGGAAAAAAAACAAGGTTCCCTGACCCTGTCCTGGTGCCATAGTCACATAGGTACTCATTGATGACCCTCTGCTGTGTGTGCAGCTGCTGCAGCATGGCCAACGTTGAGTTCCACCTGGCATGTCACAGATTAGGCGGTTCTTGGGCAGGTTAAGTTCCTTTTGGAGGTCAGCCAGCCAAGCACTGGCATTATATGACCTGCGGAAATGCACACAGACTTTCCTGGCCTGCCTCAGGAAGCCCAGGTACCTGCTCAAGAACCGCTGTACCACCAAGTTAAGGACGTGAGCCAAACAGGGCACATGGGTCAGTTGTCCCTGTCGGAGGGTGGAGAGGAGGTTGGTGCCATTGTCGCAAACCACCATACCTGCTTTAAGCTGGCGTGGCATCAACCACCTCTGAACCTGCCCCTACAGAGCTGGAAGAATCTCTGCCCCAGTGTGGCTCCTGTCCCCCAAGCACACCAGCTCAAGAACCACATGGCATCTTTTGGCCTGCGTGCTTGCGTAGCCCCTTGAATGCCTACGGAGCACCGCTGGTTCCAAAGACAAATCAGCACAGGAAGAGGCCATGGAGGAAGAAGAAGAGGAGGGGGTGGAGGAGAGAGGTGTGGCAGAATCACCACTAGTAGAATTTTGGAGGCGTGGTGGTGGAACAACCTCCAACACTACTGCACCCTGTCCTGCATCCTTCCCAGCTGCCAGAAGAGTCACCCAGTGCGTGGTGACAGATAGGTAACATCCCTGTTCATGCCTGCTGGACCATGAGTCAGCGGTAATATGCACCTTACCACTGACAGCCCTATCCAGCGAGGCCAAGACATTGCCTTCCACATGCCGGTAGAGAGCCGGAATCGCCATCTGTGAGAAAAAGTGGTGTTTGGGAACCTGCCACTGTGGAACCGCACATTTCACAAACTCACGGAAGGGGGCAGAGTCTACCAACTGAAAAGACAGCAGTTGAAGTGCTAGCAATTTAGCCAAGCTAGCATTCAACTGCTGGGCATGTGGATGGCTGGGAGCAAACTTCTTTTGGCGGTGTAGCAGCTGGGGCAGGGAAATTTGCCTGGTACAATCTGATGTTGGTGTACCGATAGCAGATTGCCCATAAGTACTTGGCAGTGACACACCTAATTCTACACCTTCATTCCTCTCAGTGCAGGTTTCAGAGAGAACTGAAGGTATAGTGGGGTTGGAGATCCCAGCTGATGAGGAGAAAGGAGAGGTCCGCTTTGTTCTTTGGTGTGGGTCTTTTAGGTACGCTTGCCAATGAACTGCATGGCAGGTTGACATAAGTCTGGTCAAGCATGTGGTGCCCAAGCGGGTGATGTTTTGGCGATGCGAGATACGTTTGTGACATATGTTGCAAATAGCAGCGGTGAGATCTAATGCACTCATCTCAAAAAAGGCCCACACCAAAGAACTTTTGGAATAACGTGTAGAGACAGCAGCGCCCTGCACATGCAAAGCTCTGCGGTGTGATGCAGTTGGTGTGTTGCCCTTAAGCTTGCCCTCGTTGGAGATGTGCCTCCTCCTCCTTTCTCCTAACAGGCACCCACCCAGAGACAGTGACCTCATCATACCCTCCCTCCTCATCAGTGGAGCAAAGCTGGCAGTATGCTGCAGCTGGGGGAACATGACTGCCAGATTGCTGTCCTTCTTGGGCACCCAATCTCTCAGGGCTCACGTTACTGCTTTCCTCTAGCTAGGTACCATCATCGGAGCCTTCAAAATGAGGGGCATCCTCCTGGAGCATGTACCACACTGTGGTCAAACAGTTCGGGGGACTCCTCAGGAGGACATGGTGGGGCTAGGGAAGGGGTGACTGATGCCATTGAGCAGAGGGATGAGGCCGCGTTGGCAGCTGCTTTGCCAGACAAAGTACCCTGAGCCTGGGTGAGAGAGGATGAGAATGATGAGGATGGCTTGGTCATCCACTCTACCAAGTCTTCCGCATGTTGCGGCTCAACACGGCCAGCTGCCAAAAAAATGGACAAGCGTGTCCCATGGCCACGTGCTGATGAGCATGCACCGTCTCCACGACCAGCACTGTTGCCTCTAGACACAGAGCCTGCTTGCCCTCTTTTATTGGCTTGTGACTGTCTGCCTCTCCTTGTTGGCCTTCCAGACATACTAATGGCCTGCAGTGAGATGTAGCCGCACAAAGCTGGGATGTATATATATATATATATATATATATATATATATATATATATACTGATACTGCAGCTAGCAGAATCAACTGCCTGCCTGTAGTATTATTAGTATGAGAACACCAGCAATTGTCTTCAGGTAGCTTTAGTGCACACTGTGCAGAGGACGCAGTACACTAACTGTAAATACTGCAGCTGCCTGCCTGTGATACTAATAGGATCAGAAGAACACCACTAATTTTCTTCAGGTAGCTTTAGGTGCAAACTGTGCAGAGGACACAGTACACTAACTGTAAATACTGTAGCTGCCTGCCTGTGGTATTAATAGGATCAGAACAACAGCAATTGTCTTCAGGTAGCTTTAGGTGCACACTGTGCAGAGGACGCATTACACTAACTGTAAATTCTGCAGCTGCCTGCCTGTGGTACTAAGAGGGTCAGAAGAACACCACCAATTTTCTTCAGGTAGCTTTAGGTGAACACTGTTCAGAGGACACAGTACACTAACTGTAAATACTGTTACTGCCTGCCTTGTGGTATTAATAAGATCAGAACAACAGCAAATGTCTTCAGGTAGCTTTAGGTGCACACTGTGCAGAGGACGCAGTACACTAACTGTAAATACTGCAGCTGCCTGCGGTACTAATAGGATCAGAAGAACGCCACCAATTTTCTTCAGGTAGCTTTAGGTGCACACTGTGCAGAGGATGCACTACACTAACTGTAAATACTGCAGCTGCCTGCGGTACTAACGGGATCAGAAGAACACCACCAATTTTCTTCAGGTAGCTTTAGGTGCACACTGTGCAGAGGACGCACTACACTAACTGTAAATACTGCAGCTGCCTGCGGTACTAATAGGTTCAGAAGAACACCACCAATTTTCTTCAGGTAGCTTTAGGTGCACACTGTGCAGAGGACGCACTACACTAACTGTAAATACTGCAACTGCCTGCGGTACTAATATGATCAGAACACCACCAATTTTCTTCAGGTAGCTTTAGGTGCACACTGTGCAGAGGATGCACTACACTAACTGTAAATTCTGCAGCTGCCTGCGGTACTGATAGGATCAGAAGAACACCACCAATTTTCTTCAGGTAGCTTTAGGTGCACACTGTGCAGAGGACGCACTACACTAACTGTAAATACTGCAGCTGCCTGCCTGCCGTACTAATAGGATCAGAAAAACAGCACCGATTTTCTTCAGGTAGCTTTAGGTGCACACTGTGCAGAGGACGCACTACACTAACTGTAAATACTGTAGCTAATGGGACTAATAGGATCAGAAGAACACCAGCAATTTTCTTCAGGTACCCGTAAATACTGTAAAAACACCTGCCTGCCTGTCAGTAGGAAGAGAATAACAGGAACGGATCTAGCTAAACTGAATATAGTGTACACTCAGCTATGTGTTTGTCAGCGCCACTCATTCCTCTCCTCTCGCAATCAGTGGAGATGGGCGGGACTGTGAGAGGAGCCGAGTCTAGCTGAGTACACTCAGCTTTGTGTATCTCGCCGGCGCTCGCTCCTCTACGCTCACAGTCAGCGGAGATCAGCGCCAATTTTAAATAATCAGTGGCTGGGCAATGCTGCAAAGAGACTGGCAAGGTGGCAAAGGCACTGGGCAATGCTGCAAAGGCACTGGGCAAGGCTGTGGAGGCACTGGGCAAGGCTGCAAAGGCACTGGGCAAGGCTGCAGAGGCACTGGGCAAGGCTGCAGAGTCACTGGGGAAGGCTGCAAAGGCACTGGGCAAGGCTGCAGAGGCACTGGGCAAGGCTGCAAAGGCACTGGGCAAGACTGCAGATGGACACTGGGCAAGGCTGCAATGATGAACAAGGCTGCAGATGGACACTGATAAGGCTGCATTGATGGGCATTTAAATGTAGTTTTTTTCCTTAAACTTCCCTCCTAAAAGTTTTTTTCCTTAAAATTTCCTCCTAAACTTGGGGTTCGTGTTATACACCAACGCGTGTTATACGCCAATAAATACGGGTAAGTAATGTGCAAGAAAAATAAAAAACAGCATTTTTGCTTGAATGTTTTATGAGGAAGTAAGTGAGAAAGTGGATGGTGGAAGCCCAGTGGACACAGTTTATTTAGATTCCCTAGGGCATTTGATACTACAAGCTATACCTCATAAACATTAAATCTTTAAAATAAGCTCAGTTTATGAAAGTATATATACATGGATATAAAACTGGCTACATGAAAGGGCCCAGAGAGTAGTGAGAAATTACTTTTTCTTTGAATGGTCTAAATGTGTCAGTGGTGTGCCCAAAGGTTTTGTTCGGGGCCAATGCTGTTCAATTTGTTTATTAATGATATTAAAGTTGAAACAAGAGCTCAGTTTCAGTGTTTGTTGATTATACAAGTTATGCCTAGAAATAACTTGACAGGATTTAGCATTATTATCATTAGAAGACCTTAAAGTGGGTGTAAAGGCTGAAGGTTTTTTTTTTTTTTTTTACCTTACTGCATTCTACAGTGCCTTGAAAAAGTATTCAAACCCCTTGCAATTTTTCACATTTTGTCATGTTACAACCAAAAATGTAAATATATTTTATTGAGATTTTATGTGATAGACCAACACAAAGTGGCACATAATTGTGAAGTGGAAGAAAAATGATAAATGGTTTTCAAAATATTTTACAACTAAATATGTGAAAAGTGTGGCATGCATTTGTATTCAGCCCCTCTGAGTTAATATTTTTTCTGCAATTACAACTGCAAGTCTTTTTGGGTACGTCTCTACCAGCTTTGCACATCTACAGAGTGACATTTTTGCCCACTCTTCTTTGCAATTAGGGATGAGCTTTGAGTTCATCGGCTGCTCGCAAGTTCGCCAAACAGCGAACAATTTTGGTTGTTCGTGGTAAATTCGAAAGCCTCGGAACACCCTTTAAAAGTCTATGGGGGAAATCAAAAGTTCTAATTTTAAAGGCTTATATGCATGGCATTGTCATAAAAAGTGTTTGGGGACCCGGGTCCTGCCCCAGGGGACATGGATCAATGCAAAAAAAAGTTTTAAAAACGGCCATTTTTTCAGAAGCAGTGATTTTAATAATGCTTAAAGTGAAACAATAAAAGTGTAATATTCCTTTAAATTTCGTACCTGGGGGTGTCTATAGTATGCCTGTAAAGGGGCGCATGTTTCCCGTGTTTAGAACAGTCTGACAGCAAAATGACATTTCAAAGGAAAAAAAGAATTGTTGGTCCGACAATACACATAAAAGTCCATTGATAAAAACGGCATGGGATTTCCCCACAGGGGAACCCCGAACCAAATTTAAAAAAAAAATGGCGTGGGGGTCACCCTAAATTCCATACCAGGCCCTTCAGGTCTGGTATGGATATTAAGGGGAACCCCCGCCAAAATTCAAAAAAAAAAAAATGGCGTGGGGCCCCCCTCAAAATCCATACCAGACCCTTCAGATGTCTGCATCCATGATGGGAGGCTCCCACTGTGTGACACTTCTCATCTTCTGACACTTCTTAAATAATGGAGGGCAGGGCCACCCGGTGACCCCACCCCCCTCTGATGCACGGGGACTTGGCGGAGACTTCCGGAACAGGAACCGGGTGACCCCGCCCCCTCTGACGTCACGGGGAAACCCATAGAGAAGTCTCCGTCAAGTCACTGTGCGTCAGAGGGGGCAGAGTCACCAGGTGGCCCCGCCCTCCATTATTTAAAAAGTGTCAGAAGACGAGAAGCTTCACACAGCGGGAGCCTCCCATCATGGATGCGGAGCAGGCCGAAAACAAAGAGGGGAAGAAGATGCCGCAGAGGAAGAAGAAGATGGAGGAAGAAACCAAAGGAAGATAGAAGAAAGAAGATAGAAGAAAGAAGATGGAAAGAAGAAGACTTTAAATAAAGGAATTGTCCAAAACTGTCTCTTGTCATTTTTAACATTTTTGACAGTTTTTTTGTGAAATGGTAGGGGTACTTTTGTACCCCCTTACCATTTCACACAGGGGGGGCCGGGATCTGGGGGTCCCCTTGTTAAAGGGGGCTCCCAAATTCCAATAAGGCCCCCGCCCACAGACCACCACAACCACTGGGCAAGGGTTGTGGGGATGAGGTCCTTGTCCTCATCAACATGGGGACAAGGTGCTTTGGGGGGACCCCAAAGCAAACTCCCAATGTTAAGGGCATGTGGCCTGGTACAGTTCAGGAGGGGGGGTCTCTCTCTCATCCCCCCCTCTTTTCCTGTGGCCTGCCAGGTTGCGTGCTCGGATAAGGGTCTGGTATGGATTTTTGGGGGGACCCCATGCCATTTTTAAAAAAAATTTGGCGTGGGGTTCCCCTTAATATCCATACCAGACCTGAAGGGCCTGGTATGGAATTTAGGGGGACCCCACGCCATTTTTTTTTAAATTTTGGTTTGGGGTTCCCCTGTGGGAAAATCCCATGCTGTTTTTATCAATGAACTTTTATGTGTATTGTCGGACTGACAATTCATTAATAGCCGCGCGTAGTTTTAAATTACTTTTTTCCTTTGAAATGTCATTTTGCTGTCAGACTGTTCTAAAAACGGGAAACATGCGCCTTTACAGGCATACTATAGACACCCCCCCCGGTACAAAATTTAAAGGAATATTACACTTTTATTGTTTCACTGTAAGCATTATTAAAATCACTGCTCCCGAAAAAATGGCCATTTTTAAAACTTTTTTTGCGTTGATTCATGTCCCCTGGGGCAGGACCCAGGTCCCCAAACACTTTTTATGGCAATAACTTGCATATAAGACTTTAAAATTAGCACTTTTGATTATTCATGTTCGAGTCCCATAGACTTTAACAGTGTTCGCGTGTTCAAACAAATTTTTTGCCTGTTCGCATGTTCTGGTGCGAACCGAACAGGGGAGTGTTTGGCTCATTCATATTTGCAAAATAGCTCAAGCTCTGTCAGATTGCATGGAGAGCGTCTGTGAACAGCAATTTTCTGTTGCTGTTCACAAAAGTCTTGCCACAGTCTCTCAATTGTATTTAGGTCTGGACTTTGACTGGGCCATTCTAACACATACATATGCTTTGATCTAAACCATTCCATTGTAGCTCTGGCTATATGTTAGGGTTGTTGTCCTGATGGAGGGTGAACCTCCGTCTCAAGTCTTTTGCAGACTCTAACAGATTTACAAGTTACAGGTTAACAGACACATTTCCATGACTCTATTACATTTCAGTAATAAGCTCCCTCATCATGTCTGGGAGGCCAACAAGCAGAGAAAGTTCCCCCCAAGCCACTGTGAGGGGGCCAGCAGCCTATGTATCCACAGGCAAGGGTGGAAGTGGTACATCCTCAGGCAGGGCACAATTTTCTCTGTTTAGTGATGTTGCCTGTGCTATCCAGCCACAGCATCCTATATCACCCAAGCAGAGACTAGTTCACAGTGCCCTGCAGCTGTCAGATTGGCTTATTCTGCCTCCTTGTCCACAGCCAAGCCTGCCATAGCCCCAGAATCATGCATTGAGGAGTCAGCTGAGTTATTTGAACACAGCGTCAGCCACTCGCCCCTTGATTATGCACAGGCATTACTTGATTCTGAATTTGGTTCTGAGGTTGAGGAAGGTAGGAACAAGAGCCTACAGAGAGGGGATAACACTGATAAACAACAAATTGTCCGTCGTGTACCCCCAGCCACAGCGTATTGCCAAGTTGGCTCCAGTGATGATGAGGATGATGAGAATGTAGAGGATGATGATGATAATAATGAGGTCACTGATGTGACTTGGGTGCCAGATAGAGCAAAGGAGGAAAGTGAGGGTGAGGCATAACCCCAATAATGCAGGATGTCCTTCAGAGAAAGCCATCGTGGGAGAGTTGAGAGCAACCACCCTATTCAATCAGATTGGAGAGCTGTTATCTCCCTGCCCACTTCCCACAGCTCAGTTGTCATGAAGATCCTGCCAGTAACAGGCAGATTTGACCCATCGGTGCACGATTGCGGGCGTCTATGTGCACGCACACATGCACTCGTTAGTGTCTGGTGGGTTAATTAAACCTGTCTGGCACTTGCATCATTGCTGTTTGCTCTGCAGCTCTGTGTCTGTGTTCCCTGAAAACCTGATATCTCCTCCTGTTTTGACCCGGCTTGCTTTGAGACTGTTCCTGTTATCCGCCTGTACCTGATCCTTGGCTTGTTTGACGATCCCTCTGCCTGCTCCTTTTGTACCTCTGCTGCCAGCCTGCTTTCTGACCCGGCCTGTCTGACGTTCCTGGACTTTCATCCAGTCTGCTGAGCCTGTCTGCTGAGCCATCCCGGCTGCTCACCTGTTTGCTGATTCATCCAGTCTGCTGGGCCTGTCTGCTGAGCCATCCAGGCTGTTCACCTGTTTGCTGATTCATTCAGTCTGCTGGGCCTGTCTGCTGAGCCATCCAGGCTGTTCACCTGTCTGCTGATCCATCCAGTCTGCTGGGCCTGTCTGCTGAGCCATCCAGGCTGTTCACCTGTCTGCTGATCCATCCAGTCTGCTGGGCCTGTCTGCTGAGCCATCCAGGCTGCTCACCTGTCTGCTGATCCATCCAGTCTGCTTTCCTGTCTGCTGAGTTGTCCAGTCTGCAGTTTCTGTATACTGATCCGGCCATCTGATCCTTCTGCTGTTGATCCTGCCAGGCACTCATACCACTCCGCACTCCTGTCACCACTACCAGGGACCCTCGAGTCGGAGGCGTAGGAGAGGCAATTCGGGCTCACCCTTTAGGTACATAACAGTAGCAAACAGCCATGTCTGAGCCCAAGCAGGGAACCTCTCCTATGCAGGAACTTTGTTTGCACTTAGCAGGCCTTACCCAGGCTGTCAAAGCCTTCAGGAAGGATACACTCAGTTGGAGGAACGGGTCCAAGTACTGTCTTCTCCCACTGGAATCCAAGGAACCCCTCAAGCCTCTACCTCTTCTACAGGCACCGCATCCTCTCCTACGGTGGTGATGCTTCCGCCCGAACCACGTGTCCCCACACCCGAAAAATTTGCTGGGGAACATAGCAAATTCAGGGCGTTTTGCAATTCCTGTGAACTGTACTTTGCCCTCCAGCCATGTATCTTCTCTTTGGAAGTAACCAAGGTGGGCTTTGTCGTCTCTTTATTTTCGGGTGAACCCCAAACCTGGGCCCATCGCCTCCTGGAACAGAAAGCTGATGAGTTGACCAACCTTACCACCTTCTTCAATGCCATGGCTCAACTGTATGAAGACCCTCAGCTTTCTGCAACTGCCGAAGCTGCACTGCACAGTAAAGGCGCCGGGCGGCGGAAGATTATGTGGCTGAATTTCGGCGGTGGAGCATAGACACTGACTGGAATGACGCTGCGCTTCGTTACCAGTTTTGCATGGGACTGTCTGACCCTTTGAAGGACAAGCTAGCCTGAGTTGGTGTGCCCCAGACCCTAGACACATTGATCAATCTTGCCATACAGATTGACCGGCGGCTGAGGGAACGTAGGTCGGAAAAAGCAATTGGATTTTCCCGACCAACCTGAATGTTACCTAGAGTGCCCAGTCACCTGCATTCGGCCCCTACCTCTCAGTCCACTTCTACAACGGACACTTTGGAACCCATGCAGTTGGGGGTGCTTCGCCCTCCTCTTACTATGGAAGAGCGCCAATGCCGCCGGGCAAATAATCTATGTCTCTGCAGGGAACCCAGTCACTATGTCAAAAATTGCCCTACTAAACTTCGTAAGTGTTTCCGAAAATCTCCTGAACATGTGCTTACTGGAATCCAGACCTCTTCTCATCTTGCCCTCTCTATCTCTTTGCAGCTTCCAGGAAAGACTCTGTCAGTGCCCGCCATTATTGATTCAGGAGCCTGCAGCTGCTTTATGGACTCATCTTTTGCAACAAGACATCAGATTCCTCTGCTTCCTAGGACCCAAAGACTGTCCATTCACCTGGCTGATGGGTCCACTATTAAATCTGGGCCGGTTATCCAAGAGACTTCCCCTTTGCCAGTCACCATTGCCGGTGCCCACCACAAACTGCTTCGTATGGACATTATCTCCTCACCTCTGTTTCCTGTAATTCTTGGAATGCCTTGGCTACAAGCCCACAATCCTGGTGTCAACTGGGCCACAGGGGAGGTCACCTTTTCCTCTCCTTATTGCCAGCAATTCTGTGTCTCAAAGGACCCCCATGGGCCCTTTCCTTTGTTATGTATGGACACTGAAGCTGAGCTATGCCAATCTGTCCTGAAAGCCTACCATGACTTCATTGATGTATTTAGCAAGAAAGGAGCAGAAACTCTACCTCCCCATCGGGCTTATGATTGCCCTATCGAGCTCCTTCCGGGGGCCGAAATTCCCTTCAGAAGAATCTTCCCGTTAACCGAGTTAGAACAGGTGGCCCTTAAGTACTATATTGATTAAAACTTAAAGAAGGGTTTCATTCGTCCATCCACTTCCTCGGCAGGTGCGGGTATCTTTTTTGTAGAGAAGAAGGATCACATACTTTGACCTTGCATAGACTACCGTGAGCTAATTAAAATTACTGTCAAGAACCGGTACCCCCTTCCCTTGGTCCCCGAGTTATTCCAGAGACTGGGAACAGCTACTATCTTTACTAAACTTGATCTTCAAGGAGCCTATAACTTGGTCCGCATCAGAGAAGGAGAGGAGTGGAAAACGGCGTTCTGCACCCGTTTTGGGCACTTTGAGTACCTAGTAATGCCCTTCGGGTTATGTAACGCTCCTGCCACGTTCCACTATTTTATTAACTATGTTTTCTGGGATTATTTAGATCTGTTTGTCATCGTCTACTTAGACGATATTCTAATCTTTTCTTCCTCCCTAGATGCTCATCGCAGACACGTCAGGTGTGTTTTGACACGACTTCGACAGCATGGCCTGTACGTGAAGTCAGAAAAATGTGAATTTGAACAAGAGAGCATACCATTCATGGGATTAATCATCTCCATAGAAGGTATCAAGATGGATCCGCAGAAGATCGCTGCAATACTTGACTGGCCAGTTCCTGTTGACAAAAAAGGAATCCAACGTTTCGTTGGATTCGCTAACTTCTACCAGAAATTCATTAAGGGGTTTTCTGCCATCATTGCCCCTATTACCCAATTAACCAAACTGGGAGTTCGCTTCCATTGGACCCCAGAAGCTCAAGTTGCCTTTGAATCTCTCAAAGAATTGTTCACATCTGCCTCCGTTCTAAAACACCCTGATTCTGCCCTGCCATTTGTACTTGAGGTAGATGCTTCTGAGATCGCTGTTGGAGAAGTACTCTCCTGACGCCAAGGAACCAAGGCACTGCTCCACCCGGTAGCCTTCTTCTCCTGCAAACTTTCGGCCGCTGAAAGGAATTACGATGTGGGGGATCGGAAACTGCTGGCTACTCAAGCAGGCTACTCTGGGGTGGACGCCCCCCGCTAAATCGGAACTACGAGCAAAAGACGGGTTGTTCTGGTACAGGGACAAGATTTTTGCACCTGAAAGCTTATGAGTCCCTATATTAGAACTCTGTCATGATCACACACTAGCTGGACATTTTGGCATAACTAAAACCACCGATTTGGTACAACGTACTTCTGGTGGCCTCAGGTGCATTAGGAACAAGAGCAGTAGAGCCAAGGCCTGGGGTTTATTGAGACCACTGCCTGTTCCGGATAGACCCTGGAAGATGTTATCCATAGACTTCATTGTAAAGTTACCCCCAGCAGAGGACCATACCACCATCTTTGTGGTGGTAGACCGGTTGTCAAAAATGGCACACTTTATCCCTATGAAAGGCACTCCCTCTGCGTCCGAGACTGCACAGGTATTCATCAGAGAAATCATCAGACTCCATGGAGTACCCGCCAACATTGTCTCAGATCGGGGGGTACAATTTACTTCCCCATTCTGGAGGTCCTTATGCAAAGCCTTAAAGATCGAGCTATCTTTCTCTTCCACTTATCACCCCCAGACAAATATGCAAACAGAGAGGACCAACCAAAACCTCGAACAATACCTCCGCTGCTTTTCTTCATTTACTCAAGATGACTGGATCTCTTTGCTTCTGCTAGCTGAATTCACCTACAACAATTCTACACACTCTGCTACAAAACAAACCCCATTTTTTGCCAATTCATCATCATTCCTGCCCATCTCCATCCCAGAATGTCCTGTACCAGCAGTTCATGAAACAATAAATTTTTTTTCTCTCAACAATCAGCTCTTGCAAGAAACTATGGCCAGGACACAGGAACACAATAAAGAAGTTTTTGATAAAAAGAAACGTGGAGAACTGTTACTGGCACCCGGTAATCTAGTTTGATTTTCTACACTGAACCTGAAGATGGCATGCCCTTCGAAAAGGCTGGGTCCTAAATTCATAGGCCCATTTCCTGTGAAGAGGAAAATCAATGAAGTGGCTTATGAGTTGGAACTTCCTGAGTCACTTAAAATTCATCCTGTTTTCCATGTAACACTATTAAAACCCGCTGTTGCTAATTCATTTCCTGGCCGAAGCTCTGACCCTCCTGATCCTATATTAGTAGATGGGGAAGAGGAATTTGAGGTAGAAGCAATAGTGGATTGCAGGAGGAGAAACAATCAAACTCAATTCCTGATCAAACGGAAGGGCTATGGGCCCGAGGAGAATTCATGGGAACCTGAAGAAAACATCCACGCTGAGAGTCTGGTTCAATCCTTCAAAAGATTCCATCCTGAAAAATTGGCTTGGATGGGCATCCAGAGGCTGCCCCTTGGGGGGCGATGTCATGAAGATCCTGCCAGTAACAGGCAGATTAGACCCATCGGTGCACGATTGCGGGCGTCTATGCGCACGCGCACATGCACTCGTTAGTGTCTGGCGGGTTATTTAAACCTGTCTGGCACTTGCATCATTGCTGTTTGCTCTGCAGCTCTGTGTATGTGTTCCCTGAAAACCTGATATCTGCTCCTGTTTTGACCCGGCTTGCTTTGAGACTGTTCCTGTTATCCGCCTGTGCTTGATCCTTGTTTGACGATCCCTCTGCCTGCTCCTTTTGTACCTCTGCTGCCAGCCTGCTTTCCGACCCGGCCTGTCTGACATTCCTGGACTTCCATCCAGTCTGCTGAGCCTGTCTGCTGATCCATGCAGTCTGCTGGGTCTGTCTGCTGAGCCATCCTGGCTGCTCACCTGTTTGCTGATTCATCCAGTCTGCTGGGCCTGTATGCTGAGCCATCCAGGCTGTTCACCTGTCTGCTGATCCATCCAGTCTGCTGGGCCTGTCTGCTGAGCCATCCAGGCTGCTCACCTGTTTGCTGATTCATTCAGTCTGCTGGGCCTGTCTGCTGAGTTGTCCAGTCTGCAGTTCCTGTCTACTGATCCATCCTGTCAGCTGTGCCGGCCATCTGATCCTTCTGCTGTTGATCCTGCCAGGCACTCATACCACTCCGCACTCCTGCACCCCTGTCACCACTAACAGGGGCCCTCGAGTCGGAGGCGTAGGAGAGGCCATCCTCTGCAATTCGGGCTCACTCTTTAGGTACGTAACATCAGTTGTCTGAGCCTTTTTTAGCACATGTGCAGACGATCGCATTGTTGCATATTGTAAACTTTGTCTCAGGCAGATCAAGCATGGCAAAAACACCAGCCAGTTGTGTACCACATGCTTGCAAAGACATTTAACTTCCCACCACTCAGCTCATTGGCAAGAGCCACTTAAAAGGGACACAATTCTTCTCCTCCTCACTCCTGAACTTACTGGTCTACCCCCACTATATCTCATGACCTCTCAGCAGCCCCCACTCACAGGGATGATAGTATACTGAAGGGTGTCACAGGTCCTTGCAGCATGTCTGCCAGCAGCACACCACCAGCTGTAGAGTATAGCAGGCAAATTTCTCTGCCCTAGCTGCTTCAGTCCCTGCCACCACATACCCAGTGTCTGAATTCCAGCTTGTTTAAATTGGTGGCTTTCCAACTCCTGCCTTTGATTCTCATGAATTCTGCCCCTTCTGTGAATTTTCAGAATGTGCTGTACCACAATGGCAGGTTCCCAATCACTATTTCTTTGCACGTAAGGCCATTCCAGCTCTGTATCATCACATGGTAGGCAATGTTTTGGCATAGTTGGGAAAGGCAGCCAGCAGCAAGGTCCACGTTACTGCTGACACATGGTCCAGCAAGCATGGTCAGGGATGATATATTTTGTACACAGCACACTGGGTAATTCTGCTTGCAACTATGAAGGATGCAGGACAGGGCTGAGTGCTGGAGCTTGTTTTGCTGCCATGTCTCCCTACAGCTGGTGGTGATGATGCAAGATTTGTCAGCTCCACCCCTTCCCCCTCCTTCTTCTCCATGCCCTCCTCTGCTGAATTGTCCTATGAACCACCAGTACCCCTAAGCATTCAAGGGGCCATTCAATGAGTCAGGCTAAAAAATACCATGCAGCTGGTCTGTCTAGGGGACAGGAGCCACACTGGAGCAGAGATTCTTTCAGATCTGGTTCACACCATGTCAGCTTGAGCCAGGAATGGTGGTGTGAGATAATGGCACTAGCCTCCTGTCCGCCCTATGACAAGGAAAGTTGACACATGTGCCATGCCTGGCACATGTCCTCAATTTGGTTGTGCAGCGTTTATTAAACAGGGCACTTGAGGCAGAGCAAGGAAGAGGAGGACTTCCTTTCCTCTCAAGGCCCACTTTATGCAGACACCATTCTTGCGACACCACAGAACATGCAAGAGGAAAGGGAGGAGGAAGAGGATTCTGGAGGAATTGAAGCAGAGAAAGACATGCCTCAAACCATCTCCAGAACCCCTGGGAGTAATATGTGGCAGGGAGGAGGCAGTTCCAGCTACTGGAATCCTAAGTGACCCAGAGAAGTTTGCTTCCCATGCCTCTACAAAAAATGCGCCTCTCTTATTCTTCAAAGCCTGTGAAAGGACCTGAGAATCCATGGCATCAAAGAGAAGGATCATTATTGGTTGCCAACCCTCCTTGACAACCGTTACAAGGCAAAAGTCCCGGGACCCATCCCGTCCCCACAGAGGGAGCAGAGGATTAAATATCTTGAGGACACCTTAAAGAGGAGTTTACATAACACCTTTCCAGACTCTGGTAGGTTACAGTCTCATTCAAAAGCTAGTTATGAGGCTTCTGTTGGTCAAAGGAGGAGCGTTGGAGAAGGGGGCTGCCTTAGTGATGCATTTCAAAATTTTTTTAGTCCTTGGCGCCCAGGGCTGTCAACTTCCACATCCCATTGGCAGCGTCTGCATCATATGGTGGGAGATTATCTAGGGGCAAAAACGGACATGGGAGCTTTCCAGTTGATGATCCACTGGGTTACTGGGTTATGAGAAAAGACCCAGTATGCAATTGAGCTGCTGGACTGCCCTGCATCCAGGCTGCTTTTTGAACAGGCATTTAGTGCCACCAGAGGTTTTTTGACAGATAAAAGAGTGTGTCTGTCCACAAACTCAGTTGACTGGCTGACATTTATCAAAATGAATCATTCCTGGATTAGCAGCAACTATCAAGCCCCTGATGCTGATGTTGCTGATTAATGCTGCGTACACACGGTCGGAATATCAGACAACAAATGTTTGATGTGAGCTTGTTGTCGGAAATTCCGGCCACGTGTAGGCTCCATCGGACATTTTTTGTCGGAATTTTTGACAAACAAAATTTGGGAGCTGGTTCTCAAATTTTCTGACAACAAAATCTGTTGTCGTAAATTCTAAACGTGTGTACACAATTCCGACACACAAAATTCCGAGCATGTTCAGAATCAAGCAGAAGAGCCACACTGGCTATTGAACTTAATTTTTCTCTACTCATCATACATGTTGTACATCACTGCATTCTTAACGTTCAGCATTTCCGACAACATTTGTGTGACCGTGTGTATGCAAGACAAGTTTTAGCCAACATTCAACAGAAATAAATCCAGGATTTTGTTGTCGGAATGTCTGATCGTCTGTACGCGGCATTTGTGTTTTTGGGATGTGGAATCTCTGTCTAAGCTGCCTAGCTTTTATCTGGAAGAAAATTTTTGGTACAGGTTTCATGGGCACACTTAACACCCAAATGACCAATTTTTCCACACCTGTTGAACAGGTGCATATAATTTAAATTTTTGATGGCAAGGCCAATTCTTGCTTCCATCAAGAGTATCTATATAGGGGTACAATGTGAAGACACCACCAACACTCAAAGCCCAGTTTTTCGTACCTGTTACTTCTATCCAAAGTCTGCTAAACAGACACCAGAATTTATCAAAAAAAATCTTTAATCTTGTTCCGAGTGCACTAAATTGTGTCCTCATCATACAGACTGGCTCCCCAAGCCGTTGTTTACAAAATAAAGAAAGCTTGCAGGGAAAATGTAAATTTTTTTCTTAATATATGTAATTTTTTCTGCAGTAGATTCTATACACAGTACAAATGTGCCATTCTACAGGCAAACTAAGGGGCGTTATATTTGAAGAATTTTTTTTTATTGTTACACTTTAAGCACAATTAAATCCTTGCTCATTTAAAATGATCTTTTTTAAAAACTTTTTTTGCATTGATACATGTCCTCCAGGGCAGTACCCGGACCCCATACCCATTGTATGCTCAATAACTTGCATATAAGCCTTCAAAATGCGCACTTTTGATTTTTCAATGGGGTTCATTGTTCAGCTTTTTAAACCCAGGGGGTTGAAGGAAAAAAATAATCCAATTATCCTATCCACACATTTGATCCTCCCGCTGTGCTATTGTGTTCTGACTGCAGGGAGCCTTCCCCGCTGTCAGAACAGAATGATCAGTGCTTCAGGCTATAGCCAGCAACACTGATCAATCAGGAATAAACTGACAGGGTGGTTGTACACAAATCAAACTTCTGCACAACCAGGGTGCCCATACGTGGATTGAAATTTGTCTGGTCCTTGCTGACCCAGTCAGTTTTCAATCAATGTATAGCCTGCTTTAGCTACATGAACTTTTTTTCTTAGGGCTGGTTCACACCAGGACACTCATAAGAACATGCTGCATATTCCTGTGCGATACACCTGCAGTGTAGTGCTGTGTGATTTGTGCCCATTATTTTTGAATGGGCTGAATTGCACTAAACTTCACCAAAAGCAGTGCATGCGCTACTATAAAAATGCACTGCAACCAGATTGCATGGTACTTCTATACCATGCTCTCCAGTGCAGGCAAAGATACTGCATTCACAACTTGTGTTTGGAGTGTCATTATTTTAATATTGACACCAACTGCAAATTGCAAAAGTGGTGTATTTTGTATGTGATATGGGTTTCCCACACTATGTTCTGGTGTGAACAGGCACTGAAGGTGTATTCCCACTTTTGCACTCAAATGTGAGAAAAGCCCACTACATTTTTGTTATGTGTTCCTATTCACATAACATGCCTAAAGTTTTCTTAAGATGTGTTTTACCTTTTATATTTCAATAAATGTATTGTAGTTTTGAAAAAGAAATGGTTTGGTAAGAAAAAAAAAAAAAAAAAAAAAAAAAAATATATATATATATATATATATATATATACTTTACATACTGTACTTATATAACGGACATATCAGAGAAAATGAACGTCCAATACAACTGTAACAACAATATAAGCAATAGCAGTAGACAACATATTTCTTTTGAATGTTTCTCAGGAAGTGGTGTCTTGGCTTACTGCAATTTTCTTTTGAACAATGTTACAGTGAGACTGCCCCAAGTCTTTCCTCATTAACATACAAACAACAGAACAGAACACTTAACAAAAAAATATGTTACTTTTTTTAAAAGTTTTAGTTTAAAAGGTTATATGAATGGGGAAATGTTACAAATATAAAACAGGTGTTATCCCAATTTGTCTGCAAATTGTATCTAGATCCATATTCTAATATGTACACTATTTGTAGGCTAGGATAGGGAAATGTAACAACCACTGTCATTTCCTATGCTTTCTGGGACTATGCTTGCCAGACTGGAAGTAAGGGGAAATCTTTGACAGTGCACCAGGCAATAATAAAAAGCTGATGCATTTATAACTGAGTTCTGGAAAATAGGAAAACATGACAGGGGTCTATCTCTTTGCTACACTTTCCAAAATACCTACAGTGGGGACAGAAAGTATTCAGACCCCCTTAAATTTTTTACTCTTTGTTATATTGCAGCCATTTGCTAAAATCATTTAAGTTCATTTTTTTCCTCATTAATTTACACACAGCACCCCATATTGACAGAAAAACACAGAATTGTTGACATTTTTGCAGATTTATTAAAAAAGAAAAACTGAAATACCACATGGTCCTAAGTATTCAGACTCTTTGCTGTGACACTCATATATTTAACTCAGGTGCTGTCCATTTCTTTTGATCATTCTTGAGATGGTTCTACACCTTCATTTGAGTCCAGCTGTGTTTGATTATACTGATTGGACTTGATTAGGAAAGCCACACACCTGTCTATATAAGACCTTACAGCTCACAGTGCATGTCAGAGCAAATGAGAATCATGAGGTCAAAGGAACTGTCTGAAGAGCTCAGAGACAGAATTGTGGCAAGGCACAGATCTGGCCAAGGTTACAAAAAAATGTATGCTGCACTTAAGGTCCCTAAGAGCACAGTTGCCTCCATAATCCTTAAATAGATGACGTTTGGGACGATAAGAACCCTTCCTAGAGCTGGCCGTCCAGCCAAACTGAGCTATCGGGGGAGAAGAGCCTTGGTGAGAGAAGTAAAGAAGAACCCAAAGATCACTGTGGCTGAGCTCCAGAGATGCAGTCGGGAGATGGGAGAAAGTTGTAGAAGGTCAACCATCATTGCAGCCCTCCACCAGTCAGGGCTTTATGGCAGAGTGGCCCGACGGAAGCCTCTCCTCAGTGCAAGACACATGAAAGCCCGCATTGAGTTTGCTAAAAAAACACCTGAAGGACTCCAAGATGGTGAGAAATAAGATTCACTTTCAAAATCTTTTATTGTTTTTTTGCAAAAACAAGAAAATAGAATACAGAATTTGTATCAACATATCGTGTAACATCAATTGTTAAATAACAAACCCCTGCAGGAGCAGGAGAGCTAACAGTGGAGAGGCTCAATATGATTGTCTAAATATTTCGAATAGGAGCAAAGCCTGTAGAGAAGTTACTGGAACATATATAGAAAGGGACCACTAGGATCATTGACCGTTGTCCAGAGTGGCTCTAGGAGATCCCACCGGCACCCCTGAAGAGATCATGCTGTGCCCAGTAGGAGCCCCTACACCTCCCTTTACCAGCTATTGTCCTAAGGCCCTAGGGTCCCAAATATCGTTTCATACTAAATACTTTAGGCTAAAGCCAATCAGTGTGAACCCTGGAACAAAAATCAGTTATTTGTCCTAAAATTAAAGATCTCTGTTCAAGAGAAATAAGATTCTTTGGTCTGATAAGACCAAGATATAACTTTTTTGGCCTTAATTCTAAGCAGTATGTGTGGAGAAAACCAGGCACTGCTCATCACCTGTCCAATACAGTCCCAACAGTGAAGCATGGTGGTGGCAGCATCATGCTGTGGGGGTGTTTTTCAGCTGCAGGGACAGGATGACTGGTTGCATTCGAGGGAAAGATTTATGTGACCAAGTACAGGGATATCCTGGACAAAAACCTTCTCCAGAGTGCTCAGGACCTCAGACTGGGCCGAAGGTTTACCTTCCAACAAGACAATGACCCTAAGCACACAGCTAAAATAATGAAGGAGTGGCTTCACAACAACTCTGTGACTGTTCTTGAATGACCCAGCCAGAGCCCTGACTTAAACCCAATTGAGCATCTCTGGAGAGACCTAAAAATGGCTGTCCACCAACGTTTACCATCCAACCTGACAGAACTGGAGAGGATCTGCAAGGAGGAATGGCAGAGGATCCCCAAATCCAGGTGTAAAAAACTTGTTGCATCTTTCCCAAAAAATACTCATGGCTGTATTAGATCAAACGAGTGCTTCTACTAAATACTGAGCAAAGGGTCTGAATACTTAGGACCATGTGGAATTTCAATTTTTCTTCTTTAATAAATCTGCAAAAATGTCAACAATTCTGTGTTTTTCTGTCAATATGGGGTGCTGTGTGTAAATTAATGAGGAGAAAAATGAACATAAATGATTTTAGCAAATGGCTGCAATATAACAAAGAGTGAAAAATGTAAGGGGGTCTGAATACTTTCCGTCCCCACTGTATAATAACACCCACTTTGACAAAGAAATACATTATTATAATTTTTTTTTATTGAGATGTTAGTTTGGTTTACATAATTTTAGTGGGGATCATTTTTGGAAAATGTAAAGTGAAACATTATAAATGCAAAATTTTATTTAAAAAAACATGTCTGGGGAATTCTCTGACCCTACCTGTGAAGTGGCACATGCATGCAATGAATATGACCTACTATAGAAACACTGACATTTACAAAGATAAAAGTTTTTTCAAACCTTCAAATGCCAGCAAAATGACAGCTCCCAGCTGCTTTATTCTGTTTGACACAGAGTGGCCTGGGATTCCATTTATCTATACCAGATCCCTATCCTAGATGAGCGTCTCATATTAATGCAAATTGATGGCCCCAGACAAAAAGCAAACATGGCATGGGGTCCCCATTAATTCATAGCAGGCCCTTCAGGTCTGTTATGAATTTTAAAAAGGAACCCCATGTAGTAATAAATAAAATGATGTGGCCCCCCAAAATCTATACCAGACACTTTGGGCCTATATCAATTTTAAGGCGGAACCCAAGAAAAAAAAGTGTGAAGGTCCCCAAAAAATAACAGACCCTTATCTGAGCATGCAGCTTGGCAGACCAACCATGTAGCATGCAGCTTGGTTTTCCCCAATGTTGCCCTCAACATGGGGGAGACCTCTCTGGTAAAGCACCATGCCTTCAAATTTATGAGGACATATGCCACTTCCACGCAACCATGGCCTGGTGGTGCTGGGGATCAGGCAGGGTATTATCGGAATCTGGAAGCATCCTTTAACCCTTTCGCTGCCAGGCCCTGTGCTCCATTTTGTACACCCAGGTGGCCAGACCATTTTTTGCAACTTTTCCTTAGCTTTTTTATTCTTCACTTATAGCTTTCAGAATTTGTGAAAGACCCCCCAAACCATATATTCCAGACCCCTCGGTATTTGTGCAAAGGTGTATCAAACCAATATATTTGCAAAAAATACACTAAAACCATTATTAGCATAAAAAAACACAGCAAATTTTACAAAATTCCTACTAAATATAAAAGATTAACCTGTATTGAGTTAATAAATAACAAATATTTGTAACTTTTAACCACTTGACAACTGGGCACTTAAACCCCCTTCCTAACCAGACCAATTTTCAGCTTTCGGTGCTCTCACACTTTGAATGACAATTACTCAGTCATGCAACACTGTACCTATATGAAATTTATGTCCTTTTTTCACACAAATAGAGCTTTTTTTTGGTGGTATTTAATCACCGCTGGGTTTTTTATTTTTTGCGCTATAAATCAAAAAAGACTGAAAATTCAATAAAAAAAAAAAAAAAATTAAAAGTATTGGCTAGTATTGGCAGAGTATTGGCTAGTATTGGCAGAGTATTGGCTAGTATTGACAGAGTATTGGTGAGTATTGGCGGAGTATTGGCAGAGTATTGGCGAGTATTGGTATGCCCCGTACACACGGTCGGACTTTGTTCGGACATTCCGACAACAAAATCCTAGGATTTTTTCCGACGGATGTTGGCTCAAACTTGTCTTGCATACACACGGTCACACAAAGTTGTCGGAAAATCCGATCGTTCTGAACGCGGTGATGTAAAACACGTACGTCGGGACTATAAACGGGGCAGTGGCCAATAGCTTTCATCTCTTTATTTATTCTGAGCATGCCTGGCACTTTGTCCGTTGGATTTGTGTACACACGATCGGAATTTCCGACAACGGATTTTGTTGTCGGAAAATTTTATCTCCTGCTCTCCAACTTTGTGTGTCGGAAAATCCGATGGAAAATGTCCGATGGAGCCCACACACGGTCGGAATTTCCGACAACACGCTCCGATCGGACATTTTCCATCGGAAAATCCGACCGTGTATACGGAGCATTAGAGTATTGGCGAGTATTGGCAGAGTTTTGCAGTATTGCACAGTGTTGCAGAGTATAGCACAGTGATGCAGAGTATTGCAGTGTTGCAGAGTATTGCAGTATTTCAGAGTATTGCAGTGTTGCAGAGTATTGCAGTATTGCAGAGTATTGCAGTATTGCAGAGTATTGCAGTGTTGCAGAGTATTGCAGTGTGATGCACAGTGTTGCCCCCAAAACCATATATTTTCTGAAAGAATATGACCTCTAGAATGAAAAGAAGGTGCTACTGATTTTTTAGACCCCGCGGTATTTGCGCAAATGTTTATCAAACCAATGTATACGCAAAAAATACACTAAAACCATAATTAGCAGATAAAACCACAGCTAATTTTAAAAAATCCCTGCTAAATCCCTACTAAATATAAAAGCTTAATCTGTATGAAGTTAATAAATAACAAATATTTGTAAATTTGAATTTTCGCCTTTTTGCGTGGTTCCCATTCAGACCTTCCTCCAGAGGGTCTGAATGGGAACCACAAGATTATTATGGTTTTATTCTGAACATGTGGTTCATTTAACCCCCCCAGTGACTGCTCAATTTATTATTTTTCTGTTGGGTTACATTGCATATCAACCTTTCAAGATTAGTGCCCTGTCTTTGATTGAGCTTAAAAATTAAAGATTATAGGTATTCAACACTACCTCTTACTCCTTGTACTTGCATATGTACTGTTCAAACTTGCCTATACACTATATATTCTTTGTATACTGACATGTATTATTCAATTCTACTTAGTAGAGTGTACTCCTATTAACATCTCATGTACATCTATTTTTCAGTAGTTACTCAGACCAGGGAGGAGCCGGTCTTTTCCAGCTGCTCATGGACCAACAAGTTTTCTCCCAGGCTGGCGGGGTTCTCCCTTCATGTTCTTTCTTACTCCTCTTTCTTTTCCCCTTTCTGTCTTTCTTTTTCCCTTTCCTCCCAGGGGTGGCACCATTCTCCACTCGGCGCATGGGGGGCCATCTTGCGCCCAATTGGACGCATTCGGCCCTCCTTGTTTTCTGGCAGTCACGTTGCATGGTTGCCACTAATTGCCATAATTAACAAGTCATGGTTACTTTTTTAAATTAATTTTTCAATAAAATTTATTTAAATATTTTACCTACTTTCTCATTTCCATTTTGAGTGACCCGCTTTCAAAAGTTCCACCAGAGGAGGGGGCGCATGCGCGGTCGGCTCCAAGATGGCTGCTTAAGCCCGGAGCTCCGCACTGCCTCAGCCAGACAGCGCACATAGCGGGGGATCCGGGGCCCCGAGGACCGCAAATAACACCCACACCGCGAGCGTAACAGCTGGGGCACAAGCCCAAGAAGGCAGGTTCGTTCAGGAGGGACCTGGAGCCGCTCTTTAGAGCTTCGGCAGGACGGGCCGAATCCAAGATGGCGGACGCCATGCTGCAGACTACACAGAACGCTGCACAGCATGCTGAGGAGAGACAGGGAGACAGGATGTCTTATGCTGCAGCGACCCGCGCTTCCCATCCTGGGACCCCAGTGAGTACTGTTAAACCTGCTGCTCTCACCCCAGCATATGCAGAGCCCATCACTTCACAGTCACTGGAGGAGCTTCAGCACATGTCCATGGGGCCTATTTCTCCTCACACAGGGACAGGGCCTGTAATGTCTGAAATCCCCTCTCACACACTGCTCTCAGCTCCAGACCTCTTCTCCCAATTGTCAGCCCTTTTAGATAGAGGCCTAGCTCAAACTGCAGCTAAAATCAAGGGAGACATCAGGGAAGACTTCCAGGTACTAGGTTCCCGGATGGAAGCAATTGAGGATAAACTTGACCATACCATTTCTAAAACCAGACAGAACTCTGCCCACATCCAGGTGTTGCAGGATCAGCTGGATATTGCGCTCTCTCGCATCGATGATCTTGAAAATAGATCTAGAAGGGAGAACTTCAGAATTAGGGGGCTCCCAGAATCGATAACGGACACAATATCGGTTGTTCAAGACTTCCTTAAACAAATTATTCCTGACATACCTCCTCATAAGTTGGAAATAGACCGAGCCCACAGGACACTGGGACCCCTCAGGAAAGATGGCCTACCTAGGGATATAGTAGTCAAACTGCACTACTTTTCGGTAAAGGAAGAAGTTATGAAAAAATGCAGATATCAACACCCTCTTACATGCAGAGGCCATACCATACAAGTATTTGCGGACATCTCACCAACCACAATACAAAAAAGGAGGTCGCTGAAACCCCTGCTTACTGTTCTATCTCAACGTGAAATCAAATATAAATGGGCCTTCCCCTTTGCACTGAAGTTTGACTACAAAGGCAAGACACACTCCTTCCGCAGTTTACAAGATGGAGAACGGTTCCTCCTGGACCTTCGCCTCATCTTACAAGAAACGGCAATGGACATGATGAATTCGTCTGCAAGCTCCTCCAAACGCCCATCTCCAGCGAGTCCTCTTCAGCCGGTCTGGGACAAGCCCAAATACAAACGCTCCAAAGAAGCCAGACCCCCATGACACAGCGAGTCAAGATTTTCTTCTCAACACTAACTTTGTTCCTGAACTCTCTCCTCAGTGCTCAGTCTGAGCTTAGAGAGATTCCGGGACAGATGTCTCCTTATTGAGGGAGGGAAGGGGGGAGAAAAGGGAAAGTTTCTAGGGGTTCTGGTTTCAATTACCCTTTTCTCCCTTTAAATTTTTATTTTTTCCCTTCCCCCCTTTTCTCATTGTCTTATTATTCCTAGTTAATTGTTTTCTGGCATCTATACCCATTGTGGCCTATAGAGGTCCCTTTTATGAGAAGCTAACTACAGGGTAACAGAGTTGCTGTAGGCTCTCCTTGTTGTTGCTCAGGGCTTAATGCTATTTCCCCATTTAGCACTGGCTTCCAGGTGGTTTTAGGCATATGGTTACTACTGTAAATAATCGCGGAAGTTCAACATCTAATCATAGTCGTAGAAAAGCTTACTAGATGGGCCCGGTCCCGCTCCCCCTTGGTTGGTCACTGACGTGTCGTCCCCCCCCGGTTCCTTTATTTTGC
The DNA here is from genome assembly GCF_042186555.1 of Aquarana catesbeiana. Lineage (NCBI taxonomy): Eukaryota > Metazoa > Chordata > Amphibia > Anura > Ranidae > Aquarana > Aquarana catesbeiana. Next base: position 249,890,706 of record NC_133325.1, on the reverse strand, counting down.
CTGGGGGAGGGGGGATTGCTGGGTGGTGGGCGGTCGGGGACCTCTGATCCCCCAAATTAGAGTGATCCTATTTTTATAGTTAGGTTGTTTAACTTAAGGTGCGCCGAGGCTGGGGCAGTCAACCTGCGCCTCCCCCTACCCCGAGGTGTTGGTAATTCCTTCTCCCTGTGTTAGGAGTCCGCCCTGTACGCAGGGACTGGACGTGTATGGCTCTCCAATGAGTGATGTGCTCCAAAGTGAAAGTGGAAACTCCTGCGCTGTCGGGGGGGGGGGGCTATGCTAAAAGGACACTGCTGCAACACCTAAGTACTGATCCAAGGCAGGACAAATGGGACAAAAGTGGGGGAAGATGGTAGTTGCGCTGTGATGAAGGGGGGGAGGGAAGCTACAAAGATGACTAAAGTGGCAAAGTGAACTAAAAAAGCAGAAACGGGCCAATGCATGAATAGATCCTACATGCTAAAAGAACATGGTGGTGATGCAGTGCAGTGCAACGTAGCTGATCAACATGACATGTTGCGGGCAGACAAAGCCTAATATATAAAGGTAATCGTGAAACAGTGACTGCTTGAATATAGCAAAACAAAAATGCATATACCAACACAAATAGGGTGAATAATGACACAATGCAAAAAAAAAAAAATATATATAATGCAAGAAAAATATATGTGGGCTAGTGCCCCATTAGCAAAAACGTGCCAGATCCTGGTGAACTACAAGTGACAAATCCCTAGGACAAACATGAATATTAGTTCTATCATCCAGTCCAAAAAGCAAAAACACGTGATGAGAAACACAAAACAAGTCCAATCGTGAAGGGAGGGGGGATCTTCAGTGAGGACACCTCCGTGTTTGCAAGCCGCTTACCTTACAGCTGTAAGGTGTACAGCCTGTGTTGCAAATGACCCGCAGGTGTAGACGTTCCATGTATACAGGCAGTGACAATGATGAACATGCCAAGCGAAATATAAAAAATAAAAAGTATACAGCATGTAAAATAACTCTGCAACGACCACAGTGGAGGGGGGGCAAGACACACACAGGGGGAGGTTGCACTCACTTTCATGAAGTGAGTGTGGGCATCAATCCACGAGCGCCGAGCTCGTATGCCTCCAGGAGTGTCACCAATCTGGAATCTGTCCCCGTGCCTGGAAACTGGAATATGTCCCTGTGCCTCTCTCCTCAGTGTTCGTCAGGTAGAGTAGTGATGTACAGCGTGAGGGGGAAAGAGACGCACATAGCGTGATCCCATATAAAAGGTATATTTAATTAATAAAACAAGTCCAATCAACTTACATTTAAAACAATGCTGCAGTGTGTAGTAACTACGAGCGCCGAGCTCGTCTCCTGTTGTTTTGTCTCAACAGGACATTTTTATGTGTTTTTTTGCATTTTTGCTTACTCACGTCACCAACACGCACATTCACCTGTTGGTACAATTTAATATTTTTTGATTGCACGTATTTCCTAAATGATTATCTAACACACATTCTGCACCTCTGCTTTTCACACCATGTGATGCTTGACAAATAAGATATGCACTTGATAGGTTCTGTTTTATATTCATTTATAGTTTTTTTCATATCATTATTTTAATAATATACACTTCTTACCAATACACACCTTATGAACAGCGCCACATTCCCCACTAGAGTTCTTAATTTTGCAGTTGGTCGTCTGCCTGTTGTTGTCCATTTTCCACACAAGAAAGGAAGGGTTTCCTTCTCCACACTCGCTATGGTTCTCCACAGCTTCGTAGATCAGGTAAGCGTTGGTGGATTGGTGGTGGGCCCACCCCCTCTGCTCCATGGCGGTTGACAATTTATCGTCTCCCCCACTTCGGGTAGCGACTCATAATACCCAAGGGCTGAACTCGCCTTCTAAACGAAGGAAGGTCTTGGATTATATGAAGTCCCGCAAAATTGATATTCTGCTTCTTCAAGAAACACACTTCCCGATCCGGTACAATCCCACTTTCCTTCATGCTCATTTCCCCTTATTTTATTTAGCCAACGCGGAAGATAAAACTAGAGGGGTAGCTATCCTCATCTCCAAGAGTTGTAGATTTACTTTACAACAGGTGCTGCAGGACCCAGAGGGGAGGTTTATCCTGGTAAAGGGTTCTATAGAGGGTAGACTATTTTCTCTGGTATCCTACTACGCCCCGAACGCGGGTCAACTCAAATTCTTTAGTAACTTGTTTAAGACTCTTGATCCCCTACTGGAAGGCTCCATAATCTTTGGTGGAGACTCTAATGTCGCCTTTGACCAGGGTCTAGATAGGTCCAAACCCCCCCGTGCTCAATCCGTTCACCGGACTAGGACCAGCTCTAAAATAGCTAAATTGATATACTTACAAGGCCTCACGGACATTTGGAGAGAGTTAAACCCAACCAAAAAAGACTACACTCATTTCTCCCATGCTCACCAATCCTATGCCCGACTGGACCATTTGTTGATCTCCAATAACCTAATTCCATCAGCCAGAAAAGCACAGATTTCAGACACAGTGTGGTCCGATCACTCCTTGTTGAGTGTAACGATAGACAACCTTGCCCCACAAACCAAACCCGCCTTCTGGAAATTTCCAGAAACAATTATCTCCGACCCTATCAGGAAAGTTGAAATCGAAAGGGCTATCTCGGACTACTTTACACTAAATGACACTGCTGATGTTTCAGCTGAAACCTTATGGGCCGCTCATAAGGCGACCATTCGGGGGAAACTAATCCAGATATCCTCCCAAATTAAAAGGGAACACAGGGTAGACATAGACAATCTTGAAAAGACCTTCCACAAACTGTGTTCGGAGCACAAGAGAGACCCAGCCCGGGTTCCGGTATCCCAGCTGGATGCTGCACGCCTGGAGCTCAATTTAGCTCTTACAGTTAAGGCAGAAAAACGCATTTTATGACAAGGAGCGAAATACTACTACCAAAAAGATAAACCTGGGTCTCTCTTGGTCTCCCGACTCACACCACGCACACACTCGTACACCTTCCCTAGAATTAAAATAACAAGCCAACAACACACGGCAAATCCTCTGAAAGTCATGGAAGCCTTCCATGGATTCTATGCGAATCTTTATAGTGAACATAAGTCGAGTGAGACTTGGGATGTTACCAAATTCTTGGATGACCTGCCGATTCCCACTCTGTCAGCAGAACACAGGGATAGACTTGAAGCTCCGGTATCGACTAAGGAGGTCCTAGCGGTAATGAAAAACCTAAAGAGATGCTCGGCTCCGGGTCCAGATGGCTTCTCCACTCCATATTATAAAGCTTTTGCGAACACTTTAGCACCGTTCCTAGCCAAATTTATTAACTCTAAAATCAAAGGGGAGCCTCTGGGCCTGCAGCTGAATGCTGCGTTCATGTCACGGACAAATACTCACCGAGGCCGAGATGCCGAGAGCAGCTCGCCCTTACGACCACGCGCACCCAGACCCCCGAAATGGGTACAGAAGGCTGAGGGCACGCGGAGGCACGGGCTGCCGGTAGGATAGTGGGTACCAAGGCTGGAAGCGGGTGTCTTGGGATCCGCAGAAGCAGAGCTGAAAATACAAGCAGAGGTTAGGGAAAAAGCAGGTAGAAATCAGGGTATCACAAGATCCAGCAGAGCGGTGGTTAAGCAGGCCAGGGTTCGGTGCACAGATCAGGCAGGTATAATCAAGATAGTCCAGCAAAGTGGTAGTTAAACAGTCCGGGGTTTGGTACACAGATCAGGCAGTAAGTACAGGGACAATCCAGGAGAGAAGTGGTTAACAGTCCAGGGTTCGGTACACAGATCAGGCAGTAAGTACAGGGACAATCCAGGAGAGAAGTGGTTAACAGTCCAGGGTTCGGTACACAGATCAGGCAGTAAGTACAGGGACAATCCAGGAGAGAAGTGGTTAACAGTCCAGCTGAGGGTTCGGTACACAGAGACAGGCAGATCACAGGGTAACACAGGCTCAGGGAACAGGGAGAGCTGACGACAAACCAGCAACCCGACTGGGCGCTGGAGCCGTCAGATATAGTTTCCCTGCCCGGCGAGCGCGTCAGTGTGACGCGCTACCGGGCACCCGCACGGGCGACGGCATGCACACGAGGACCGCCGTACACCCGCGCGCGCCGCACCATCAGGCCGCGGACGGGTGTGCGGTGAAGCGCCCGTCCCGTGCACATGCGCACCGGAGCCCGGCGAGCAGAGACGCTCCCTGGCTCCTGACAGTGCCCCCCTCCTAAGGGCGGACACTGGACGCCAAGGCTGGCCATCAATTCCGGATGATCTTGATGAAACGTTTGAATTAACTGTGGGGCGTGCAGATTCCTGGCGGGCTCCCAAGAATTATCTTCGGGGGGATACCCCTTCCATTGAATCAGGTACTGTAGCTGCCTGCCCCTCTTTCTACAACCTAGAATGGATTCCACTTCGAATTCATTCTCGCCATCGATTCTGACTGGCGGAGGAGGGGGTTCTCTTCTTCCCGGAAAAGGGCTGGGCACCACAGGCTTCAATAGTGACACATGGAAAACGGGGTGAATCCGATATGTCTTGGGAAGTGCCAACTCAACAGCCACAGGGTTGATGATCCTCCTGACTTGAAAAGGCCCAATAAATTTAGGCCCGAGCTTTCGAGATGGCAGTGGTAATCTCAGATTAACGGTGGACAGCCAGACCTCGTCTCCTACGTCGAATCTTGGGTTTGCCTTTCTGCCCCGGTCGTACTGTTTCTTGTAGTCCTCCTGGGTTTTGCGTAGTGTGTCTTGAATTCTCTGAAAGTTAGATTGTAACGAAATTATCCTATCCTGGACTGCAGGGACTGCTGTTTCGGGGATATTGTTAGCAAAGGACGTGGGATGGAACCTGCAATTGGTCCAGAAGGGAGTCTGGTTGGTAGAGGCATGGATTGAGTTATTGTACGCAAATTCAGCGTAGGAGAGTAGGCTCGCCCAATCATCCTGAGAACCCGAGCAGAAGCAGCGGAGGTATTGCTCTAGCGTCTGGTTGGTCCTCTCTGTCTGGCCATTGCTTTGGGGATGATAAGCTGAAGAAAGACAAATGTTGATACCCAGTGCCTTGCAGAGTTCCTTCCAGAATTTGGACGTGAATTGGACGCCTCTGTCTGACACGATGCTCCTTGGTATCCCATGGAGCCTAACAACCTCCTTTAGAAAGATGTTGGCCGTGTCTACGGCAGAGGGAGTACCCCTCATGGGCAGGAAATGGGCCATTTTGGAAAGGCGGTCGACAACGACAAGGATGGTGGAAAAATTCTCTGAGATGGGTAGGTCAACAATGAAGTCCATGGACACATCAACCCATGGTCGTTCCGGAATGGGCAAAGGTCTGAGCAGACCCCAGGATTTGGTGTTTTGGCCCTTGTTTCGCTGGCACAGGGAACAGGACGCCACATATTCTTTACAATCCCTTCTCCATCCTGGCCACCAAAAAGAACGAGAAAGGAGTTCAGCCGTCTTCTTATTCCCAAAATGTCCTGCCATCTTGTGATCATGACACATCTGAAGGGCTAAAGGCCGAGTCACTTGTGGTACAAATATTTTTCCTTTAATCCAGAAGAGATCTTCGTATCTTTTCAAGGAATGCACAGCTGGTTCTGTGCATGCGCCTGATGAAGATTTGATGGATGATATTAAGTCTGCCTGAGTTAGTCCGAGGAAATTTTGAGGAGAGAGGATCGTGCTGGGTGTTGGTATTTGAGAGTCTGCGGAAAACATCCGTGAAAGGGCATCGGCCTTCCCGTTCTTTGCCCCAGGTCTGTATGCTATATGGAAATTGAAGCGAGAAAAGAAGAGGGCCCAACGGGCTTGGCGGGGTTTTAACCGTCTTGCTGTTCTGAGGTATTCGAGATTCTTGTGATCCGTAAAGATCATCACCGGGTGAACGGCCCCCTCCAGCAGATACCTCCATTCCTCTAAAGCGAACTTTATAGCCAGCAGCTCTCTGTCACCCACATCGTAATTGAGTTCCGGTGGACTGAGTTTCCGAGAAGCGAAAGCTACTGGGTGCAGGATGGCCTTTGGTCCCTGTCTCTGGGAGAGAATTGCTCCAGTTGCGATTTCTGATGCGTCCACCTCCAGTATGAAGGGTTGAGTCGGGTCAGGATGGCAGAGGATTGGAGCGGAACTGAACAATTTTTTTTAACTTAAGGAAAGCCTCTTGAGCAGCTGCGGACCACTGAAAAGAACTGTGTTGCCGGGTTAATTGGGTAATAGGTGCCACGATGGCCGAGAATCCAACAATAAATTTCCGATAGAAATTGGCGAATCCTATAAACCTCTGTACTCCTTTTTTGTTAGATGGGGCCGGCCACTCCTGAATTGCCTGAATCTTCTGTGGGTCCATTGCGACCCCATTGGTTGAAAGTATGAATCCCAGGAACTGTATGGTTGATTTCTCAAACTCGCACTTTTCGGCTTTCAGGTATAGCTTGTGTTGTTGAAGAATGGCAAGAACCGTTTTAACATGCCTCTTGTGCATCTCTAGCGTAGGGGAGAAGATAAGGATATCATCCAGATATACCACAAGGAAGTCATCTAAATATTGTCGAAATATGTCATTCACTAGATGTTGGAAGGTGGCTGGAGCGTTGCAGAGTCCGAATGGCATCACTAAATACTCGAAGTGCCCGAATCTGGATCTAAAAGCCGTCTTCCATTCGTCTCCAGCCCTGATCCTGACGAGATTGTAGGCCCCTCGGAGATCAAGTTTAGAGAACACCTTAGCTGATCGGAACCTCTGGAATAACTCGGGAATGAGCGGTAACGGGTACCGGTTCTTAATTGTGATGTTGTTAAGCTGTTGATAATCTACGCAGGGTCTTAAGGTACCGTCTTTTTTCCCAACGAAAAAGATACCCGCTCCGGCGGGTGAAGATGAAGGGCGGATGAAACCTTTCTCAAGGTTTTCGTCTATATACTGCTTTAGAGCCTCCAGCTCGGTTTCCGAAAGAGGGAATATCCGGCCAAATGGAATCTCGGATCCAGGAAGAAGGTCAATTGGACAGTCGTAGGCCCGGTGAGGTGGTAGGCGGTCAGCCATTTGTTTACTGAAAACCTCTTGAAACTCAAGGTACTCGGAGGGGATGTGTTGGAGATTGCCTGGTGGTGCCACCATTGTGGCGCACACTTTGGAATCCGGGAGCAGGCAGTGCTGAGAGCAATACTGCAAAGAGAAGGATACTGTCTTGGTACTCCATTTGATTAGTGGATCATGAGCTTGTAACCATGGTAGGCCAAGTATGACGGGAAAGATTGGTGAATGAATTAAGTCAAGCCGTAAGAACTCCCGGTGGCCGGAATCTGTGATTACTGAAATAGGTTGGGTCTCCTGGGTGATGGGACCTGAGCGAGGAAGGGATCCGTCAGCCAAATGTATTTGTAGATCCTGCTCTTTGGTTTGTAAAGGGATCTTCAACCTGCGTGCCAGGGCAGAATCTATGAAACAACTGCAGGCTCTGGAATCAACGATGGCCTGCAAGCGAGTCTCCCTTTCCGGAAGCTGTAGGGAAATAAACAACATCACATAAGCCTTGGGAATGTTATTGTTTGGAAAGTTCAATACGTTTGACTGAGGGAACTTACTGGGCCTGATCGGACAGCTGCGTAGGAAGTGTCCGGTTCCTCCGCAATAGAGGCATAGGTTAGACTGCCGCCTGCGCTGCTTCTCTTCGGAGGTTAATGGACCTCGGACCAAGCCGAGCTGCATTGGTTCGACCTCAGGGACCGATGCAGCGGTAACTGAAGATGAGGTTGAGGATACTGTGGAGTGAGGCCTTGGCGACGCCCAGGTGGGGCGAGGCAACTGAAACCGTTCTGAGCGCCGCTCCCGAAGACGCCGTTCGAGCTTCGTTGAATGAGTTCCTCTAGTGAAGCAGGGGTCTCCATCCTAGCTAACTCGTCTTTGAGTAATTCGGACAAGCCTTGACGGTATTGATAACGTAGGGCCGGCTCGTTCCAGTTTGTATCGGCCGCCCACTTACGGAATTCCACAGTATAGTCCTCAATAGGTCTTCTTCCTTGAGACAGATGGTGCAAGATAGCTTCAGCTGTAGCCATACGTTGCGGATCATCGTAGAGCTGGGTCATGCTCTCAAAGAAGGCCTCGATAGTGTTCAGGGCAGGACTGCTCTGTTCCATTAAGCTGTGGGCCCAAGCCTGGGGTTCTTCGGATAGCAAGGAAATCACAAACCCCACCTTGACGATTTCCGAGGAGAAGGTTCTCGGCTGTAGAGCGAAGTAGAGGGAACATGCGTTTTTAAAAGCCCTAAACTTCTTGCGGTCCCCCGAGAACCATTCAGGTGTAGGGACCCTGGGCTCAGGAAGGGCCATGACCACAGTGGGGTTGGCCGGAGCTTGGGGAAGTGAACCCCCACTGCTGGGTGCAGGAGTTGCGGCTGCGGAGGGTAGTGACCCGGTGATCTGCTGCAGACGGTTATCAATTTGTGAATAACCTTCTTGTAACTTCTGTACGGAGTCAGAGAGGATTGATACTTGTTGGCACAGGATCTCCAGAGGAGAGCGCGCTCTGTCGGCCTCGGACATCTGGCTGGTTTTTACTGTCACGGACAAATACTCACCGAGGCCGAGATGCCGAGAGCAGCTCGCCCTTACGACCACGCGCACCCAGACCCCCGAAATGGGTACGGAAGGCTGAGGGCACGCGGAGGCACGGGCTTCCGGTAGGATAGTGGGTACCAAGGCTGGAAGCGGGTGTCTTGGGATCCGCAGAAGCAGAGCTGAAAATACAAGCAGAGGTTAGGGAACAAGCAGGTAGAAATCAGGGTATCACAAGATCCAGCAGAGCGGTGGTTAAGCAGGCCAGGGTTCGGTGCACAGATCAGGCAGGTATAATCAAGATAGTCCAGCAAAGTGGTAGTTAAACAGTCCGGGGTTCGGTACACAGATCAGGCAGTAAGTACAGGGACAATCCAGGAGAGAAGTGGTTAACAGTCCAGGGTTCGGTACACAGATCAGGCAGTAAGTACAGGGACAATCCAGGAGAGAAGTGGTTAACAGTCCAGGGTTCGGTACACAGATCAGGCAGTAAGTACAGGGACAATCCAGGAGAGAAGTGGTTAACAGTCCAGCTGAGGGTTCGGTACACAGAGACAGGCAGATCACAGGGTAACACAGGCTCAGGGAACAGGGAGAGCTGACGACAAACCAGCAACCCGACTGGGCGCTGGAGCCGTCAGATATAGTTTCCCTGCCCGGCGAGCGCGTCAGTGTGACGCGCTACCGGGCACCCGCACGGGCGACGGCGCGCACACGAGGACCGCCGTGCACCCACGCGCGCCGCACCATCAGGCCGCGGACGGGTGTGCGGCGAAGCGCCCGTCCCGTGCGCATGCGCACCGGAGCCCGGCGAGCGGAGACACTCCCTGGCTCATGACAGTTCATCACCGTCATCCCAAAACCGGATAAGGACCCGGGAGAAGTGTCTAACTACAGACCCATATCTTTGATCAACAACGATCTTAAAATAATGACTAAAGTTATGGCTGACCGCTTAGCATCCTTTATTGGGTCTTATATAGACAAGGACCAGGTAGGGTTCATTCCTGGACGGCAGGGTCCTGACCAAATCAGAAGATCAGTTGATGTGGTCTCGATCTTGCAGTCGGGCTGGGATGGCGGTGGTGATCAAAAAGGTATGTTGTTGTCGCTAGACCTACAAAAGGCTTTTGACTCTGTTTCCTGGCCTTATCTGTTTTCTATTCTAGAAAGATGGGGCTTTGGCCCCCGATTCTCAGGCCTACTTAAATCACTATATTCCAACCCCGAAGCTAGGATTTAATTACAAGGACAATTATCAGAGCCTATTAAAATAGCGAGAGGGACCCGCCAGGGATGCCCGCTATCGCCACTTATATTCGCGATAGCGATCGAATCGTTGGCGATTGCCATCCGCACTAAATCTTACATAGCAGGGGTCAGGTGTGGCCCTAAAATCCACAAATGCGGCTTATTTGCTGATGATCTCATTCTCTACCTTACATCCCCGGTTACATCCCTCCCTGTTGTCTGTAAGCTCCTTGAACAATTTGCCAAGATTTCAGGACTACATGTCAACTATTCTAAATCCCAAGCGCTCAATGTGTCACTCCCAGAGTCACTAGTTTCTGGGTTGAAGGCCTCCTTCCGCTTCTCGTGGAGTGAGTCCTCCATATGATATCTTGGCATCAACCTCACGCCTAAATTTGAACAACTATACCAGGCTAACTACCCCCCCATCTACAAAAAATTGGAATCAGATCTTAACCAATGGTCCCCACACAAAATATCTTGGCTAGGTAAGATAAATTCTATCAAAATGACCCTACTCCCAAGACTACTATATATATTCCGTTCGCTTCTGATCGCCATCAGAAAGGATCATCTCCTGGCGTTTCAAAACAAGGTGGTTAAATTCATTTGGGGAAAGTCGGGTCACCGATTAGCGAGACTATCCTTATATAATCTGAGAAATAAGGGGGGACTAGGCCTTCCAAATTTTTTTTGGTACTACCAAGCTGCTAGCTCAACTATCCACTGTCTACTCTAAATCAGCCAAACCTGATTGGGTAGAAATGGAAAGGCAAGCAGCTCCTTCTTTCACTATAGATTCTCTCCTCTGGGGTTCTCCACAGTCTAGGCCCTCCATCCTATCTCCCTCCTTGTCACAGTCATTGAGAATTTGGGACACTCTTAGGAAAGACCCCTCTCTGGTATCACAAAGCAAACCCTTGGCTCCTGTTTTCCATAACCCGGATTTCTATCCGGGCCTGGATATTAAAGCATTTCAGTGGTGGCTGGACAGGGGGATGTACCAGATCGGGAACTAGTTTACCTCAGCTGGACCAATTTCTCTAGCCCATTGCATTAAACATCTGGACCTACCTAATTCGGAGAGGTTCAGATATATGCAACTATCACACTTTCTTCATTCCATTTGGGTCTCTAAACCGGACCCGCCTCAATTTACCCCATATGAACTATGGTGTGGGCAGCTTCTGGAGCAGAGGGGGGGGGATCTCCATAATCTACTCCTCGCTCGCAACAAACGATAGGAAAACAAGATTCATGCTGGAGTGGGAGAGGGATCTTCAGGAATCCTGGGACCTGGAACACTGGCACAAAACCTTCTTTAGATCCTTTAAAGGCATACTAAATATTTCATTAATAGAAGCTAGCTTGAAGGTCATCACAAGATGGTACCTAACCCCCTCCAGGCTCTCTCTCATGTATCCCTCGGTCTCTCCACTATGCTTCCGCAGCTGTCATATGAAGGGCACCATGATGCACATTTGGTGAGAATGTCCTAAAAGCGGAAGCTTTTGGACTAAAATTTTTCACATCCTTTCTAAAGTCACAGCCCTGACGGTCCCCAGGTCTCCTCTGACGGCTCTACTCAATCACCAAATCCCAGGGGCCCCGAAATACAAGCATAAACTAATATTTTTTATTCTGCTTGGTGCCAAACTCACTTTGGCCAAAGCATGGAAGCTCCCCAAGGTCTCTATTATAGCGGCAAAACGGAAAATCTCATGGATAATGGCCCAAGAGAAGATGGTGAGTTCCATACTAGATACCTCAGCACAGTTTGAGAAGACTTGGGGACCATGGGCTAAATACATAGGAGTGGGTGTTCCCTCACTCTCAAGCTCATAGTACTAAATAAACTCAGGAACGGACAGGCAGGCGGCTAACACTTATGGCTCTCTCTTTGTCTCTCTTTCACCTCTTTACCTCCTTACTCCCCCCCCCACTTACTTCCTTATCCCCTTATGGGATAACTCGGGTTTTGTCCCATGGTAACTACAACCTACAACAGAATGTATGTTAAGTTGATTCAGGGACATATGTTTTTTGTTTTAATTGTATACTACTTTCATTGTATTCAGTTATTTTATCTGGAGTTAATGCTAGAATGATCTCTGCACCCGGTTTTGAATGTTTATAACCCAGACAGTCCACACTAGAAGACTAGAGGATATAGCTAACGCCTTTTCAGACTCGAGGCCTCTAGAAGCAAGATGTTGTTCTCCTCTCCCACACAGTGAGTTCCCTACTGGGGTGTTGGGAGACGAGGCGGTATATAAGGTCATCAGACATATGCAGGTCCGGAACGGCTTAGTAATCGTCTTTTTAAACTCCTCAGGTCGCACAAAGGTTTATCTAAAGACTGTCTTTCCAATGTTTAGATTACTGAACAAGAGTTTAACTATTCTGTACATTGACTCTATTTTCCAATGGATATCTTGAATGTAATGGTATTCCTTGTTATCCTTTTGAAAAACCAATAAAACACTTTGAAATAAAAGTTCCACCAGAGGTATTACACTCCTTGTGAGTGTTGTTGTTTTTTGGCATAACACAGGGATGTGGGTTTATTCTCAAAATCCAAAACTCATATTGGGGTGATACCTTTTCTATTCACTTTTTTGCGTAATGGTTAAAATCGAACGTACCCAAAAAATCTGGAGGTTTTCATTTTTCACTTACAGCTTTCAGAATTTGAAAAAAAACCTCAAACTAAACATTTTCTAAAAGCACATGACCTGTAGAATAAAAATAGTGCTACTGATTTTGGGGGACAATAATTGTGCAAATGTTCATCATTTCGCTATTTTCAACAAAAATACACTAAAATCATTAATATTGCACATAAACACAACGTAACTTACAAAATTCCTGCTAAATTAGCACTAAAGCATCATTCACATGTGGCATACTGAAGTGTACGCCCATGGGGGGCCATGTTTACCCTCACAGCGATGCACAGGTGTTCCGTGCATCCCTGTACAAGCAATACCATTTATATTGGGATGCAACAGCTGCATAGGCATACAGTAGCTGCTGTTTCCAATCTGACACCTGCATGGGTGTTGGTTAATGACCCCAAACCCAAACAGTGTGAGCTCAGGGACATGTGGACCTAAATGGATATAAAATTGGGAGCAACGGCTCTGTTGGTGCAGGTGCTACATCCCAAATGATGTCAATGGGACTACCTGCACAGAGATGCACAGAACACATGTGCATCCCTGTAAAGGCACACTGTGTTTGCCCTGTGTGAACAAGGCCTTAGGCCCCTTTCACACAAGCGATCGGGTATGCCTGTCTGTTTTTCAGGCAAGCCCAATCAGAAAACCCATTGTTCTCTATGGAGAGGCTGATGTAAATGGACATGTGTCCGTTTATACCTGCCTGCATCTGATCCAGTCTGCTAACAACAGATGGATGGGGATTCCATTCCCTATCCATCTAGCAGATTGGATCAGATGGTATCCATTGGAAATGGACAGGCAGTCTGTTTCCATTCAACCGCCCCATAGAGAATAGCAAGCTGTATCTGTGTCCGTGTCCGCTCTGCATTAGCGGAGCAGACTCGAACCTGTCATCCGCCTGCTCAGCGGGGATCAGCAAACAGATCCCCTGCTGAGCAGGCAGATCTGCTTGACAGAGTCTGCTCCATGTAAAAGGGGTCTTACCAGAAATTGCTGGTCCATTAGGAGCACCGCCCCCCTGCAGGGCACAGGGCTCATATATTTGTATGAGTTTTTTTTCCATCCACATCCGCAGAGCATTGCACCCCGAACCCACCAACTTGTGACAATAGTGAATCAATATTCACTATTGTCTTATGGCTTCTCCTCCTGGCCAATGAGGATAGATCGGGTTGGCTGGGAGGAGAAGCTGAGGTATCCATGGAAGGGTGAGTGTGGGGGGGGGGATTGTCACCTTGGAGGGGTGAGTGCGAGCGGACCTGGGAGGTCTTACTGTGTTTTTGTTTTTTTTTTACTTTTTACATTTTTTTTACAGTCATTTTTTTTTGCTTTTTTTTTGGGGGGGGGGGGTCTTTGGTGAGATATCTCTTTTTTTGAGACAGAGAAAGGGACTGAATATAGTCCATTTTCTCTGTATCACTTTACTTGAATGAATGAGGAATCCGTATAGAGATTCCATTCATTCAGAAAATGACAGTCTGATACATTGTAACGCTTGCAGTTATAATATATCAGCTGTCAGTGTCAGTAGGCACATAGCTGTGATCAGTAGTGATTGCTGCATGCGCCCTCTATTCTACAGGGGGGTTTGGTAAACACATGTTTACTAATCCCCCAAGCCCCTACTTCACCCCCACCACTCCCCCCTCCCCTGCCACAATCCCCAGCCTGACAGATCATAGGAGATCTGTGCAGGGAGAAGCTGAAGGTGGAGGGAGGGGAAGGAGAGATGCCGCTTGGAGTGGCCATGGATCGGGGGTGCGGGGGCATTTGGGGGGGGTGATCTGACTGGTGGGGGACACACATCTGGACCCCCACAAGCCCCATGCAGCACCTGAAGCCAGAAGGCATGGAAAAGGAGGGATGCTGGCTAATGATGGTGGCTGCGGGGAGTGGGATTGCAGGGGGGGTCAGATTGGATGGAGGGGGGTAATCATTGCTGGGGGGAGAAGGGGGTGAAGGGGATAGGAGAGGAGAGTGGGGGGCAGTTTTATATGAAAGGGTGCAGTGGGGTGGAGAGGCAGGGGGCAGGGAAGCGGCGGCATGGGTAGGGGGGATGGTCACATTAGGGGTTAATAACTCTGATCTGCAGGTTGTAATCCGCTCATCAGGGTTATAGAATTGTTCAGCAGAGTCTGACCTGGCCACCTGCGGGCACTTCTGTAGTTCTGTATGGTGTTTGGACTTGGCAGCGAAAGGGTTAATAATAAGTGGGCCCCCAGATACCAGATTTTCATGTGAATGAGTAAGGGGTAAATAATAGGGTTCACTGTGACATCATTTACCATATATGGTAAGATGTAGACAAGCTGGGGCTGAAGTTGGGGACTTGATTTGTACAGGCAAGTGGGACTTTTCTTCTGCCATCCACCAGCAGTCCAAAGGTCAAATGGAAAGGGTTAACCAAAATATCAAATGTTACCTCCATACATTCATCCATTAGAAAAATTAGGTTAGGACCTTTTATCCTGGACAGAATTCACCATTAATAACAACACCAAAGTCAGTTCTGGAAAGTCCCCTTTTCTAACTGTTTTCAGTTGCCATTCTTCTGATCCATATCCTGTCCCCACCATTTTTCCCCTCATGACAGCTGAAACCCTGAAGACCTTTAATTCTGACTGGGCAGAAGTTTTCAAAAATCTGAATCTGGTGGATTCTAGGTACAAATTGACTGTGGATAGTTGTCGATGTATAGGTCCCGTGTAGGAAATGCGTTGTATGCCAATACAATACATTAGTGGGACGTAAACTAACAGAATTTACATCTACGGTCACAGGTAGAAGGTACACCATTAAACCTTTTTGTACATGTAATTCCAGATATGTGGTGTATTTAATTACATGCCCATGCGGCCAACAATACGTTGGCCGCACAACGAGAACCTTTACCAGAAGAGTGGGTGAATATATTGCTCTTATTAAAGGGAGGAAGTCAAAGCATAGTGTACCTAGGCATTTCAAAGAATTCCATAATGGTAACCCACTAGGTTCACAATTTCTAGTGATTGACCAGTACACTCCACCCTGGAGAGGGGGCGCTATGACCAGGGGTGTTTCCCGTTTGGAAACATTCTGGATACATGAGCTACAGTCCCTTTCTCCATGGGGTATGAATATGGAATTAGACATAAATGCATTTATTAATGACTCTTAGATTATACATCTACATCAATTTTTAAGAATATATGTTGTATATGTTATTACATGCATATTTTTTGGGGACCCATTGAGAATCCATCTCGGATTTATATTAGGTTAATTCCTTTTGCATAACCCTATTAATTTATATATTGACAAATTCACTGATATTTTTATTACGGGGATTTCCCACATCCCCTGCCTTTCTAGACACATTTCACTTATTCACTTTAAGTTATTGGCTAGTCACATATGTCATTAAGGTCTATATGTCTTTATTGAGGATATGGACACCTTATAGTGTTGTTCATTACTTTTTCCTCAATTTAATATTTCCCCACTCTTTTTATTTATATTTTTCACATTATACCTTTTTCACTTTATCTCTAATTTTTCACACTTTATATTTTTTATTTTATATTTTACCTTTTTTCATTTTTTATTTTTATTTTTATTTTATTATTTTTATTTTTTATTTTTCATTCACTTATTTTCTTTATTTTCTTTATTATCTTATTTTAATTTCTATTTTATTTTATTATTTATTATTTATTTTCTATTTATTTTTATTTTTTATTTTTTATTTATTTTTTTCTTTATTTTTTTTTTTATTTTTTATTTATTAATTTTCTTTATTTTCCAGTTTTCTATTTCACCTTTCTCTAGCAATTCCTCCAATAGCACTATGTGTTCATTATCACACCATCGTGATACAGCTTCTCTTTATTCACTCTTTATTCATTTCATTTTTTTCCCCTATTGCACTTACAGCGGAGATATGCAGGGATAATTGACATCGATACACCACTGAACATTTCATTATCTGTGGTTGTATGCAATTGTCTATTTGTATTTGGATCTCAACATCGTGATTGGACTACCCCTATGTTGTGCCGTCACGTCAGATCTTAGCTGACGCCACCGCGCACAGCGGATCGCCACACGGAGGCTTGGGACGTATGCCTGAGACCTTGTCTGTGTTTAGCGCTCCAGGAGATGGGAAGTAACGTGCGCCCATCCCAAAGACGCGGTGACGTCTGTCGGGTCACGTGGTTCCTATTCTCGAATGCAGGCTCCATACCATGAGGAATCCTGAATCCATCGAGACCATATCAGTTCATTTCTATTGTTAGATTCTTTTTTATTTAGTGGAGGTTGGAAGTGGTTCATACATAAGATTGCATTTATTAGAACATTTACATGAAATTTAGTAGGATATTGGAATGCACATAGATACACCAGAAGGAGGCTTGGAACGCACGCGGGTCCGCCATTTTGGCCGAACCCGGAAGTGCAGGCTAATTGTTGATACGAGCTGGATTCTCATCAAGAGGGCCACGGTATCTATATTAAGGGGTATGGCAGCAGTGGGTGAGTACCCCAGATGAAGTCTTGTAAGACGAAACGCGTCGGGAGACTCCACTGCCTGCCATAATTTTACTTAAAGCGCTTTTTTTACTACAGAAATGTAAGTTGTTTACCTATTTTAAATACATTTGTTTTACAAACGGTATTATGCTATGTGGCCCCTTTTTATTTCATATGGGCTATTCCCCTGAGATGGTCCATTGGACGGGTTGCCATCCACTATAGAGAGGGTTCCCTCAAGGTTCTGGACAAGTTTGGAGTTCCGCTGCCATCCAGTTGAGAGGTCCCTTCCTTTTATTACCTCTTGGTGATACAAGCTCGGTTGACTCATCGAACATATGTTCCTATGAGTCCAACCCCTCTGGTAAGCCTTCATTTCTTCCGTGTGGAGGGTTCATCACACTCACTTCATCACACTCACTTCTCTGCATGAGTCATCCATGTGGTGATTAAGAAGTTGCATGCAACCATTGGATTATGAATAATTTTCCGCATTTAAAGTGACATCTGAAGATTACCAGAGACTGTGTTTTTGTGCACTAAGAATTGCTAAAGACTTTTTTCTTTTCTCTTTCAAATTCTCGTTATGTATATGTAACATCATAAGCTTGCAATACTTTTAGCGCTACACTTGTTTGTGCAGATGTATAGGTCCCAAACCTCTATATGGTGAGAAGTTCCGGCTTCCAACCAAGCGTATTCACTAGTATTCTTGAAGAAGCACGCTTCTTGCTTCACTAGCTCTTTCTCTGTTCTTCATCAATTAATGTGATTCAAGCTCAGCTTGCCTACATATTGAAAGATTTCCAACACCTTCTACATCTCCTTTCTAGGACCTCTATTTATTTTTAGGTTCTCACATGCTACATCTCACTTAGGTCTCGTGATTAGTGATCTACTGATCAGTATGAAATTGGATTCAAAATATTCCAAGGGAAAGTTCTATTATCAGATTGACAAGAAAAGCTACGGACAAGAAGACAGATGTTGAGTTCATTCCACAGACGTCTCCTCTCCTTGGTTGATAAAATTATTGCATGGTATATTTCCTTCCAAGCCCGCCACTAAACTGCTGGGGAGTCCTCATAAGCAGGGGGGGGGCACTTTGGGGCTTCTTAATCAGCTTGCAGCGTTTGCTTTTCTGTCTCTCTGTACTTATTCTGTGCCTGCTTTCTTGGACTGTCTTGTCTTGTCAACTTCAGCTTCCCTCTTTAGCTTTGCTTGTCAGCTGCCTGTCCTGAACTACAGCTTGCCATCTGGTTTTCAGCTGTCTTCTCGTCTGCCGTCTGTCCTCACCCATGGTTTATTGCTTTTTTACATGCTTTTTTTGGTCCTGCCTGGACCCCTGGCTCATCTCTCATTTTCCAATTGTTTCCACAGCATGTTCCTGCCTCCATCACTCTCTCCATCTGCGATTCTCCATCTGTGTGGGTCTCTGCTCACCTAGAGCACAGTGAACCTAGGGAAAGCTCATGAGCTAGCCTACATGAGTGCCCCCATAAAAAGCAGCTTTCTATGGGGGCACTCGCCGAAGAAGTGGAGCAAGGAGTGTTATAAAAAATTACTGCGCTAAAGTCTGACAAATTAGCAGCCAGCACTACAATCCAAAAGAAATTGCATAATGAATAAAGTATGTATAACCAAACATCAGCATCCATAAATAGTGACATAAGCATGTAAACATAATAAAGTGCAATGTGCAGTAATAAGACCCTCATATAGTATCTCACAAAAGTGAGTACACCCCTCACGTTTTTGTAAATATTTTATTATATCTTCTCATGTGACAACACTGAAGAAATGACACTTTGCTACAATGTAAAGTAGTGAGTGTACAGCTTGAATAATAGTGTAAATTTGCTGTCCCCTCAAAATAACTCAACAAACAGCCATTAATGTCTAAACTGTTGGCAACAAAAGTGAGTACACCCCTAAGTGAAAAGGTCTAAATTGGGCCCAAAGTGTCAATATTTTGTGTGGCCACCATTATTTTCTAGCACTGCCTTAACCCTCTTGGGCATGGAGTTCACCAGAGCTTCATAGGTTGGCACTGGAGTCCTCTTCCACTCCTCCTTGATTACATCACAGAGCTGATGAATGTTAGAGACCTTGCACTCCTCCACTTTCCATTTTAGGATGCCCCACAGATGCTCAATAGGGTTTAGGTCTGGAGACATGCTTGGCCAGTCCATCACCTTTACCCTCATGGTCTTTAACAAGGCAGTGGTCTTCTTGGAGGTGTGTTTTGGGTCATTATCATGCTGGAATACTGCCCTGTGACCCAGTCTCCAAAGAGAGGGGATCATTCTCTGCTTCAGTATGTCACAGTAAATGTTGGGCCTTGGCATTCATGGTTCCCTCAAAGAACTGTAGCTCCCCAGTTCTGGCAGCACTCATGCAGCCCCAGATCATGACACTCCCACCATCATGCTTGACTGTAGGCAAGACACACTTGTCTTTGTATTCCTTACCTGGTTTCCACTACACACACCATCTGAACCAAATAAGTCTGCTTGTCTTCAGCAAACTGTTTGTGTGCTTCCTTGTGCATCATCTTTAGA
Organism: Aquarana catesbeiana; assembly: GCF_042186555.1. Lineage (NCBI taxonomy): Eukaryota > Metazoa > Chordata > Amphibia > Anura > Ranidae > Aquarana > Aquarana catesbeiana. The sequence goes on along the minus strand of NC_133325.1, from coordinate 249,871,143 downwards.
AGAGGCTTCCTTCTGGGATGACAGCCATGCAGACCAATTTGATGTAGTGTGCAGTGTATGGTCTGAACACTGACAGGTTGAACCCCCCCACCCCTTCAACCTATGCAGAAATGCTGGCAGCACTCATACATCTATTTCTCAAAGACAACCTCCGGATATGATGCTGAGCATGTGCACGTATCCTTATTGGTCGACCATGGCAAGGCCTGTTTTGAGTGGAACCTGTCCTGGTAAACTGCTGTATGGTCTTGGCCACCGTGCTGCAGCTCAGTTTCAGGGTCTTGGCAATCTTCTTATAGCCTAGGCCATCTTTATGTAAAGCAACAATTCTTTTTTCCAGATCCTCAGAGAGCTCTTTGCCATGAAGTGTCATGTTGAACTTCCAGAGTCCTGTATGAAAGAGTAGGAGCGAAAACACAAAATTTAACACACCTGCTTCCCATTTCCACCTGAGACATTGTAACACTAATGAGTCACATGACACTGGGGAGTAAAAATTTGCTAATTGGGCCCAATTTGAACATTTTCACTTAAGGGTGTAATCACTTTTGTTGCTAGCAGTTTAGACATGAATGGCTGTGTGTTGAGTTATTTTGAGGGGACAGCAAATTTACACTATTATACAAGCTGTACACTCACTACTTTACATTGTAGCTAAGTGTCATTTCCTCAGCGTTGTCACATGAAAAGATATAATAAAAAATTCACAAAAATGTGAGGGGTGTACTTACTTCTGTGAGATACTGTATATGAAAATGAAGAGACTTAAATGGTATGACCACCATGTAATCAGATAGTCCAAATAGTGAGTAGAAAACAAATGTAAATTTCAATGATGATAGTGAAAAAAATCCAAAAAATGCCTTAAGGAGTCACCACTGCAAGTGCATCCCCCACCCAGGAGAGAAGAATGAATACGCTTACCAGAGGACAGCGACCAAGCCTGTAGTAAGTCAAGTCAAATCATTATGGACTATTTATCTATAGTAATGCGCAATGTATGGATCTTGACTCATATCCCAGTTGAAGTCTTTATTGATGAAACGCGTCAACTTTGAAAGAGTCCGCTCCATGTCATTGCACACTTACCAATACCTATGTGATTACATCAAGGAGATGTTTTATTGATGACTATTATTCCAAGATTTGTGTAGGTTTCTACTTTTTAGTAAAACCTGCTGCTAAACAGTTTTACACTATGTGGAGGTCTCTTGTTTTCTAAGGATGTTGGAGTCTATGAATTGACAAGTAGTTGCTGTGAAGATACTTGATGCCCTGGAGCCAGGAGTGCCTGCGGGGGGACCGGAGAAGCATCAGGGCGGCTCTATGCAATACAATTCCACAGAGCGGGTAAGAATAACATGTTTATTATTAAAAAAAAAAAATCAAAGCTCTAATATCACTTAAAAAGAGAAGTAAAGGATTAGCAAAAAAAAAATCATACTCACCTAGATGGCTGCAGCTCCGATCCCAGCTGCAGCTGTCTCCTGCCAGCTCTACCCAGAGAACCAGTTAGAGTGGTGACAGTCAACGGTTCTCTGTTCTTCCTCTCCAGTACTTACAGGAATGCTGGGCTGTGGAGGGGGCGGGAGGGGCTGGCTTAGTCTTCCAGCAGCATACTGAAAGACTGAATCAGCTGCCAGTCCAGGCTTCTATGTGGATCTTAATTGTAGAGTCAGGATATTTCCCGAGCCTGGACCAGCTAAGTGATTACAGTTGAAAGCGGGCTTTAGCTGAAAAAGCTGTTGGCTGAAAAAGGGGCACAGGCGTGCAGAACAAACTGTACTTCTGTGATCCATAGGAGAAGCATAGCCAAAATATCTTTGGCTATACTTCTGCTTTTTACTTTTCTACTAATGTGAGGAAGATGCAGACACTAGGTAAAACTAAGGAATAGCAGAGATGTTTTCAAACACATTGATTATGCACTAAATAAATTGAGCTTTCTAGCAAATTCACTTTTTATTGCTTGCTGCCCGCCCACCGTCAAATGATGGAGGGACGGTGCAGCTCTCGTTCTGTGATGACGTCATATGACAGCACACCAGAATGGCCATTATTGTGTGCCCAAGGGGGCGTGCAGCGAGGTGACCATGGCCATGCCGTGTTGCTAGGACACGCCGCGACCCTGATCTTTGTAAAGAGCCTTGGCCGCGGCTCTTTAGCCATGTGTTAGGCTGTGTCCAATCACAGCTGGTCACATGAGAACAAGGAAGTGCAATGAATTGGCTCTCCTCGCCTCACACTGACAGAGTGTGGGCAGGTAATCAGGGCACTGATCATCAGTGGCCTGATTACAGGAAAGTCCCAGTAGTGCCAGCAGTGCCACCAATCAGTGCCTATCAATGCCACCAATCAGTGCCCATCAGTGCCACCTAATCATTGCCCATAAGTGCCGCCTCATCAGTGCCCATTGCCACCTCATCAGTTCCCATCAGTGCAGCCTATCAGTGCCCATCAGTGCAGCCTCATCAGCGCACATCAGTGAAGGAGAAAAAATACTTATTTACAAAATTTACTGACAGTAAATAAGAAAAACTTTTTTTTTTTTTTTAAATGTTTGGTCTTTTTTTTGTAAAAAATAAAAACACCAGCAGTGATTAAATACCGCCAACAGAAAGCTCTATTTGTGTGAAGAAAAAGATAAAAAAAAGCTGAAAGCTAAAAAATGGCCTGGGCAGGAAGGGGTGAAAGTGCCCCGTTTTGAGGTGGTTAACCACTTATGGACCGCTCCTGCTGTCATAAAAGGGCGGCACTTTGAAGTGGAATACCGTTGTTATGGCAGCAACTAGCTACCATAACCCAGTATCCACTTCTTCAGTGGGTGGTCAGTAGGGATGGGCTTCGTGTTTGAGTCAAACCCATGTTCGACTCAAATATCGGCTGTTCGATCGTTCGCCGAATTGCGAACGATATGGGCCGTTCGCGCCAAATTCGCGTGGCGCGTCACAGCCCATAATTCACTGCAGCATCGCAGTGCATTGCTGGCTGATGATTGGCCAAGCATGCACTATGACCCACATACTTGGCCAATCACAGCGCCGTCGGTAGAGAGAGCTGTAATTGGCCAAAGCCAGGGTGGCTTTGGCCAATTATGGTTCAGGGGGTTTAGAACATGCCCCACACTATATAAGGCCGCCTGCATGACGGCCCTGTGTAGTGTGTTCCGGTGTGCTGAGAAATAGAGAGAGAGACAGTGTCATTTCATTTGAGTTAGCTAGATTAGGCAGGACAGTCAGTGAGTTAGCTGCACTTACAGTGTATTGTGTATATATATGCATCCCAGGTGTTGGAGATCCGTTGCTGTTATCTTCCTACTGACAGGCAGGCTTGTCTTGTTACAGTATTTACAGCTTCCTGAAGAAAATTGCTGGTGTTTTTTTGATCCTATTAGTACCACAGTCAGGCAGCTAGACTATTTACAGTTAGTGTAGTGCGTCTTGCTCACAGTGTTCAGCTAAAACTACAAGTTATGCCGCGTACACACGGTCGGACTTTCCGGCATACTTGGTCCGGCGGACCAGAGTGTGCCGGACAATCCGCCCGTGTGTGGGCGGCGGCGGACTTTTCCGGCGGACTTCTTCCCAAAAGCCCGCCGGACCTAGATTTGAAGAAAGTTTCAAATCTTTCCGTCGGACTCAGTTTCGGGCGGAAAGTCCGCTCGTGTGTGTGCTGGTCCGATAGAAAGCCCGCTCGTGTGTAGGCTGGTCCGACGGACCAAATACGACACGAGGGGATGGTATTGCATCTCGCGCTCGCTGCAATAGGAAAAACAAATCTTCCTATTGCGGCGAGCGCGGGGCATACCAGGCCCTTAGGTCTGGTATGGATTATAAAGGGGAACCCCGCTACGCCGAAAAAACGGCGTGGGGTCCCCCTAAAATCCATACCAGACCCCGATCCGAGCACGCAGCCTGGCCGGTCAGGAAAGGGGGTGGGGACGAGCGAGCGCCCCCCCCCCTCCTGAACCGTACCAGGCCGCATGCCCTCAACATGGGGGGTGGGTGCTTTGGGGGAGGGGGGCGCCCTGCGCCCCCCCCAAAGCACCTTGTCCCCATGTTGATGAGGACAAGGGCCTCTTCCCGACAACCCTGGCCGTTGGTTGTCGGGGTCTGCGGGCGGGGGCTTATCGGAATCTGGGAGCCCCCTTTAATAAGGGGGCCCCCAGATCCCGGCCCCCCACCCTATGTAAATGAGTATGGGGTACATGGTACCCCTACCCATTTACCTAGGAAAAAATTGTAAGTAATAAAACACACTACACAGGTTTTTAAAATATTTTATTAAACAGCTCCGGGGGGGGGATCTTCCTCCGGCTTCGGGGGTCTTCTTCCGGCTTCGGGGGTCCCTCCGCTTCATCTTCTCCCGGCGTCCGGTTGGTTCTTCTCCGCTCTCCGGCCTCTTCTCCCGGTGTCGCAGGTCTTCGGCCGGCCCCTCCGCTCTCTTCATGTAGCTCTATTGCGAGCGGAGGTCCGGACTTCTGGGCTTCTTGGCTTCTTGGCTTCTTGGCTTCTTGGCTTGGCTTCTCTTCTCTTCCCCCAGATGTTGACACGACGCTCTCTCCGGCTGGACTGGTTTCTGAGGGCTGCGTTGTGACTTATATAGGCGGAGACCCCGCCCCCATATGATGTCACAGTCCCTGGGCATGCTGGGACTGTGACGTTTTAGGGGGCGTGGTCAACGCAGCCCTCAGAAACCAGTCCAGCCGGAGAGAGCGTCGTGTCAACATCTGGGGGAAGAGAAGAGAAGCCAAGCCAAGAAGCCAAGAAGCCAAGAAGCCCAGAAGTCCGGACCTCCGCTCGCAATAGAGCTACATGAAGAGAGCGGAGGGGCCGGCCGAAGACCTGCGACACCGGGAGAAGAGGCCGGAGAGCGGAGAAGAACCAACCGGACGCCGGGAGAAGATGAAGCGGAGGGACCCCCGAAGCCGGAAGAAGACCCCCGAAGCCGGAGGAAGATCCCCCCCCCGGAGCTGTTTAATAAAATATTTTAAAAACCTGTGTAGTGTGTTTTATTACTTACAATTTTTTCCTAGGTAAATGGGTAGGGGTACCATGTACCCCATACTCATTTACATAGGCTGGGGGGCCGGGATCTGGGGGCCCCCTTATTAAAGGGGGCTCCCAGATTCCGATAAGCCCCCGCCCGCAGACCCCGACAACCAACGGCCAGGGTTGTCGGGAAGAGGCCCTTGTCCTCATCAACATGGGGACAAGGTGCTTTGGGGGGGGGCGCAGGGCGCCCCCCTCCCCCAAAGCACCCACCCCCCATGTTGAGGGCATGCGGCCTGGTACGGTTCAGGAGGGGGGGGCGCTCGCTCGTCCCCACCCCCTTTCCTGACCGGCCAGGCTGCGTGCTCGGATCGGGGTCTGGTATGGATTTTAGGGGGACCCCACGCCGTTTTTTCGGCGTAGCGGGGTTCCCCTTTATAATCCATACCAGACCTAAGGGCCTGGTATGCCCCGCGACGGGGCTCGCAAGGTGTCAATCTAGCCGATAAAAGCGGCAAGATTGACATCCTTTTCTAGTCCCGTCGCACCTGAGTCACGTTCAAAATGAACGGACTTGTCCGTGTGTGGGCAAGTCCGTTCATTCTGAAAGTCCGCCGGAACTCCGGCGAAAGTCCGTCGGAAAGACGGGCGGACTTAGCCCGCCGGAAAATCCCGGCGTGTGTGGGCAAGTCCGTTCGTTTTAAAGTCCGGCGCACCTGGCGGACAAAGTCCGTCGGAAAGTGTGCCGGACCAAGTAGGATAGAAAGTCCGCTCGTGTGTACGCGGCATTAGTGTAGTGAGACCTCTGCACAGTGTTCAGCTAAAGCTACAATTTAGTGTAGTGAGTCCTGCTCACAGTGTTCAGCTAAAACTACAAGTTAGTGTAGTGAGACCTCTGCACAGTGTTCAGCTAAAGCTACAAGTTAGTGTAGTGCGTCCTGCTCACAGTGTTCAGCTAAAACTACAAGTTAGTGTAGTGAGACCTCTGCACAGTGTTCATCTAAAGCTACAAGTTAGTGTAGTGCATCCTGCTCACAGTGTTCAGCTAAAACTACAGGTTAGTGTAGTGAGACCTCTGCAAGTGTTCAGCTAAAGCTACAAGTTAGTGTAGTGCGTTCTGCTCACAGTGTTCAGCTAAAACTACAAGTTAGTGTAGTGAGACCTCTGCAAGTGTTCAGCTAAAGCTACAAGTTAGTGTAATGCGTCCTGCTCACAGTGTTCAGCTAAAACTACAAGTTAGTGTAGTGAGACCTCTGCACAGTGTTCATCTAAAGCTACAAGTTAGTGTAGTGCGTCCTGCTCACAGTGTTCAGCTAAAACTACAAGTTAGTGTAGTGAGACCTCTGCACAGTGTTCAGCTAAAGCTACAAGTTAGTGTAGTGCGTCCTGCTCACAGTGTTCAGCTAAAACTACAAGTTAGTGTAGTGAGACCTCTGCACAGTGTTCAGCTAAAGCTACAAGTTAGTGTAGTGCGTCCTGCTCACAGTGTTCAGCTAAAACTACAAGTTAGTGTAGTGAGACCTCTGCACAGGGTTCAGCTAAAGCTACAAGTTAGTGTAGTGCGTCCTGCTCACAGTGTTCAGCTAAAACTACAAGTTAGTGTAGTGAGACCTCTGCACAGTGTTCAGCTAAAGCTACAAGTTAGTGTAGTGCGTCCTGCTCACAGTGTTCAGTTAAAACTACAAGTTAGTGTAGTGAGACCTCTGTACAGTGTTCAGTTAAAGCTACAAGTTAGTGTAGTGCATCCTGCTCACAGTGTTCAGCTAAAGCTACAAGTTAGTGTAGTGAGACCTCTGCACAGTGTTCAGCTAAAGCTACAAGTTAGTGTAGTGCTTCCTGCTCACAGTGTTCAGCTAAAACTACAAGTTAGTATAGTGAGACCTCTGCACAGTGTTCAGCTAAAGCTACAAGTTAGTGTAGTGCATCCTGCTCACAGTGTTCAGCTAAAACTACAAGTTAGTGTAGTGAGACCTCTGCACAGTGTTCAGCTAAAGCTACAAGTTAGTATAGTGCGTCCTGCTCACAGTGTTCAGCTAAAACTACAAGTTAGTGTAGTGAGACCTCTGCACAGTGTTCAGCTAAAGCTACAAGTTAGTGTAGTGCGTCCTGCTCACAGTGTTCAGCTAAAACTACAAGTTAGTGTAGTGAGACCTCTGCACAGTGTTCAGCTAAAGCTACAAGTTAGTGTAGTGAGACCTCTACACAGTGTTCAGCTAAAGCTACAAGTTAGTGTAGTGTGTCCTCCTCAAAGTATTCAGCTAAAACTACAAGTTAGTGTAGTGCGACCTCTGCACAGTGTTCAGCTAAAGCTACAAGTTAGTGTAGTGCGTCCTCCTCACAGTGTTCAGCTAAACATACAAGTTAGTGTAGTGCGTCCTGCTCACAGTGTTCAGCTAAAACTACAAGTTAGTGTAGTGAGACCTCTGCACAGTGTTCAGCTAAAGCTACAAGTTAGTGTAGTGAGACCTCTACACAGTGTTCAGCTAAAGCTACAAGTTAGTGTAGTGTGTCCTCCTCAAAGTGTTCAGCTAAAGCTACAAGTTAGTGTAGTGCGACCTCTGCACAGTGTTCAGCTAAAACTACAAGTTAGTGTAGTGCGTCCTGCTCACAGTGTTCAGCTAAACCTACAAGTTATTTTTTTGTGAGCTCTGCACAGTGTTCAGCTAAAGCTACCTGTAGAAGGTTGGTGGTGTTTTCCTGATCCTATCACTACCGCAGGCAGCTAAATAAGCTGCAAGTTATTTTTTTGCAAGCTCTGCACAGTGTTCACCTAAAGCTACCTGTAGAAGGTTGGTGGTGTTTTCCTGATCCTATCACTACCACAGGCAGCTAAATAAGCTAGAAGTTATTTTTTTGCGAGCTCTGCACAGTGTTCAGCTAAAGCTACCTGTAGAAGGTTGGTGGTGTTCTCATACTACAGGCAGGCAGTTGATTTGCTAGCTGCAGTATCAGTACATATATATATATATATATATATATATATATATATATATATATATATATATATCTATATCTATATATATAGATATATATCTATATGTATATATAGATATTTATCTATATATATAGATATAGATATATCTATATATATAGATATATATATCCCAGCTTAGTGCAGCTACAGGCCATTAGTATGTCTGGAAGGCCAACAAGGAGAGGCAGACAGTCACAAGCCAATAAAAGAGGGCAAGCAGGCTCTGTGTCTAGTGATGGTCGTGGAGACGGTGCATCCTCATCAGCACATGGCCGTGGGACACACTTGGCCTTTTTTTCGGCATCTGGCCGTGTTGAGCCGCAACAAGACTTGGTCGAGTGGATGACCAAGCCGTCCTCATCCTCCTCATCCTCTCTCACCCATGCTCAAGGTACTTTGTCTGGCAAAGCAGCGGCCTCTTCCCTCGGCTCAATGTCATCAGTGACTCCTTCCCTAGCCCCACCATGTCCTCCTGAGGAGTCCCTCGAACTGTTTGACCACAGTGTTGGGTACATGCTCCAGGAGGATGCCCAGCGTTCAGAAGGCTCTGATGATGATACTGAGCTAGATGAAGGCAGTAATGTGAACACGGACAGAGGGGGTGCCCAAGAAGGACAGCAACGCCATCCTAACCGAATTAGTACCTGAGAACTACAGGATCCTAACGGAGCACAGAACAGGAAAAAAAGGAGGAGGCCTAGCAGTGATCTTCAAATCTCAGCTCGCGCTTACCAAACCAACTGTAAAGAATTCAGTGCCTTTCATGGAGACACTCACCCTACATCTTCAAACAACACCCCAAGACACTATCCACATACTTCTATTTTACAGACCACCAGGACCGAAGACCAATCTCCTTACACCCTCACAGAATTCATGTCAACGCACACCCTGAAAGCCAGAAACTTTTTGGCACTTGGAGATTTCAACCTCTGGGCAAACTCTACCCAAGACCCTATCGCCACCGCCACCATTAACCAACTGAAAGAACTAGGTCTTCAGCAACTGATAAATGCTCCCACACATGGTTCAGGACACATTCTGGATCTCATCTTCAAACAAAATATGGACGTCAACATATTCGACATCCTACCGCTACCATAGACGGATCACCACGCTATCAAATTTGAAATCACCACCAACACCACTCTCCAAAAACGGAAACTGGCAAATACAACACGCTGGACAAGATCTCAGAAGAAACTACACTCCGAATTCTTCAAAACCACACTATCAAACAAAATAGCAATGCTAAACTTAAACCACTCAATGGAACAAACACTCAACTCCTTAAACAAGGCATTACTACAAACAGCGGACTCAGTGGCTCCAAAACGTAGAACACACAACCGCAACATAAATTCTGGATGGTTTTATGGCACTCTTACTTTACTAAAGCAGGAACGCAGAAGAGCTGAAAGAGCCTAGAGAAGAAACTCCACAAAGGAAAACCTCACAAACTACAAAGCACTCACGGATAAATATCACAAAGCAATCTTCAAAGCAAAAAAGGAACACTTCTCAAACACCATCTCAACAGCCCTAAACCGCCCTCGGGAACTCTTCAAAATAGTCACTAAGACTATGAACCCTACCTGCCTAGAGCCCCCAGGAAATGAAACCCAAGAATTCTGCAATAAGTTATCAGATTTTTTTATCGACAAAATCAACAACATCCGGAAATCAATTAAACAGAAAAAAACAACCAACCTCATCCAACTAAAGCAAAAAGAAAAAATCGACACGATCATCACACAAGCCCCAAATTTTTTGCTGATCCCAATCACCACTGACACCACCAAAAACATCATCAGAAGCCTCAAAGACAACACATCACCAAACGACATCATTCCCACAAAACTCCTGAAAGAATGTTTTGACATCCTGGCTCCTACTATAACTCACCTCATAAACCAGTCATTCAAAGAAAGGACTGTCCCAACTGCCTTCAAACATGGCATCATCAAACCCCTCTTAAAGAAACCCAACCTCGACCCTAAGGACCCTAACCATCGCAGACCGATAACAACCCTCAACACCATCTCCAAGATCATGGAGAAAGTAGTACAACAGCTACAACACCACCTGGACACACACAATCTCCTGGATCCTCTGCAATCAGGCTTCCGCTTAGGCCATGGAACAGAAACGGCACTCCTCAAAATATGGGACGACGCCCTCAAAGCAGCTGATGATGGAGAATCTTGTCTCCTGGTACTGTTGGACCTCAGTGCAGCGTTCGATACAGTGGACCACAAAACTCTACTTATCCGCCTCACAGAGGTAGCAGGAGTCACAGGGTCAGATCTACAATGGTTCGCATCCTTCTTAGGTAATCGCTCTCAGACAGTGAAACTAGGAGAATTCTACTCTGAAACCCGCGCAATCTCTTGTGGAGTCCCTCAAGGATCACCCTTGTCACCAGTGCTCTTCAACATCTACATCTGCCCACTCCTCAAAATCATCAGAAAATCGAACCTCTGCTTCCACTCATACGCTGATGATACCCAACTCTACCTCCGCATCACCGGAGAAAAAGTCCACCTTTAGCAACTAGAAAAATGCCTCACTCTGATAGACGACTGAATGACTACTAGCTCTCTCAAACTCAACGGATCAAAAATAGAGCTTCTTCTCCTACACGGAAACCAAAATTCCAAAACTAAGACCCCATGGACACCTCCCACCATCTTTGTACAGACCATCTCGCCAAGCACCAAAGCCAAGAGTCTCGGAGTCATCTTTGACTCAGAAATGTCAATGGATGCACAAATAGGATCAGTAGTCAGCGGATCTCACCATCTCCTCCGCCTTCTACGTAGACTCATCCCATTCGTGCCAGAAGGGGACAAAGCAGCAGTAGTTGGAACAATCATCAATTCCAGACTCGACTACGCAAACTCCCTCTACATAGGACTACCCCAATATCAGCTTGCGCGCTTACAACTCATCCAAAACACGGCGGCAAGACTGTTAACAGGAAAAAAAACATGGGAATCCATCTCCCCTTCCCTGAGGAGCCTACATTGGCTAACTGTAAAGAATCGGATCACCTTCAAGACCCTCTGCCTCACCCACAAATGCATATACGGAAATGCTCCTCAATACCTATGCGAGAAAATACAACGCTACACACCGAATCGCAGTCTTTGATCTTCTAACCATAACCTCCTCCTTATTCCAAAAACCCGCTACAAAACAAAGGGAGAACGAAGATTCGCAGTCCAAGGACCACGGCTATGGAACACTCTACCTACTCACTAGGGATGAGCCGAACACCCCCCTGTTCGGTTCGCACCAGAACATGCGAACAGGAAAAAAGTTCGTTCGAACATGCGAACACCGTTAAAGTCTATGGGACACGAACATGAATAATCAAAAGTGCTCATTTTAAAGGCTTATATGCAAGTTATTGTCATAAAAAGTGTTTGGGGACCTGGGTCCTGCCCCAGGGGACATGGATCAATGCAAAAAAAAGTTTTAAAAACGGCCGTTTTTTCAGGAGCAGTGATTTTAATAATGCTTAAAGTCAAACAAGAAAAGTGTAATATCCCTTTAAATTTCGTACCTGGGGGGTGTCTATAGTATGCCTGTAAAGGGGCGCATGTTTCCTGTGTTTAGAACAGTCTGACAGCAAAATGACATTTTGAAGGAAAAAACTCATTTAAAACTACCCGCGGCTATTGCCGACAATACACATAGAAGTTCATTGATAAAAACGGCATGGGAATTCCCCAAAGGGGAACCCCGGCCAAAATTAAAAAAAAAAAATGACGTGGGGTTCCCCCTAAATTCCATACCAGACCCTTCAGGTCTGGTATGGATTTTAAGGGGAACCCCGCGCCAAAAAAAAAAAAAAAAAACGGCGTGGGGTCCCCCCAAAAATCCATACCAGACCCTTATCCGAGCACGCAACCTGGCAGGCCGCAGGAAAAGAGGGGGGGACGAGAGTGCGGCCCCCCCTCCCTCCTGAACCGTACCAGGCCACATGCCCTCAACATTGGTAGGGTGCTTTGGGGTAGCCCCCCAAAACACCTTGTCCCCATGTTGATGAGGACAAGGGCCTCATCCCCACAACCCTGGCCGGTGGTTGTGGGGGTCTGCGGGCGGGGGGCTTATCGGAATCTGGAAGCCCCCTTTAACAAGGTGACCCCCAGATCCCGGCCCCCCCCTGTGTGAAATGGTAAGGGGGTATATAAGTACCCCTACCATTTCACGAAAAAAGTGTCAAAAATGTTAAAAATGACAAGAGACAGTTTTTGACAATTCCTTTATTTAAATGCTTCTTCTTTCTTCTATCGTCCTTCATCTTCTGGTTCTTCTGGCTCTTCTGGTTCTTCTGGTTCTTCCTCCGGCGTTCTCGTCCAGCATCTCCTCCGCGGCGTCTTCTGTCTTCTCCTCGGGCCGCTCCGCACCCATGGCATGGGGGGGAGGCTCCCGCTCTTCTCTTCTTCTCTTCTTCTCTTCTTCTCTTCTTCTCCGGGCCGCTCCGCAATCCATGCTGGCATGGAGGGAGGCTCCCGCTGTGTGACGGCGCTCCTCGTCTGACAGTTCTTAAATAACGGGGGGGCGGGGCCACCCGGTGACCCCGCCCCCCTCTGACGCACGGTGACTTGACGGGACTTCCCTGTGGCATTCCCCGTGACATCACAGGGAAGTCCCGTCAAGTCACCGTGCGTCAGAGGGGGGCGGGGTCACCGGGTGGCCCCGCCCCCCCGTTATTTAAGAACTGTCAGACGAGGAGCGCCGTCACACAGCGGGAGCCTCCCTCCATGCCAGCATGGATTGCGGAGCGGCCCGGAGAAGAAGAGAAGAAGAGAAGAAGAGAAGAAGAGAAGAAGAGAAGAAGAGAAGAAGAGAAGAGCGGGAGCCTCCCCCCATGCCATGGGTGCGGAGCGGCCCGAGGAGAAGAAGACAGAAGACGCCGCGGAGGAGATGCTGGACGAGAACGCCGGAGGAAGAGCCAGAAGAACCAGAAGAGCCAGAAGAACCAGAAGATGAAGGACGATAGAAGAAGCATTTAAATAAAGGAATTGTCAAAAACTGTCTCTTGTCATTTTTAACATTTTTGACACTTTTTTCGTGAAATGGTAGGGGTACTTATGTACCCCCTTACCATTTCACACAGGGGGGGGCCGGGATCTGGGGGTCACCTTGTTAAAGGGGGCTTCCAGATTCCGATAAGCCCCCCGCCCGCAGACCCCCACAACCACCGGCCAGGGTTGTGGGGATGAGGCCCTTGTCCTCATCAACATGGGGACAAGGTGTTTTGGGGGGCTACCCCAAAGCACCCTCCCAATGTTGAGGGCATGTGGCCTGGTATGGTTCAGGAGGGAGGGGGGGCCGCACTCTCGTCCCCCCCTCTTTTCCTGCGGCCTGCCAGGTTGCGTGCTCGGATAAGGGTCTGGTATGGATTTTTGGGGGGACCCCACGCCGTTTTTTTTTTTTTTTTGGCGTGGGGTTCCCCTTAAAATCCATACCAGACCTGAAGGGTCTGGTATGGAATTTAGGGGGAACCCCACGTCATTTTTTTTTTTTAATTTTGGCCGGGGTTCCCCTTAATATCCATACCAGACCTGAAGGGCCTGGTATGGAATTTAGGGGGACCCCCACGTCATTTTTTTTTTTAATTTTGGTTCGGGGTTCCCCTTTGGGGAATTCCCATGCCGTTTTTATCAATGAACTTCTATGTGTATTGTCGGCAATGCAATAGCCGCGGGTAGTTTTAAATGAGTTTTTTCCTTCAAAATGTCATTTTGCTGTCAGACTGTTCCAAACACAGGAAACATGCGCCCCTTTACAGGCACACTATAGACACCCCCCCAGGTACGAAATTTAAAGGGATATTACACTTTTATTGATTGACTTTAAGCATTATTAAAATCACTGCTCCTGAAAAAACGGCCGTTTTTAAAACTTTTTTTTGCATTGATCCATGTCCCCTGGGGCAGGACCCAGGTCCCCAAACACTTTTTATGACAATAACTTGCATATTAGCCTTTAAAATTAGCACTTTTGATTTCTCCCATAGACTTTTAAAGGGTGTTCCGCGGCATTCGAATTTGCCGCGAACACCCCAAATTGTTCGCTGTTCGGTGAACTTGCGAACAGCCAATGTTCGAGTCGAACATGAGTTCGACTCGAACTCGAAGCTCATCCCTACTACTCACATTTGCATGGAAGAAAACCATCAGGCCTTCAGAAAGAAACTCAAGACCTACCTCCTCTGAGAAGCTTGACAACACAGGACGGATCCAGTGCCTTGAGGCGATTCAGTTCGCAACTGCAGCGCTATACAAATCATTCATTCATTCATTCATTCAGCAATCTGGCAGTCATGCTCCCCCTGCTGCAGCATACTGCCAGGTTTGCTCCAGTGATGAGGAGGGAGGGGATGATGAGGTCACTGACTCAACGTGGGTGCCTGATAGGAGAGAGGAGGAGGAGGAGGAGGAGGTGGAACATCACCAATGAGGCAGGATGCCCTCCAGGGGCCAGCCTAAGGGCAGCACACTGACTGCATCACACCCCAAAGCTCCACATGTGCAGGGCACTGCAGTCTCTGCGCGTTATTCAAAAAGTTCTTTAGTGTGGGCCTTTTTTGAGACGAGTGCATCAGATCGCACCGCTGCTATTTGCAACATATGTCTCAAGCGTATCTCGCGTGGCCAAAACATCTCCTGCTTGGGTACCACATGCTTGACTAGACATATGTTGACCTGCCATGCAGTTCGTTGGCAAGCGTATCTAAAAGACCAACACCAAAGAACAAAGAGGTCCTCTCCTTGCTCCTCATCAGCTGAGATCTTCAACCCCACTATACCTTCAGTCCTCTCTGAGACCTGCACTGAGAGGAATGAAGGTGTAGAATTAGGTGTGTCACAGCCAAGTACTTGTGGGCAATCTGCTTTCGGTACACCGACGTCAGATTGTACCAGGCAAATTTCCCTGCCCCAGCTGCTGCACCGCCGAAAGAAGTTTGCTCCCAGCCATCCACATGCCCAGCGGCTGAATGCTAGCTTGCCAAAATTGCCAGCACTTCAACTGCTGCCTTTTCAGTTGGTAGACTCTGCCCCCTTCAGTGAGTTTGTGGAATGTGCGGTTCCTCAGTGGCAGGTACACAAACGCCACTTTTTCTCACGGAAGGCGATTCCGGCTCTCTACCGGCATGTGGAAGGCAATGTCCATGCCTCCATATGCGGTAAGGTGCATATTACCACTGACTCATGGTCCAGCAGGCATGGACAGGGACGTTACCTAAGTTTCACGGCGCATTGGGTGACTCTGCTGGCAGCTGGGAAGGATGCAGGACAAGGTGCAGTATTGTTGGTGGTTGTTCCGCCACCACGCCTCCAAAATGCCACTACTAATGATTGTGACACATCTCTCTCCTCCACCCCCTCCTCTTCTTCTTCCTCCATGGCCTCTTCCTGTGCTTTGTCCTCGGAACCAGCGGTACTCCGTAGGCGTTCAAGGGGCTACGCATGTATGCAGGCCAAAAGATGCCATGCGGTGCTTGAGCTGGTGTGCTTGGGGGACAGGAGCCACACTGGGGCAGAGGTTCTGTCAGCTCTGCAGGGGCAGGTTCAGAGGTGGTTGATGCAATGCCAACTTAAGGCAGGAATGGTGGTTTGCAACAATGGCACCAACCTCCTCTCTGCCCTCCGACAGGGACAAATGACCCATGTGCCCTGTTTAGCTCACGTCATTAACTTGGTGGTGCAGCGGTTCTTGGGCAGGTACCCGGGCTTACAGGATGTCCTGAGGCAGGCCAGGAAAGTCTGTGTGCATTTCCGCCGGTCATATAATGCCAGTGCTCAGCTGGTGGACCTCCAAAAGGAGTTTAACCTGCCCAAGAACCGCCTAATCTGTGACATGCCCACCAGGTGGAACTCAACGTTGGCCATGCTGCAGTGACTGCACACGCAGCAGAGGGCCATCAATGAGTACCTGTGCGACTATGGCACCAGGACAGGGTCAGGGGAGCTTGTTTTTTTTTTCCCACGCCAGTGGGCCATGATCAGGGATACATGCACTGTCCTGTCACCATTTGAGGAGGCCATGAGGATGGTGAGCAGTGACAGTGCATTCATCAGTGACACTGTCCCCCTTGTCCACCTGTTGGAGCACACACTGCGTGGAATAATGGACAGGGCACTTGAGGCAGAACAGAGGCAGGAAGAGGAGGACTTCCTTACCTCTCAAGGCTCCCTTTATCCAGACAGTGTTCCTGCATGCCCGCCGATCACACAGGAAGAGGACAAGGAGGAGGAGGAGGATTGTGTCAGTATGGAGGTGGAGCCTGGCCTCAGTATCAGCTGCAGTCTTTAAGGGATCAGTCCCAAGAAACACATGGACTTGTACATGGCTGGGAGGAAGTGGTTGCGGACCATGTCATCCTTAGTGACCCAGAGGACTCCGGACCGAATGCCTCAGCAAACCTATGCTGCATGGTCTCCCTGATCCTGCAAAGCCTGCGTAAGGATCCTCGTATTTGTGGTATCAAGGAGAAGGACCAATACTGGCTGGCAACCCTCCTTGATCCACGTTACAAGGGTAAGGTTGCTGACCTTATCTTGCCGTTGCAGAGGTAACAGAGGATGAAACATCTTCGGGAGGCCTTGCAGAAAGGCTTTTGCAACGCATTCCCAGAGACTGGGAGGTTACAAACTCCTGTTTCTGAACAACGTGTTGCTGAGGCTTCGGTCAGTCAAAGAAGGAGCGATGGAGAAGGTGGCCGTCTGACCGATGCGTTCAGACAATTTTTTAGTCTGCAGCCCCAAGGTATGATCGGTTCCAGCAACCATCGCCAGCATTTGTTTTACATGGTGTAGGAATACCTAGGGGCAAGATCTGACTTGGATACCTTTCCCACCGAAAATCCTCTGGGTTACTGGGTCTTGAGGATAGATCACTGGCCAGAACTTGCACAATATGCAGTTGAGCTACTGGCCTGTCCTGCATCCAGCGTTCTTTCGGAACGCACATTCAGTGCTGCTGGAGGCTTTGTAACCGATCACAGGGTGCGTCTGTCCACCGACTCGGTCGATCGACTGACCTTCATAAAAATGAATCAGTCTTGGATCACCACCAGCTACCAAGCACCTGATGCTGATGTAACCGAATATTTTTTTTTTAAATCTCAGATCCCTTCAAAGACTGCCTATGCTGATGCTGAGTGACTATCCTGAGTAATTATCCTCTTCCTCCTCAATGATCACGCTGATAGCTTGTAAGAACATTTTAGGTTCTGGGCTCCTTCACCAATGCCTAAGGCCCAATTTTTCAGCCCCTGTTTAACAGGGGCGTGTAATTACAATTTTTGATGCAATACTTTGCAGCAGGGCTCGTTCCTGCGTTCCAACTAGAGTATCTGTGAGGGGTTGCAGTGTTGTGGCACCAGCACCAGTGCCTAAGGTCCAATTTTTCAGCCCCTGTTCAACAGGGGCATGTAATTACAATTCTTGATCTAATATTTCACAGCAGGGCCCGTTTCTGTGCCCACCAAGAGCGAGTGAGGACTTACAGTGTTGTGGCACCAGCACCACCACCACCACCAAAGGCCCAATTTTTCTGCCCCTGTTCAACAGGGGCATGTAATTACAATTCTTGATCTAATATTTCACAGCAGAGCCCTGTGAGGGTTTACAGTGTTTTGGCCACAAAAACACCTAAGGCCCAAATTTCTGCTGAGTATATAGGGCAGGCCCCTACTTTCAAACATCCAACTTACAAACGACTCCTACTTGCAAATGGAAGGAGACAACAGGAATTGAGATGAAATCTACCCCTAGGAAGGAAAATTCTCTCCTGTAAGAGTTAATATGGGGAAAACATTTCCCCTTTCCACTGATGCTTTATCACCAATCCTTGTTTCACAAAAAACCCAAAATTTTCAAAAACATTTGTCATTGGGACAAAAAGTGAGGTGAAATCTTCTGAAGAGGAGCACAGACAGCAAAACAAATGTCACAGGGGTGATAACCCTTCTCTATGTTTTCCAAAAAGCTTAAAAAAGATTTTTTGGCTGGAGCTAAACACGTTAAAAATGTACCCGTTCAAAATTACAAACAGATTCTACTTAACAACAAACCTACAGTCCCTGTCTTGTTTGCACCGCCTGTATACTGCTGTTCAGAGTATATAGGGCCTGGGGGCCCCACACCTTTCCTTTTTTTTAATTTGGGTGCGGGGTTCCCCTTAACATCCATACAAGACCCAAAGGGCCTGGTAATGGACTGGGGGGCACCCATGCCGTTTGTCTCACTGATTTTCATCCATATTGCCAGGACCCGACATTACATTAAACCCGCAAGCAGTTTTAAATTACTTTTTTTCCTTTAAAAATGACATTTTGTGCAGGGACTGTTCTAAGCATGGGAAACACGCGCCACTTTACAGGCATACTATAGACACCCCCCAGGTACGATATTTAAAGGAATATTTCACTTTTTTTTTTTTTTTTACTTTAAGCATCATTAAAATCACTGCTGCAGAAAAAAACGGCCATTTTTAAAAGTTTTTTTTGCATTGATACATGTCCCCTGAGGCAGGACCCGGGTCCCCAAACCCTTTTTAGGACAATACCATGCAAATTAGCCTTTAAAATTAGCACTTTTGATTTAGAACGTTCGAGTCCCATAGACGTCAATGGGGTTCTAACGTTCTTGCAAATTTTCGGTCCATTCCCAGGTTCTGGTGCGAACCGAACCGGGGGGGTGTTCGGCTCATCCCTAGTGGTCAGCTTCAAGATAAAAGTGGTCTTAGCGGTGGGTTCATCGCAAGGTCACTTTTATCTGTGGTGGGAGAGGGCCCCCATCCCGCTGCTCTCCTGTGCCCTCCACCACTTACATTCTTGTAATAGGAATAAGTGACATAATTTTTTTCTTTAAAGAACAGTGTAAAAATAAAAAATAAAAAGTACGATAAATAAGAAAAAAATAATAATTTAACACGCCCTGTCCCGCCGAGCTTGCATGCAGAAGCGAACGCATACATGAATAGTGCCCGCATATGAAAACAGTGTTCAAACCACACATGTGAGTTATTACTGCGATCATTAGAGTGAGAGCAATAATTATAGCCCTAGACCTCCTCTGTAACTCAAAACATGCAACCTTTAGATTTTTTTAACCATCGCATATGGAGATTTTTAAGGATAAATGTTTGTTGCCATTCCACGGGCGGGCACAATTTTGAAGCATGACATGTTGGATATCAATTTACTCAAAACATCATCTTTAACAATATAAAAAAATGGGCTAACTTTACTGTTGTCTTATTTTTTAATTAAAAAAAGTGTATTTTTTCCAAAAAAAGAGAGCTTGTAAGACCGCTGCACAAATACGGTGTGAAAGAAAGTATTGCAACGACTGCCATTTTAGTCTCTAGGTTGTTAGAAAAAAATATTTAATATTTGGGGGTAATTTTCTAGCAAAAAAAAATTATTTTAACTTGTAAACAAAAAGTTTGAAAAATAGGCCGGGTCTTAAAGTTATTAAATACTTTTCTCACTCTAGAACTACCGTTTGGATGAAAACACTTTATTTAAAAGGTATATCACTACATATACTTTCATATACAGTGGATTTAATTTTGCTCATGTATATAATACACAAGAGAGTTTAGAGTTAAAAAATAGTTTTCAGAATAGGCACTTCTCTTTATTTCTCTTTATAGTTGAAAAGGGATGTCTTTATTTTTGTACTGTTGGAACAGGCTAAGGGATTATGAAGCATTATGTGGACTCAATGACTTTGTACTTCTCATAAATCAAACTGTGCCTTAGGAGCAATCTAGTGTGAGGGCTATACATCATTTTCTGGACAGTTCACTTTTGTCACAAGCAGACCAGGCAAGCTAAGTTTATCAAAACAGAACGATAGATAGATAGATAGATAGATAGATAGATAGATAGATAGATAGATAGATAGATAGATAGATAGATAGATAGATAGATAGATAGATAGATAGATAGACTCTAAGCATTTATCTTGTTTTATATGAGACACAAATGTTTTAAAGCAAAACATCATGACTTACCAATTAGATTTTTTTAAATGCTGCTGCCAAAAATTTTTTTGAATCTCTAGCTTATACTTAATTATCAGTATCTTTAATAATTCATTAGTGAATGTGATTCCTTACAAATATCCAAGCCTATCCTCAGGTGATAAAACAACAGAGATTAAACAAATTCTCCTGCATAAGTTGTATCTGCAGTCTTTGCTTCTCTACATTCATTAAAAGTGCTGAATGTATTTATTTTTTGTCATAAACTGTTTTTAGTGGAAACAAAAATAAATGTTTACAAATGAGCAAAGTAAAACATGAGTAAGAAAAGAATAGATATAGTCGGCAAATACAAATCTTATAACAAGTTTAGGTCAGATCACATTAGAAAGAAATAGTTTATATTATAACAAACAACTGTAAATCATTATAGATATGACAACATGTGGAAAGTTATAAATGACACAACAAAAAGTACTGAAACACCTTAAACATAGCATGTGCCCAACTGCACTAAAGTATTTTACGGTGTGTCTATCGTCACAAAGCAGTTTCCTAGTATAAAGTGTCACAGGGTAATTATAATAGGAGGTATAAGTTATAATGAGAAGGACTGGATTTGGTTCACTCCAGAAGAGTATAAAGGCATGTTCTGTATTTGGAGGAATGTGCGGAATTTGGTAGGTATCGAAGTGAGAGTTTTGCACACTGGCCAATGACTTCCTCCAGCTTCTATGTGGGTTCAGGAGATAAACAAAAACTGGGAGTGATAGAGATTCACCCAGGAGGTGATGTTCTGCTTGTAAATCGGGACCCCGATGACCTCAGTCAGTGCTGGAAATACCTGTCTTCAAATGGGAGCACAATTCGGAACCTGGGTGAATCTCTATCACTCCCAATACAAGACTGGGGAGAGCAGAATTAACAATCTGCCCATCTACATATTCAAACTGTTGATGAATCTTCAACCATTTTCTAGGAGTCCTATGGATGGAAAGACGGATTTCCCATGAGGGTCTACGATACTCTGGGTCCCAAGTACAGAGGATCTCCAAGGTTCCATCCTTGTTGTCGGCTGACAATACAAGCCTGTTTGACTCACAGAACGTATGTTCTTTTGAGTTCAAACCATCCGGTAAGCCTGCATCTACCTCCGTGGTGGCTTTATCACATTGGTGTCTCTAGTTTTCCATCCATCCTATTGGCTATCTATGTGGGGATTGTGATCATTCAATCTATTCATTTTATTATGGACTGCAATTACTCACTGCACACTGTGGATTTCTGAGATTTTTTATGGACTTGATAATTTACTTTGCACCAATTTTTATTTTTTGTCTTTAGTCACATATATGTTATATATTGATTTATGTATTATGGTTTGTTAATTGGATTTATTTCGATTCAATTTACTATGTTTATGGCAGGGCTGTGTTAATTAACCCTAGCACTTTAGCGCTACACTTATACAGTAATTGAGGATATAATAATATCTTTATGGGGTGTTGACTGTATCGAGAAAGTCAGCAGTCGTTTGGAAGTGAAGTCATCCCGCCCAAGCAGAGGTCAATTTAAAGGGATATGAGTTTTTCCATTTCTGAAATCTTGTTGATTCGTCTATACCATTCTTGAATGGAGGGAACCTGTGTCCACTCCCAGTGTACTAGGATGCACATTTTGGCCACATTTACCATATGCATTGCAAGTGATTTAATGTAATTGCAGGGCAGGGTGGCAGAGTGATGGAGAAGGAATTGTGCTAGAGTAAATTCAACAGTTATGCCCTGTACACACGATCGGACATTGATCAGACATTCCGACAACAAAATCCATGGATTTTTTCCGATGGATGTTGGCTCAAACTTGTCTTGCATACACACTGTCGCACAAAGTTGTTGGACAATCCGATCGTTCAGAACACGGTGACTTAAAACATGTGTGTCGGGACTATAAATGGGGCATTAGCCAATAGCTTTTGTCTCTTAATTTAGTCTGAGCATGCATGGCACCGTGTGCGTCGGTACACACGATCGGAATTTGTCCAATTGGATTTTGTTGTCGGAAAATTTTATAGCCTGCTCTCAAACTTTGTGTGTCAGAAATTCTGATGGAAAAAGTCCGATGGAGCCCACACACGATCGGAATTTCCAACAACACAATCCGATCGCACTTTTTCCGTCCGAAAATCCGACCGTGTGTACAGGGCATAACTGTCATCACCTTCATAATTGTGTTATGTACTGCAACCCAATATGGTTGAAGTAGTAGGCATTGCCATCCAATGTGTAGGATGATACCCGCTGCTCGATGGCAACACGAGCAAATGTCAGGGATTGAGTGATTGAATTTGTGTAATTAAACAGGAGTCCTGTACCAATGTGATAGTGGTTTGTAGTTGTTCTCCTGTATGTAAACATTCTATGAGCCTTTGTGGGTGTTACAGTATATGAGTTTCCAATCCTCATGTGAAGGATCCAACTTAAGGTCATGAGCCCAAGCTCTGCAAGCTTTCATGGATTCTGAGGTCTTATTTGTCCAGAGGAGGTTGTAAATCATGCAGATTACATGTGTTTGGGTGGAAGTTGTGGAACAGAGCTTCTCAAAGGGAGTAAGGGGCCCAGAAAATGAATGGGTTTAAGCGAAAAAAATTATGCAGCTGAAAGTATTCCCATAAGGGCGGATGGGCTTCTGCCCAGCGGGTGCCTAATTGAGTGTATAAGTGTAGTACCCCTATTGAAAAAGCAGTGCACACATAGCTTTCTATCAGTGTCCACTCAAGTTAGAAAGGTGTGAGCCATCCCTGGTTGGAAGTCTGGATTTTTCCAAATGGGTGCCATTGGACCTAGAATCTAGGATATGTCAAGATTTTTACATGTGGCTAGAAAGCAGGATAATGTTGGCTCAATAAGTGGATGATTTTGCACATGTCTGGGGGTATTACATCTAGATAACTATGGAATAGTGTTCAGAGGTGATTTAGAGAAGGAAGCTTCTAGCATACCCAATCTTTTGTCCGATGGTGAATATTCAAATCTACTATGCATGTTGGGTGGCACGCCCAATAGTAAGACCTTAGATCTGGAAGTCACATCCCCCTATAGTTTGGGTATAATGAGTTGGTCATAGCTTATTCTCAGATATCTGTGGTGCCAAAGGAAGGTAGTACATAGACTTGGAAGCACCTTCATTTTGAGGATGGTTGCTCTACCAATTGCACGAAGAATAGGTAAATCGTTTCTTGTATATCGGTCCAAGAGTCAACTGAATTCCTAGGTATGTGATTGCCTCTGTCTGTGAATGAGAAGTTCTGCTGACTTGAGTTACTAGCTGCATAGGAAGTGATATATTGAGGGCGTGTGATTTGCTAAAATTAATTTTGAAGTTGGATATATATTGAAAGAACTAAAAATCTTTAAAAAGATTGGGGAGTGTTATATGTGGTTCTGAGAGAAAAAGTAGGATATAATCCGCATACCCTGCCAGTTTGTACTGGCGATCTGTCACTGTAAAACTGTGAATGTCTCTATTTTCCCGTAATTGCCTCAAAAAGGGTTCTAGCATGAGTATAAACAGAAGTGGGGATAAGGAACAGGCTTTCTGTGTGCCATTATGGATGAAGAAGGCATCTGACAGGTGGCCGTTGACCCAAACTTTTGCTGAAGGGTTGGCGTATAAGGCCATAATAAATGTAATTAATCTGCTGCCCAAGCCTATTGCATGTAAAACAGCTGTGTTAGGTAGTCCCATGCCATCCTGTCAAATGCCTTCTCCATATTCAATGATAGGAAAAAGCCTTACTGTTTGGAAATTGTGAGCAAATGGTGAATATTTTAGGGTATTGTCATGGGCCTCTCTGCCTGGAACACACCCGACTTGGTCTTTGGCAAGTTAATCACATGGCGTATTCGGTTTGATAAAATCTTAGCCATTTTATTATCAATATTTAATTGTGAAATTGGTCACAGATGTGAGATCTTTTTCAGGTTTAGGTATGTCAGAGATATGTGCTTCTAGCAGGGTATTATGTGGCGGGTCCGGTGTTGAGAGTGTGTTAAATGCGTGCATAAAGGGTCGGGCAAGTACATCAGAGTAAGATTTGTAATATGCCACATTAAACCCATCATTGCCAAGACTTTTACCTACTTTGGTTTGTCTAAGGGCCAGGCTGAAGTCTTCATGTGTAAGAGGTCCCTCTAGTTCATGACCAACACTATGAGTGATGGGAGTGGGACCATATTGATGCAAAAAGTTGTCAGATATTTCCATGCGAGATCTAGTATCGTCAGCTTGGTATTTTTCAGGGGGAGATTATATAATTTGGAATAGTACTGTGCAAAATTGGCTGCTATTTCATGACTTGCTGTTAGGGAGTGTCCCAGGTGAGTATGGATGTTATGAATGGTGTTAGCTGCTTTTTTGGCTTGTTAGGGTTCTTGCTAGGAGCTTTCTGCTTTTGTTACTTTGTTCACAGAACAGTTTTTGTGATAGGATAAATTTTCTTTTAACTCTACAACCAATTTCATCTTATGCCGCATACACACGATCGGATTTTCCAACGGGAAATGTTCGATGTGAGCTTGTTGACGGAAAGTCCGACCGTGTGTATGCTCCATCGAACATTTTGGATTGGAATTTCCGCCCACAAATGTTTGAGAGCAGGTTCTCAAATTTTCAGCCAACTTCACTTTATTGTCAGAAAGTCCGATCGTGTGTACACAAGTCCTTGCACCAAAGTTCATTTTATATGTTTACTCATGATCTCCTGAATAATCTTTGTTTTTATTGTTTTTTTTCTCAAGGTCTCCAGAATATAAATTTATTTTATTTTTATTTTTTTTCTAGTGATTTCTTTTTTTTTTCTCAAAATCTTTTTTTTATATAGTGATCTCCCTAATATTTTTTTGTGGTTTTGTGTGTCAAGTTACCACAACACCATTATTATCTTGTATTTTTTAACCTCAAAGAGATACAACTATGTTGGTGACCCTTGTTAATTTGACATTGTATTTTTGAAATGTACAAGCCTACTCACAAACAAGCTGTCCCTTTTGAAGTAACACACATAGCCAAGTATTTGTCAAAACAAAAATTAGGAATTTAATAGGGGTCTTAACAAAATAAAGAGGAAGGCAACGCTGGAGAAACAGTTGGAATTGGTGAAGTCTTTGTACCGCAGGGCAGACATCAATTATTTGACAGGCAAAATTGGTAACCTGAGGAGCCCATTTAATAGGGAGCACAATACGGTCCAGGACTCTGAGAGATCGGGAGCAGCAGCAGATGACATATATGTCCCGAGGCTGTGGTCTTACAACAGCCTGTGTCTTTTGCCAGACCACACCAAATCCAGGCCACCACTCTCAACACTTCCTTCCAGGCTGCTGTGTTGAGTTGGGTGGCTGCGGTGGTGATGGTGTTGCTGGAGGTGGTGGAGGAGTATGATCCAAAAGGAACAGGTGGCTTTTAGTTGTGAGTTAGCCCCTTGTCCCCTTGTTTAGGGCCTGAAGAATTATCTCCTCACAGATGAGGCATTGGCCGTCCTCCATTCGTTCCAGTTTACTGGCTGTCAGACAACCATACGAATCAGGGCCATCAGGGGTTGTTGTTAGTACTGCAGTAGCCTGGAGAAGTAAAGTAATCGCTGACTCCTCGAGGTTCCTCACCCTCCTGGTCCTTTTGGTTGGAAGCCAGAGGGGAGGAACCTGGGATTCAGTCAGGATGCTTTCCACGGGATCCTCCTGGCTGAGACTTTCCTGTGTATGAAAATGGTACATAGCTTTAATTTTTTGGCCATCAATCACACACAATTTTGAGCTAATGACTGTTGCAAATTGAATGTTAACAAATAGAAAAGACTATCATTCTGATCCCAGCATTTTTCATTCTTGTCCCAATCATTTTTGGCTACTATTGTCTATTGATATGTAAACCACTTTGTTAAATCAGAAATTAGTGATCAATAATAGCATCTAGTTAACATCAATAAATTTTTGTCCAAAAAAAAGTTGGACAAGCTATACCTGGCTCAAGCTGGGCTCCTCCACATCTTCCTGGGTGGAAAGCCCAGGTTGGACATCTGAAACCTCATCTGATGTTTTAGGAAGTGTGGAAGGAAGTGTGGAAGGAAGTGTAGATAGTGATGGCCTGGGTTCACTCTGGTCTGACAAAAAATGCAGTCTGTCATAGTACCACAGCCTGGGGACATAAACGTCATCTGCTGCTGCTCCTGATCTCATGGAATCCTGGACCTTCTTGTGCTCCCTATTATATGTGCTCCTCAGGCTACCAATTGTGGCCTTTAAATAGGTGATGTCTATCACTGATCACTAATACAACATTTTTAGCAGATTCAGGTTAACTACATTTGTTCATATAGTACCTATTTTGATTAAAAGAAGTTTATTACATTGTTGTCTAGATGGGTTTGTAACTGGAATGAAATGAAAACTTGATTCAGTGTAAGGAGAGGACACTCAGCAGTTGTTTACACTTCTGGACGCAGGAGCACTAGTGTGGGACACCAGAACAACCTTTTTATGGTGTCCCACGCAGGTGCTCCAGTGGATACTAGGGGTCTCTCCATGTGTGAAACTTGCACAAAACAGATAAGTATTCCATCTTTGGAAAGGGAAAAAATCATGTCTTCAGCTTGGAACTCTGCCAAAACAGATAATTTGACGACACTTCAAAGCAATGTTTCATATTCCTATTTCTTGCCTCAAATATCTGTGTGCTAAATATACTTTCTTTGTATTCACATAGGGGAGAAAAGAATTTGGACATCTGAAGACACCAGGAACCCCACACCTAATGAAGAAGGGGAACTCCCCACACACCATGAAGATGTGGATTCCGAGGTTCATGAAGTGGGCAAAATGGTGACTACAACAGGTCAGTGTCTGAGACCACAGCTTCAGGTAATAGATGTATGCCTGCATATTTATAATACATGGTGTTTTTTTTTTTTAGGTGATGTGGATGTTGTGGAAGAAGAAACTCACTTCAACAGTGCAAGTGCACAAATCCTGATCAGCGAAATAATGGTGTGCAATCATGAATTGCAGAAGGTCAAGGAAAACATCAATGATGTTGAAAAAAGACTCACCAACATCATTGATGTTTTAGCCAAAATCTAACAAAAAAATAAACATTTCAATGTTGTCGTTATTTTTTTTTTATATATACATTTTAAAGTCATTTGAAAGCCAAATTTTGAAGATGCACACAGTGTGTCAACATGTGCTATCAGCCATCATGGGATATCAATGTACGTGTTTTGTGGGTGCAACCCCTTTCTCACAACTAAAGTAAGTGAGAGGGGAGGGCGCATGCACGGCTTGTGAAGATGGCAGACATGTAAGAGGAGACCTGCGGTCCCCCATCACCGTGTCCAAGACTCTTGCTCTGCACCGACAGCTACAACAGCCCCAGGAGTACCACCAATACCCGCCTGAAGCCCCAGGGCAGCATATGGGCAAAATTGGATACCAGAAAGGTACCTACAGAGGATTTATCCCGCCGCCATCCTCGAGGCCTACTCACGCCATGGATCGCTTCCTATACAGGCCGCAATCCCCGGCCTCAAGTACCGCGGCCGGCCCGCCGGATCCCATCAATTCTCAGCTAACAGGCGAAAATGGCCCTCCAACGGACCACAGGCCCCAGCAACTCATACCGCCAGCTGATGCAGCTATGGTGACAGTAGCTGTGCTGGATATCAAGCTACAATCGCTCCTCCAAGATTTAACCCATAGCATAGCTAAAGAGGTGGGCAAAATCGCACATGAAATCCGGGGGGAGGCGATAGACCAGCTGGGGGAACGCACGGAAACTCTAGAAAACAAATTTGATGAGCTTACCCAATACATACATGTCCTAGAGGAAGATAATGCTGCCATGAAACATACAGGCTCCCAACTCCAGTTACAACAGGAGGATTTGGAGAACAGGGAGAGACGTCAAAACCTCAGAATCCGAGGGGTGCCTGAATCAGTCACTGAAAAGGAACTGCGTCCATACCTTCTGGGCCTATTTATCACTCTGGTCCCCCAAATCCTGGATATAGACTGGTGCCTTGACCGGCTCACAGATCACTGGCCCCTAAGCCCCCTCCTGGCTCCAACCCCAGAGACATTATTGTCCGCTTTCATTATTACGAAAGCAAAGAAGCCCTCACAACTGCTACTCGTAATAAATCTCGTATTGAATTTAAAAAAGCCAAGATCCAAATCTTCAATGATCTCTCCCCATTATATTGGCAAACAGAAGAAGCTTTTGCCCTGTCACCACCCATCTGCAAAATCATCAAGTGCCTTATCGCTGGGGTTTTCCCTTCCGCTTGTCGGTCATGAAAGATGGAATCCAACACCTCCCTGAGGGATCTTTATGAAAGCGAGGTCTTTATCCGCAGCCTGGATCTTCCTCCCATTCCTGACGAGGATCTACAGCTTCCAGCCTTGCCTTCCAAGCCTCTGACAACTCCAGCCTAGATCTTGACCACTGTACAGCGAAGATCCCGAAAAGCTTTTTCCACTCCTCAGAGCGTCAATCCTTCCAGATTCCCGACCAGATGCAGATTACCTCTCAAGATGTTAATCTACTCACCTTCATGGCTGGTTGAAGCTCAACATGGCCATTACAGTGGTCTTACAATTTTTGGATCACTTTTTTTTTTCGTTTTTTTTCTTTCAAAAATTAAGTTTCTTTGAAACCCAGGTCAACTTTTTAACCTGGGTTCTTTATCTGCTTAGCCGCTTGCCCTTTACAGAATGGTGATGACTGTTTTCTTAGAAAAGATGGGGACCCCCCCTTCGTTGGTCCTTACAGGCTACCATGCCCCTCAACCAGACAGCAAGATGATGTCTGGGTTTCCTGCAGTTTTTTTTACATGCAGGGTCTTTAAAAAAATGTTCTCCAATGGTTTTTGTTGTTTTTCAATTTTGTTCTTTGTCTATTGTTTTTTTTAATTTCCTTTTTGTTCTTTCTTTTATAGGTCTTTTTTTTACCTTACTCAGGTTACCGGTGCTTTTAATGTGGTACCATTTCAACTTAGAAGAATACATGTTATAACAATTTTTATTTCATGTTTACTTAGATGCACATTTAAAGTATACATTATGATGGCGTTTTATGCAAATAATTCATTATGGTTCTGAAGATTTATTCTTGTAATGTGAAGGGTCTGAATTCTATTGGTAAGAGGTGGCGATCCCTGAAGGAATTCAGATCCTCCAATGCAGAAGTGATTATGGTTCAGGAGACCCACTTCAGACCTGGTGGATCCTTTAAATTTGCTTCTAAACATTTCCCCATAGCTTATATGGCTTCTGACCCATCTGGTAAAGCAGGTGTGTCAATCCTATTTAAACAGTCCTGTCTGAGCCCAATTATCTCCTCCTGTTTAGATCCCCATGGTCGTTTTGTACTCCTGAATTTTAGTCACCTAAATACCCAATTTACTCTGGCTAATATATATACCCCAAATGTGTGACAAATTGGATTCCTCACAACAGTATTTGAGAAGCTGCAAACAATCTCTTACCCTTTTACGATCATAGGAGGAGATTTCAATGTGTGCATATCCCTGACCAAGGATAGGTGTGCCCTATTCCAAGACACCCCATGGACTGTTGTCCAGAAACTTTCTGCCTCCTTTCGTAAATTGACAAGATCATACAACCTTTTTGACACATGGAGAATAAAACACCCAACTCAGAAAAGTTATAATTTTTATTCTCCTCCTCATAAGCTATATTCCAGACTGGATTATTTCTTTGTAACAGCTCCTCTCCTTCCTTATATTGTTTCTTCGGAAATCGCCCTGATCACTTGGTTGATCTAGACCTAATTGAACTTCACCTAATTTTATCTACCCCCACCCCCAAGACCTGTCATTGACATCTTAATGAGTCACTACTTAAGAACCCAATGATTCAGACTCAACTACAGCAAAAATTATTAGAATTTTTCACATTAAACGAGGGATCAGTCTCGGAGCCTTCCACCCTGTGGGAAGCCCACAAAGCTTATCTTAGGGGTGAGTGCATTTCTGCGGGCTCTCGGCTTAAGCAAGACTCCTTGAAACTAAAAGCAGATCTTCTTGCTCAGTTGAATATTGCAGAGACGCACCTTCTTAATTCCCCCACGGTGGAACGATTGAGAGTGGTAACCTCAATTCAAAATCGTATTAAACCATTTGATATGCGTAAGATATCTAAATCTATGTTATGGACTAAACAAAAGTTTTACAAATATGCCAATCAACCACACAGAATGCTGGTTAACAGACTAAAACTACGTCTCTTCCTCTCGATCCCTGACCATTTGATAATGTCAGATGGCACGCCTATGTATTGCCCTAAGAATATGTCCCAGACCTTTGGAGACTTCTATAAGAAACTATATAACTGTTTAAGCTTTGAATAAGCACTTAGTTTCTCCCAAGATAAATTTGAAGAGTTTATGTCCCGTTTAGATCTGCCTAGATCAGTGGTTCTCAACTCCAGTCCTCAGGACCCACCAACAGACCAGATTTTAAGTATTACCTTGGGGAGATACATACTAGAATACTGCAATCACTGAGCAGCAAATGATGTCACCTGTGATGTATTTCAGTTATCTTGCAAACCTGGCCTGTTGGTGGGCCCTGAGGACCGGAGTTGAGAACCACTGGCCTAGATTGTCCAATGCCCAAAATTCTATTCCTAATGCTCCCATTACTATAGAAGAGATAATGGAAGTGATTAAAGCTTTACCGGCTCATAAATCTCCAGGCCCAGATGGGCTCCCTTACGCATATTAGAAGACCTTTTCCGAAATTCTTACCCTCTATTTACAATCTTTATACTCCTCCCTCCTCAAAGGTTCCATCCCACATTCACAATTTTTACATGCATACATAACTGTCATTCCTAAGCCAAATAAGGATCCCTCACTGCCAGACAATTACCGCCCAATAGCATTATTGAACTCAGACTACAAGATATTTACTAAGATTTTGGCCAATTGACTCTCCCCATTACTAATGACGTTGATCCACAAGGACCAAGTAGGTTTTGTTCCCACAAGACATGCAGGTGACAATACTAGACGGACTGTGGATCTTATAGATCTTCTAAATAAAACTAAACAACCTGCCATCGTCCTAAGCTTAGACGCACAAAAGGCATTTGACCACCTTAGTTGGCCTTTCATGTTTGCAACCCTTTCCAGATACAGATTTTTCGGCTCTTTTATCCAGGCCTTAAAGGCTCTATATTCTAACCCCTTGTCTCAGGTTCAGTTGTCTTCCCATCTGTTGCAGCGATTCTCCCTTAGTAATGGTAACAGGCAGGAGTGCCCACTGTCACCCCTGGTGTTCATACTATGTTTGGAGCCTCTGGCAATAGCCATCAGATCCCATTCAGAAGTAAAGAGGGTCTCGCTGTGACAGAGGGATTACAAGTTGTCACTTTTCGCCGACGACATACTACTGACTCTTACCCATCCACACACATCTTTACCTGCCCTGCATGATATCCTTTCTACATTTGGAGCTCTATCAGGGTTTAAGATCAACCACTCGAAAACGGAGGCTTTGCCTATAAATATACCTCCAGATCAGCTTAAACCTCCTTAAAGACGCCTTCAACTACCGCTGGTGCCCCTCTAAATTGAAATACTTAGGAGTATATATTACATCCTCATATCCTACTTTATACTAACTTTCCCCCTATGTTTGAAGAAATAACCTGTCTCTTAAATATCTGGTCTTCCCTTTCGCTCTCCCTCCTAAGTAGGATTAATGTTCTTACAATGTCGATAAATCCTAAGATGCTCTACCTGTTCGAAACACTCCCAACTTCAGTCCCAATGTCGAAGTTGAAACTTCTCCAGAGGCAATTCCTCAAATTCATATGGAACAACTCCTCCCATAGGATTGCACGATCAGTAGTATTTGCTCTTAAAAACAGAGGAGGTTTATCTGCTCCAGATATCATTAAATATTATTATACCTCTCACCTCAGAGTATTAACCTCCTGGATCTCTAGAAAAGCACCTAGCAGATGGGCTGAGACTGAGATGGGGATTACCGCCCCGGTACATCCCTGCTATATGCTATGGCCTTCCTCTTCTAAATTTATGCCTCAGTTGAGATCCCTCTGCCTGGCGCCGATGCTCTTTACCCTTAATATTTGGAGAAGATGTACAGACAGATTCTCACATTCCTCCAAGTGCTCTCCCCTCCAAAATATACTTTTTAACCCAGACATCCCAGATGGATTGTCCTATGCGAGAATGTATCCTTGGACTCAAGCAGGAATCTTTCAACTGCGACATCTTGTACACCCGGTTACGTGTACTCTTTTGCCTTTCTCGGAGCTACGAACAAAGCATGACCTTCCTGCCTCCCTTTTATACTCCTATAGGCAATTTAAACATATTTTTCTTTCTGAATCTCCCTCACTCTCCCTAGAGAAACCTACAAACTTTGAAATCTTATGTGCTAGAGGCCCTTATGAACCCAAACAAATCTCTTCTATCTATAGAATTCTACATGAAAGTCCACCCTTAATGGAATCTACACATAACTATATGAACAAATGGTCTCATATACTACAACGTCCAATTTCATTACTAGATTGGGGAAAAATTTGTGACTCCAAAATCTCACGTTGTGTAGTACAGAGAGAAACTGCTTTTAAAATCCTGTTTTTCTGGTATAGGACCCCGGACTTGATGCATGCCCATGAGTCCACCTTTTCCAATCTTTGCTGGAGATGCAACAAGGCTGTAGGCTCCCTCTTTCATATCTTTTGGGAGTGCTCCCTTATCAGCCCTTTTTGGACTAAAATCCAAGAACTTCTGCAAAAATTACTAAACACACATATACCTCTAAACCCTATGCATTTTATATTAGGCCTTCCTCTCCAGGGAATACCCAAAATCTAGAGAAAAATAATGTCTTTTATCATATTGGCTGCAAAAAGAGCTATACCTAGGCACTGGCTCCCCCCCCCCCCCCTACATTTCAACATGTTCTCTCAATAATGGCTAATACTTGTAGGATGGAACATCTGACTGTTAAGATAGAAGACAGAAGACACTCTCCCCCTTTTTAACAAGATGTGGAAGGTGTGGGATGACTCAGAGTTTTCATTGGAATCTGGAAATATCCCTGACCTCTGAGAGCCCTGGTAATTTCTTTTTCTTCCTTTAAATATAAGGTGTTACCCTCATCCCCTGGGTTTATTTTTTGCTTGCATTTATTGTGTTTTACTTTATTTTATTACATTTTTTCTCTCTTATTCAGAGCCAAATAAGCTTCCTACACAATGTCTGTTATAAGATACAATATGTTGAACTAGCTTCGATGCTCATTTATTTGAAATAACTCCATCTGAATATACTTTTATCTATATTACTTTACACATATAACTGCTTGTATGTGCCATGTTATATTTGAGAAAGTTGAAATGCCTTTCTTTTTCTATATGACATTATATGTAATGTATACAAATTTCTACAAATAAACAATTAAAAAAAAAAAAAGTAAGTGAGAGGAAGGGATTGCACCCCCAAAACACATCCATTGATCCCCCATGATGGGATCTAGCACATATTGACACACTGTGTGTTTTTTGGCTTTAGAAAAATAGATGTAGGTAAAAGACACACATTTTAGGCATGGGATCATGATGGAAATCCACATTTTTGTGCATCTTCAAAATTTGGCTTTTACAGGGGTGACATTACCCCACCTGATGAAGGCAAAATCAACACAGTTTTGATATAATAATGTCTCATATTGCCTTCACTTTATCAAAGTTGAACTTTGTAAGTTCCTGGGTTGTGGATGTGTATGTTATGGTTTTAAACATGCCTGTTTAGCCACAAAAAGGCTATATAGTGTCACACATACATGTTATACACCAAAGATGTTGGTTTGTTAAAAAACCTTTTATAATGCACACGTGAATGTGCTTGGAGTAAAATGTTTTATACTCAAAAATGTGTGGCTTCTTCTTTCAATGCTCAATACCAGTTTTTGGAGTAAGTTGGTGTAGTTACAGTGACAATGGGGGTTATTTACTAAAGGCAAATCCACTTTGCACTACAAGCGTACTTTCAGTGCAGTTTCAGTGCAGTTTCAAGTGCACTTGCAGTGCACTTGTAGTGCAAAGTGGATTTGCCTTTGCCTAAATAACTCCCACAGTGCTCTAAAATTTGCCCCAATAAGGCCATTTTAGGGACACTAAGCAATTAATTCATGGAGTTGAAAAGGATGATTATTTTTATCATTAATGCATTACATACATTAACAACTAAAACATTGCATGTGTGTAGCAGACCCATAGCACAACATACTAGTTAGCTGAAGAAGAGATTGTCACCTCATGTAGCAAATCAAATAAGTTACGTTTGCACTATTGAAGAATATGCCCAAAAAAAAGTCCATTGGAGAACCTAGGAGACAAAAGAAACACAGGCAGTAAATCAAATGAAATATGAGTTCAGTTTTTAACAAAGAAAATTTTTTTCCATAGGTTTTAAATAGTATTTGGCATATCAATTGCCTCCCTACCCGTGAAGTACTCCAGATAGCTTTGCCGTACTTTGCGGGCGCTTTGGGGGGGCAAGCCAGGACATCCAGCTTCAAGTGCCGTCACGTTTTGGTCCAGTGAGCCGGCCTCAGTCACAACTGAGGCCAGATAGTTGGCTGCATTTTTTCTTTAAAAATTGTGCAAAATGCAGCAGCAAAGAATAATGTGATTTAGTTTATATTCCGCCATATTTATTGCAGTAAGGAATAGGCAGAACTGGCTGGCCATTATGCCAAAGGCATTTTCAACCACTCTTCTGGCTCTGGCTAGTCGGTAATTAAAAACCCTCTGGTCCGGGGTGAGGGTCCTCATAGGGAATGGGCATAAGATGGTCCCCCAGTGCAAATACTTCATCTGCTACAAACACAAATGGGAGGCTCACCACGTTGTCTTCTGGAGGTGACAAGCCCAAGCTGCCATTCTGGAGCCGTCTGGAATTAATAAGCCACTGACACCACTGCCAACAACAGGATACTATTATACCCCTTATAGTTATAATAGTATGACCCCGAGTTGGGGGTGTGGGATGATGTGGACGTGTTTCCCATCTATTGCCCCACCACAGTTGGGAAAGTCCCACTGCTGAGCAAATTGGGAGTCTGCCATTCCTGTGGGTTGGAAGGAAACTGTGGAGTCAAACAAGAAAAAAAAAATAGTACTTTTGCACGTAACATTGTAAGCAGATTAGACACAAACATTCTTGGCCAACATAAGTATAACATTTATTGAATTGAGTATTGTAATGAATATTTATACACAAAAGTATAAGGTACACTTCTCAGATTCATCACCCCCTCTGATGGCCCATTGTATACATTTTATGGTGGGGGGATGTATGGGACAGGTAACCTTTTCCAATTCATTGTGAGATGAATGCATAAATAATGTGTATTACTTTGGCCAGCCCCTCCTTACTTACACTATTGGCAGCCCACTTGACAGGTAAGAAGTTTCATAATCCAAAAATATGAATACACACTGTACAAATTGAAGCACATATTTACATTCTGCATTTACCTATCAAGATAATAGGAGAACAAAACTTTAAACAGTACCATTTGAAAATATTCAGGAAGGCCCCTGCACTACATGCTTTGGTGAATTCATCTATAAATATGACCACAAAAGAGGTAGGTATAGTGTGTATGGGTTTGACAAAGTCAGCAGATAGAGTATTGTTACCAGTTGACTTGGCGGTTGAGGGGAGGGAGGGTTCAAAATGAGTTTTGCCCCCCCCAAAAAAAGCCTCTTGCACTCTGCCTGAATTTAAGGACAAAAATGACATTTGGACACATTTTAGGGGGTGTTTAGGGTAAGCACTACAATGGAGCAGACAAAATACATTGTTAAGTGACTAGGCTAGGTGTGTATGGGCCCAGGATAGCATTCCGGGGAGGTTAGTGAAGGCAAATATGCATAAAGGACAAAAAAGTAGCATTAAAAGCTTACAGCATGCATGAGGACAAAGAGGACATTCACAGCATATTACAAACATGGTAATTATGGAATGATGAAATAAATACAATACATTAGCAAACATTAAATACATAGAATGTGATATTAAAGGATAAAACTTACCTTAATATAGTCATTCTGCAGGACCTGAATTATGGCAGAACAGGTCTCTGGAATAATGATTCCCAGAGCCTGGGGGGAGATCCCAGTCATGAACTTAATATCCTGGAGACTTCTCCCTGTCATCAAGTACTGCAAGGTGGCAACAAGCCTTTGTTCGTGAGTGATGGCTTGGTGTCCTGCTTCATAACATAAGGGGACATCAAAGCCAACAGACGGTGAAAAACGGGGTCCATCATCCAGAGATAATTCCTGAAAACATCAGGATTATTCTCCTGGATCTCACGCAACAAAGGCATGTGAGAGAATTGGTTATGCTGGACCAACCAATTCTTGGTCCATGAACTCCTCCTCACTAGGGATGAGCTTTGAATTCGAGTCAAATTCATGTGTGACTCAAACATCGGCTGTTCGCCAAACATCGAACAATTTGGGGTGTTCGCAGCAAATTTGAATGCCACGGAACGCCATTTAAAAGTCTATGGGAGAAATCAAAAGTGCTAATTTTAAAGGCTTATATTCATGGTATTGTCAAAAAAAGTGTTTGGGGACCTGGGTCTTGCCCCCCCCGGACATGGATCAATGCAAAAAAAAGTTTTAAAAACTGCAGTTTTTTCGGGATCAGTGATTTTAATAATGCTTAAAGTGAAACAATAAAAGTGTAATATCCCTTTAAATTTCATACCTGGGGAGTGTCTATAGTATGCCTGTAAATGGGCGCATGTTTCCCGTGTTTAGAACAGTCTGACAGCAAAATGACATTTCAAAGGAAAAAAAGTCATTTAAAACTACTCGCGGCTATTAATAAATTGCTGGTCTGACAATACACATAAAAGTTCATTGATAAAAAACGGCATGGGAATTCCCCACAGGGGAACCCCGAACCAAAATTAAAAAAAAAATGACGTGGGAGGTCCCCCTAAATTCCATACCAGGCCCTTCAGGTCTGCTATGGATTTTACGGGGAACCCCGCGCCAAAATTTAAAAAGAAAACGGCGTGGGGTCCCCCCAAAGATCCATACCAGACCCTTATCTGAGCACGCAGCCTGGCAGGCTGCAGGAAAAGAGGGGGGACGAGAGAGCGCCCCCCCTCCTGAACCGTACCAGGACACATGCCCTCAACATTGGGAGGGTGATGGGACAAGGGCCTCATCCCCACAACCCTTGCCCGGTGGTTGTGGGGGTCTGTGGAATCTGGAAGCCCCCTTTAACAAGGGGACCCCCAGATCCCGGCCCTCCCCCCTGTGTGAAATGGTAAGGGTTTGTACCCCTACCATTTCACAAAAAAACTGTCAAAAATGTTAAAAATGACAAGAGACAGTTTTTGACAATTCCTTTATTTAAATGCTTCTTCTTCCTTCTATCTTCTATCTTCTTTCTTCTATCTTCTTTCTTCCTTCGGTTTCTTCCTCCATCTTCTTCTTCTTCTGGTTCTTCTGGTTCTTCCTCCGGTTTTCTTGTCCGGCATCTTCTTTCGCGGCGTCTTCTTATCTTCTTCTCCTCGGCCGATCTTCTCCTCGGCCGATCCACGGTCACCCATTACGTAACCCCACCTCCTTCAGACATCACGGGGAATGCAATGGGGAAGTTCCCGTCAAGTCCCCGTGCTTCAGAGGGGGCAGGGTCACCGGGTGGCCCCACTCCCCGTTATTTAAGAACCATCAGAAGAGGAGAAGCGTCACACAGTGGGAGCCTCCCTCCATGCCATCATGGATGCGGAGCGGCCTGAAAAGAAGATGAAGACAAGAAGATGAAGAGAAGAAGATGAAGAGAAAAAGATGAAGAGAAAAAGATGAAGGAGCGGCCCGAGGAGAAGAAGATAAGACGCCGTGGAGGAAGATGCCGGACGAGAACACTGGAAGAACCAGAAGAACCAGAAGAACCAGAAGTAGAAGAAGATGGAGGAAGAAACCGAAGGAAGATAGAAGATAGAAGAAAGAAGATCGAAGAAAGAAGAAGCATTTAAATAAAGGAATTGTCAAAAACTGTCTCTTGTAATTTTTAACATTTTTGACAGTTTTTTTGTGAAATGGTAGGGGTACTTTTGTACCCCCTTACCATATCACACAGGGGGGAGGGCCGGGATCTGGGGGTCCCCTTGTTAAAGGGGGCTTCCAGATTCTGATAAGCCCCCTGCCCGCAGACCCCCACAACCACCAGGCAAGGGTTGTGGGGATGAGGCCCTTGTCCCCATCAACATGGGGACAAGGTGTTTTGGGGGGCTACCCCAAAGCACCCTCCCAATGTTGAGGGCATGTGGCCTGGTACGGTTCAGGAGGGGGGCCTCTCTCTCATCCCCCCTCTTTTCCTGTGGCCTGCCAGGTTGCATGCTGGGATAAGGGTCTGGTATGGATTTTTTGGGGGGACCCCACAACGTTTTTAAAAAAAATTTGGTGCGGGTTCCCCTTAAAATCCATACCAGACCTGAAGGGTCTGGTATAGATTTTGAGGGGGACCCCACGCCATTTTTTTTTAAATTTTGGCCAGGGTTCCCATTAATATCCATACCAGACCTGAAGGGCCTGGTATGGAATTTAGGGGGACCCCCCACGTCATTTTTCTAAAAATTTTGGTTCAGGGTTCCCCTGTGGGGAATTCCCATGCCGTTTTTATCAATGAACTTTTATGTTTATTGTCGGACCGGCAATTCATTAATAGCCGTGAGTAGTTTTAAATTACTTTTTTCCTTTGAAATTTAATTTTGCTGTCAGACTGTTCTAAACACGGGAAACATGTGCCCCTTTACAGCCATACTATAGACACCCCCCAGGTCCCCAAACACTTTTTATGACAATAACTTGCATATAAGCCTTTAAAATTAGCACTTTTGATTATTCATGTTCGTGTCCCATAGACTTTAATGGTGTTCGCATGTTCAAACACATTTTTTGCCTGTTCGCATGTTCTGATGCGAACCGAACAGGGGGGTGTTCAGCTCATCCCTACTCCTCACCCTGTTCATGGACTGGACTTGGGTCAAAGCAAGAACTAACACCAAGCCCAATGGCACGAGCTCTCCGATGAGAATGTAACTGCAACATGGCTAGAAAACGGTCGGCTGGTCAGAACGAACGCACTGAAAATCAGAAAGGACCTGAGAAGAATGAGCTGAAAATCAGAAACAAGTGGACAAGAAGACACTGAAAAGAAGAAGCGAACTATAAATAGAAATAGCACTGAAAGACAGGAATGAACTGACAACATGCACTGAAGAACAGATACGAACCCACAAGCACAAACTGAAAAGCAGAAACGAACTGAAAAGCACGAGGCTGAAAAGCGCGAATCGTCTCTCACCAAACTTCTACTAACACAAGATAAACACGAGATTAGCAGAAGGAGCCCAAAGGTTGGAGCACTGGCTATTGAACTTCCTTTTTTATAGTCCCGTTGTACGTGTTGTATGTCACCACATTCTCACGTTCGGAATTTTGGGCCAACATTTGTGTGACCATGTGTATGCAAGACAAGTTTGAGCCAACATCCTTCAGACAAAAATCCAAGGTTTTGTTGCCGGAAAGTCCGATCGCGTGTACGCGGTATTAGATTTGAGAGCGCGCCTGTAATAGATCCAAATAAGTTTGGTGTGCGTAAGTCTGCTTGTGAATCAATTCCAATGTACGTAATTTTTGCAGGAGCGTGTTAAGAGTGAGTTGTTTAGCTCATTTGCGTGCTGTGGACATTGCTAGGAGTGAGCCCCTTATGACACATTTATGTGCTTCCCATTGAGTGAGAGGATTTACTTCCTGTGTATCATTGTCAGTGAAGAACTCTTGTTTATGTTTGCGGATTTGGTGGTAGGGTCTGATAAGAGGGTGGAATCTAGTCTCCATGTTTTAATTGGGGTGTTTTAGTTGGTGTGGGTGCATTAGGAAGTCTTAGGGTTATTGTTATTGGATAAAGGTCGGACAGGAATATCGGTTCAATTGTTGCAGCTGATAATAGAGGAAGATCTCTTTGTAAGAGGAAGATATAATCAATTCTTGAGTAATGATCATGGGGAGGGGGGGTTAAGTCTTTCTCTCCAGGATGAAGCGTGCACCAGGTGTCGTGTAATTGAAGATCGTATAGTTGCGTTTTAATCTGCTTAAGAGTGCAATATGGCATGGAGGCAGTACTTGAGGAGGTGTCTTCTAGAGGATTAATTGCCACATTAAAATCGCCTCCTAAAATTAAGATACCCGATTGGAAAGAAGAGTGTGCTACTGCAATTTTTCTGAAAAAGCTTACCTGGGCAGAGTTGGGATTATAAAATTATAAATATTAACCAATGTAATCGTCCTGCCCCATAGGGACCCTTTCAGAAAAAGGTATTTGCCATCAACATCTGTCAGGGAGTCAGTGATTAACAGCAGGAGAATCCTAGAGAATACGATGGAAACACCTTTAATTTGGCATGTGTGTTCCTGGGCTGATAGACTGATGGGTAATTTATGAATATGGTTAGAGCAATAATATGTTTTCTGTAGGAGCATCACATCAGTTTTCATACTACGCATGTTGGTAAGGAGTTATGATCTTTTTTGTGGGATGTTGAGTCCCTTTGCATTTGGTGATATAATTTTAAGGTTAAAGCCATAATTTTACTGGTGGTGGTGGACATTTTGCTAAGTTGAGAGAACCGAAATTGACTGTCTTAGGTCACGCTTAAAGCTAGTCTATATGTCAGAATGACAGTAAGGGCAGAGGACCTTTCAAAGCGGAGGAGGAAAGGGAGAGAAAAAAAAAGGAGGGGGGAGGAGGGGACAGGCGCGGTTAAGAAAGGATAGGAAAGAAAGAAGAAAGGATATTTGGAGGGGAGGTTGGTAAACCAGCATTGGGCTTGAACCGGTCAATCCCAACAACAATAGCAAAGTATGCCATGTTAGGTCTCTGCTGTTTGGGGCAGTGTGGAGGTTTGAAAGGAGGTGGTCCAAACATTTGTGTGAGCAACAACTAGAGAAAGAGGGTATGCAGGCCCACGCAGGGTCCAAAGCTGGTGTATTAGTCACATATATACAGTACATAAATAATTGCCTATACCCCTGGAATTATGCATGTATATAAACAGACATGCATGAGGGAGAATGCTGGAGGATATCTTCAGCGTCAAGGGAGATAATCAATGTAGAATTATGTGCTTCATGTTTTGCCTTTCACCCATCATTAAATGGTGTTTGATGTTTCTAGGAGTGAGGTAGCCAGCTGACTAGGGATGGCACTCCATTGAACAATACACTTAAAAAGAAGTTGGGTGTATGCCAGTGGAGATGAGAGTGAGTTGTATTTGTTTTGGAGAGAACCCGTTTGTACGAAAGCGTTTGCCTCGACATTGAAGTAGGTTTTGAAAGAGAGCATCTTGTATTAGCGGGT
Organism: Aquarana catesbeiana; assembly: GCF_042186555.1. Classification (NCBI taxonomy): domain Eukaryota; kingdom Metazoa; phylum Chordata; class Amphibia; order Anura; family Ranidae; genus Aquarana; species Aquarana catesbeiana. Next base: position 249,829,656 of record NC_133325.1, on the reverse strand, counting down.
GTGAAAATATGTTAACAAGAGCTTCCCCCTTGAGAAAGAAAATAGTGTATCTCATCCCCGTTATGTTCTGCTAATGCCCAGTATAAACATATAATGTATTGTTGTGTATGTAAAGAGGAGTACCCATAGAGTAGTGTGGGAGCCAACTGTGAGGTTACCATTCTGGTGTTATCATTAATCAATGAAAAAGATGGTTTACTGTTGAAAGTAGGTTCTGTCATCAATTAGGTCCCAAGCTGTTGCGTTCTTTACAACACTATGGATTGTCAGATACCAGTGCCTGTGCATGTCTGAGGAGAGGGTGTTGTGGAAAATTTTATATTAATGTATTGTCATAAGTCTCCCAGTGTGTGTTCAATCGTAGCCCGCTCTAAAGAGCTGACTGGGGCAGACCAACGCTGGTTGAGATCCGTTTGGTAGTGAAAAGCTCTTTGGGGATGTAGAGAAATGTTTGTGGAGTGGGGACATGTTCGCCAGCTAAGGGCCCCTGTGCGATGCACAGAACGATCATCTGGTGGGGGTGTGTTCGCTCTGCAAAGACATTATCGGTTTAACGAGTGTGCTCTCATGTTGCCCCTGTGTGCCTGATCAACACATTTGTGGCCCAATGAGTGTACGCCTGCCAATAATCTCTCGTCCACAAAGACAGTAGAATAATCCAGGTATACATTGTTCTCTGGAACAATGTATAATAGGGATTTCTATCAACGGGAATACGGGAGTCTTTTGGGTTGTTCTGGTTGGAGACAGGGTTAATGTTTGAAAGCCATGTGGCTTCTAAAAACATACATGCACCCTGTCTCTGCTCAGACACACCCATAAGACTCCTATAGTCATTGTTCATTGGTTGTTGCATTTTCCTGTGTTGTTAAATCCTTATACTTACATCCTGTGAGGTCATATCCTGTGAGGTCACAAGCTTTGTAAGAGGTGTGTTTGGCTGTTGGAGGCTGAACCCTTGAGTTTTTGGGACTTCCTATTGATATGCTAATAAAGTGGGTCACTCAGACAGCTGAGGCGGGCTGGCTGCAGTGTGTTCTTGGAACTGGAAGCATGAGGATGTGATTATTTGTCTAGTTGGCTGGATGGGGCACACACCAGAGGATGGATAAGATCAAAAGGTGAGATGCATTTATATCATTAGACAAAATTGTTATTATGATTAGAAACAGGAGATTTGGCTGTGTGCTTTGCGTACAACCAAATTTCCCTGACAAGGGGTATTACACAGAAAGGGCTTCATTAATGGTATGCTTTGGGCACATTTGGCTATGTAAGCACGAACCTGCTCCTAGATGGTTTACTACAATAGATGAATGGACAACAATAAATTGTGCTCATTGCGTAGATAATGTCTATTAGCATATGACAGTCTAAGATGTTGATTGGTAAAAGGTTGTATATAAGATTCAAGCAAGCTGACAAGGCTGAAGGGGGGATCCTAGGTCCTGTGATTTATTTCCCCTCAAAGATATCAGGAAGATATTATTGTAAGGCGAGATGTGTAAAATAAATTTAGTTATAGCATGTTGACTTTCCCAATTAAAGTCTAATGCCCGAACACACGAGCGGATTTTCCGTCGGAAAAAACTTGGATGGTTTTTCCGATGGAATTCCGCTGAAGCTTGGCTTGCATACACACGGTCACATAAAAGTTTGCTGAACTTTTGACTGTCAAGAACGCGGTGACGTACAACACTATGACGAGCCGAGAAAATGAAGTTTAATGCTTCCGAGCATGCGTCAAATTGTTTCCGAGCATGCAAAGGAATTTTGCTCATCGGTATTGCTACAGATGACCAGAATTTCCGATTGGAACTTTTTCAGACCGAAAAATTCAGAACCTGCTCTCAATCTTTTGCTGGCTGGAATTCGGCCAGCAAAAGTCCGATGGAGCATACACACGGTCGCATTTTTCGAACCAAAAGCTCTCATCGGTCTTTTGCTGGCCGAATTTCTGATCGTGTGTACACGGCATTATAAGCCAATATCTTTTGTGCACAAATAATAATGTAATGGAATTTTGTAAGTTCTGTATATAATTGTATTCTATTTTGTATGTATTGCACACTGCCCTCACTGTGCACGTAAAATTGTAATATTAATGTGATACCTATGTAATCATGTGTATAAAAACCTTCAATTGCATCATAATAAGGCAGAACAGTTATTTGGAAAGATGCTGAGCGTATCTTTTGTGTCTGTTCCCTACTGCAGTAGTTATTATTAATTTGGAACCACTAATCAATATGAGGATAGGAGTTGCCTATCATCAATTTAACCAAGTCACGTGGCAAGCTTTGCCTTAGGAGGGGTTTACAGGTGACCCTGAGTATCCGAAATGAGGAGCTTGAGATGATCCGGGAATTTCTGATAATCAGCCAGCTGAGGTAAGCCTTTTGCTTACATTTGAGTTATCAGACTTTCTTAATCGGTAAGGCATTTTCGGGACAAAGGGTACCTATTTTACTCCCGTTAATCGAACTGTATTGATTGGTGGTTATATGTTATATTGTCACTGTCTACTGTCCATCAGAGTGTTATAGATAAGAAAGGGAAGAATAGTGCTGTTCACAGGTATATGTCGTACATCTGCTAGATAAATTAGTTTAGAGGCAAGAGGGTATAGGCACACATAAAGAAGACTGGCCAGTCATTATGGGCATTAAACTAAGTAAGGGAATGAAGGGTAAGAGACCCTCAAAAATGCCCTGTGCAAGAGGAGCGCTATATATGAACCGAAGGTGCGGTTCTGCCTATATCGAGCCCCTAGATTAATGTTTAAAGTGGACAGGGATCCACAATGGATAACTGGGTTACCACCAAGGTCCACAGGGACTAAGAATCATGCAAAGTAAACAGCTAGAGAAACAGCTATCTATGTGAGCAGGATGGATCAAGGGTGACATTAACACTAGACAGAAAGGGACAATTTCATGTTAAGTTGTGGGATGAATTTGGGGTCAGGCACTACAACTAGTAAAGTCAAGAAACAGAATAATGAGAATTAAAACAGGATACTTTATATGTTGTCAGAGAGGGAAGATGGGATGAGCACTGTGGCTGCCTGTCTGATCATAGAAGCTAGATATAAAGGATATCTGAACAAAATAATGTAAGCGATTTTATAGAGATATTCGTGTATGTGTGAATGCTGGGACCTTTAGTTCTATCCCTTGTGTGTGTCATGTACGCAGATGTGACCCCCTCCTTTGTGCTCTCATGAAAGAATGTGGCTGGGATGAGAGGTTCGTGATAAGCTGGAAGGACACCATGCCAATTCCATCTTTTTTAGAAAAAAACATTTATAACAAAATGTGCCGAGTTAACAAATCTAATGATAAACAATGTGATCACAATTATTTTTTGAATCTGTTTTCCAAACATGGTAAAATGAAGGTTACATTTAACCGTGTATTACACAAATTGAATATCTTTTGATAGTGGAAACAGTGCATTTAAAAAAGGGAAATTAAGTAAAATTAAGTAATGATGATTATTCATTTCTAATATGAGTTTAACAATTTTATTAGTAATATAAATATATTCAAACTGGTTTAGACAACCTTTGGTTGGAAATGAAATCCAGGTTAATGGGGAAATTTGTAAGGAATGGGATTAGTTTAGATTAAGATAACAATTTTGTAATTTTACATTTATACAATAAGCCCTTATTGAGAGAAAAAAAAGATTAAGATGAGGTTGTTATTTGGAATACAGCTGCCATAATATTTAACAAAGCCAAGATGGATGGGATACATAAGAAGTTTTTCTACAAAAATTACATTTTAAGGTTTTTGATAATAACTTGATGTGCGGTCCATGATGTGAGAGTTATAATAAATACAATTTAAATATAACAGACCCATCACATCAAGTCCACACACCCTGTTAGGATAGATGCCACCTGCAGCCAGTTGTTTTATAGTTTTTGATGCTTTCTGGTCCATCATACAGATTGTTGGTCCTTTTGTTTTTATTTATTTTTATTTTTGAAATCCGAAGCAGAATGTGTGGGATTGTGAAATGATGTGCCTATTTTCCTTGTAAGTACAGTGGTAAAGGCAGAAGAATATTTTGGATTTATGGACATCTCTCCATTAGGGATGAGCTTCGAGTTTGAGTCGAACTCATGTTCGACTCGAACATCGGCTGTTCGCCAGTTCGCTGAACAGCGAACAATTTGGGGTGTTCGCGGCAAATTCGAAAGCCGTGGAACACCCTTTAAAAGTCTATGGGGGAAATCAAAAGTGCTAATTTTAAAGGCTTATATGCAAGTTATTGTCATAAAAAGTGTTTGGGGACTTGGGTCCTGTCCCAGGGGACATGGATCAATGCAAAAAAAAGTTTTAAAAACAACCGTTTTTTCAGGAGCAGTGATTTTAATAATGCTTAAAGTCGAACAATAAAAGTGTAATATCCCTTTAAATTTCATAGCTGGGGGGTGTCTATAGTATGCCTGTAAAGGGGCACATGTTTCCCATGTTTAGAACAGTCTGACAGCAAAATGACATTTCAAAGAAAAAAAGTCATTTAAAACTACTCGCGGCTATTGCATTGCCGGTCCGACAATACACATAAAAGTTCATTGATTAAAACGGCATGGGAATTCCCCACAGGGCAACCCCGAACCAAAATTTAAAAAAAATGACGTGGGGGTTCCCCCTAAATTCCATACCAGGCCCTTCAGGTCTGGTATGGATTGTAAGGGGAACCCCGGCCAAAATTTAAAAAAAAAAGAGGGGGGGACGAGAGAGCGCCCCCCCTCCTGAACCGTACCAGGCCACATGCCCTCAAGCATTGGGAGGGTGCTTTGGGGTAGCCCCCCAAAACACCTTGTCCCCATGTTGATGGGGACAAGGGCCTCATGCCCACAACCCTTGCCCGGTGGTTGTGGGGGTCTGCGGGCGGGGGGCTTATTGGAATCTGGAAGCCCCCTTTAATAAGGGGACCCCCAGATCCCGGCCCTCCCCCCTGTGTGAAATGGTAAGGGGGGGTACAAAAGTACCCCTACCATTTCACAAAAAAAGTGTCAAAAATGTTAAAAATGACAAGAGACAGTTTTTGACAATTCCTTTATTTAAATGCTTCTTCTTTCTTCTATCTTCTTTATTCTATCTTCTCCTTTTTCTTCTAGTTCTTCTGGTTCTTCCTCCTGTTTTCTCATCCGGCATCTTCCTCTGCGGCATTGGCGTCCTCTTCCCTTCGTCTTCTGGGCAGCTCCGCATCCGACCATGATGGGAGGCTCCCGCTGTGTGACGCTTCTCCTCTTCTGACGGTTCTTAAATAATGGAGGGCGGGGCCACCCGGTGACCCCTCCCCCGATGCATGGTGACTTCTCTGTCCGCCCCCTCTGATGTCACTGGGAATGCCACAGGGAAGTCCCCATGCGTCAGAGGGGGTGGGGTCACCGGTTGGCCCCGACCTCCGTTATTTAAGAACCGTCAGAAGAGGAGAAGCGTCACACAGCGGGAGCCTCCCATTCCATCATGCTGGATGTGGAGAGGCCCAGAAGAGGAAGGGAAGAAGACGCCAGCGCCGTGGAGGAAGATGCCGGACGAGAACACCGGAGGAAGAACCAGAAGAACCAGAAGAACCAGAAGAAGAAGAAGATGGAGGAAGAAAGATGCTGAGCGTATCTTTTTTGTCTGTTCCCTACTGCAGCAGTTATTATTAATTTGGAACCACTAATCAATATGAGGATAGGAGTTGCCTATCATCAACTTAACCAAGTCAATAATAATAAACAAACGAACACAAAAAAATAAATAAATACATAAATAAAAGGCATTTATTACATTTGCATTAGGGTCCATAAGAGCCCCATTGATTGACCATAGTAACTTAGACTTAGTGTCAGTGCAGCATGGGGGCGGATCTAGAGACAAATTGGTGGGGATGGTAGGAATGAAAGGGAGAGGATAGGTATAGTACATGTGTGGGTAATATTATGGAGGGGGAGGAGTATAAAGTGTAGGGGAGGGAATGAGGGGAGGTGGAAAGGAAAGAGAGGGGTAAGTTGTAAGGAAGTCTATCCATCACAGGGGGGACTGAGCTACAGAAACTAGATACTTTAAGTGAAAATAAAAAATATGGGTTAGAGAATGTCTAACAGCCTAGCTGTTGATGAGAGTGACTATAGGCACATGTAGTGTAGAACAGCCTCAGACCTGCATTTCGAAGTTGGGTAGTTCCAGTCTGTCTCTTTGGATTATAAAAGGCTGAGACTGCAGCCAAAAATATCGTAAAGGATGTCCTGTGAATTCAAACCAGTGCCAAGGCATATGTATGGTCTACTTGAGCTCATAAATGGTAGAAAGCTCATATTATCGCAGATCCGGGTAGTAGAAGGGAAGTTAAGTTAACAGAAGAGAGTCTCAAACAAGGGATGAGAGCAGAGCTCCCAAACTTTGGGAGAACATGGATTTGAGAGGAACATGGAAGCTGGAGGTGCAAACTCAACAAAATTCCTTCAGGAGTCCCACTGTGGGGTACTTGTATGACTTGCGTGATGAGTCTTCAGTCTCGCTGGGCTCTCCGGTGAGCATGGAATGCAGGAACGCTACCTCTTCCTGGGGACTGGTAATTTGCCGGTGGCGGTGAAGCATGATTGGCTGACAGAGGGCGTCTCGAAGGATGGTGACCTCTAGGGTGCTGTATATCCATCTGTTCGATTGGTGGATAAGGAGGTGCACTGGAGTCGGTGTAGAAAATTTTAAAGATCTACCACTGGTATATATAGGCTCTCGCAGAAAGCGTTTAGGTCTTCGGGGAAGCTTAGGTGTGCTGTGTGGCCTGCCATACCCAATAGGCAGAACGAAAACTTCCATTAGTAAAGTTTGCCTTTTTTATGCAGCAGGTCCAACAGTGAACAAAGTTTTTTTGGTGTTGGAGGGTAATATACGACAGGTCTTGGTATAATTTAATGTCAGCACCATGGAAGAGAATACGGCCCCTGATCCTTGCTCGTCTGAGGATTTCTTCTTTGAGGTGAAAATTCACTATACAGCAAACAACATCCCTGGGAGGGTCAGTGTCTCTCCCCCTTTGTCTTGTAGCCTGGTGTAGGTGTATCATGTTGATTGGCATCTCAGGCGCCCTTTCTAGGAGAACATTAAATATGGTGAGATTAGCTTGTGTTAATTGCCTAGGTTCTACAGCTTCTGGAAGGCCTTTGACCCGAATGTTGTGGTGGTGACCTCTATTATCCAGGTCTTCCACGTGGTGCTGCAGCTCATGCAAGTGTAAGGTATGTGCATCAGTGATTTGATGTACCTTGTGAATGGCAGCATCATGGTGGGTTGTAGTCTCCTCCACTTCCTCCAGCCATGTGGCTACAGCCTGAATGTATAGGCGTAGATCTGAGATGGCTACAGTTATACTGTTTTTTATGTCCAATGCCACTGCATGTAGGTCTCCCAGGCTCAGAGGTTTTCCTGAAGGCTGGATGGATAAAGCAGGCTGTGTGTTAGTGGAGCGGGAGAGGCTGCTGCTCGAGGATCGGGCTCTGCTGCCTGCAGCCTGGGATGAGGCTGTGGTCTCCCAGGGTTGGGTCTGAAACATCTTTGGTATGTTACGGCTCAGTTGTGTGCCCAAGTCTCAAGGAGAGTGAGAGTGAGTAGCGGAGGTGCTCCTCTTTGGTTTGCCCATGATTTGCTGGCTTCTGATCTGCTAGTTTCCATCAGACAGCTTTAAAAAGGGCCATCATGTGCAGGAGCAGAAAGCTTAAGCGGCCATCTTCTTCCATGTCCAAACCACGCCCCATTTTTTTAAGCTTTTCTCTAAAAGTTCAGAAAAAAAGGAGGCGGAGAGTTAAAGTTACACTCTGCAGAGTTCAGTGGGGAGAGCACTGAAAGCTGATAGGATGGAAAAGACGCCCCATCACGCAGCACACAGAAACAGATCTGAGGCTGTCAATCTGCTGGATGTCCCTCCCCTGACACCATTTTAACTCGTCAGAAGTAATTTATGCTAATAGCAGAGGAACAAAAAAGCATTGGAATGATTTAGCATGCGATCTGACATGTCGGCAATAGCACCATCCAAATCGGTGTGACGCCCACTTTGCGGCGCTACACCGACTCCCAAAAGTAGTTCCTGCACTACTTTTGGCGACTTTGGGTGCAATTTCAATAGACATCTGTGCAGGAACCCCCAAAGTTGTATGTCAAATCACCCCTGAAGTCGGACTGCATTGTTCAGCTGAACTTGCATGGTTTCTAACCTGCAGCAATGTGAACCTAGGCTTAATAAATCAACCCCTTAGTGCTTTTAATTGAGACAAGTATACATTATAGAAGCATATGCTTTGTTCATATTTCATGTCTGAGGTTTACAACCACTTTAAAATACAGATTGCTAATAAGCATGATAACAACAAACAGCATCATGATACAGAAGTGTCTCCGTACACCAGCAAGAAGATGGCATGACAAGTAATTGCTCTTTCTCATGACAGCCACTTCTCATATGAATGAGAAACTAACATGCATTCTTGGATGTAACCGGAAGGACCCAAAAAGCAGAGAAACATTATGAACTCCTAATTACTATTATTTATTAATTTTTTTGTCAATAGTTTTTTATTAAGTTTAAGAAAATGAACAATACAATATATGAAAGAACAGAATAGACTATGGTCATTCAGAGCAACACAGAACTATAGGGTGTGCCGCACAAAGCTTCAGGCATGCAAGGTGGGAAGGATAGCATTGTGGTGACAACATTTGACCCATGTGTTTCATTGTTTATTGTTTAAAGGACGTTTGCATGACAGATCTGTAAGAAAACATCTTTTCAAATCAGTAGTTGACATTTACCAATTTCATGATTTCAGATAGATTTGGTGCTATGCCTTGTCTCCAGTGCCTCATTAGAACATGTTTTGCCACTAAGAGTACATGTATTATGGGGGTCGTGGCTGGCAGCGGAGCAAGATGACCGCTTAACCCTCCAGCTCCACTCAGCCTCGAGACATACAGCAACAGCCTGTGTTCTCCAGTGGTTTTTATCACCTCTCTACCACACTGGAGGGGATCTCCTAGATGCAACACCTGGACAGTATGCCCAAAAAGAAGAATAACAAGCCCCACAAGTCGCGGTGCCTCATTAATTTTTTTCTCCACCTCCAGCCATGCAGCAGAGCAAAGATGGTGCCAGAGTGGCACCTCATCCCTCCTCATTGGAAGCCGGTGACACTCGGGAGTCCACAAACAGCCAGGAGGATATGGACGGCTCAGCACCTGCACCAGTCCTAATTTACAACTCATCTACTGACAGAGGTAATTGTTAAGCCTACCCACATTCCTGCATCTGTCAGGATGTTTTGGCACTGCTCAAAAATGTAGACAGTTCTCTCAAATCACTGCGGTACTCTGAGATCACGTCATATACAAATGGGGCTTCCCCACCAAGCTTGTTGTAACTTTACAAAACCAATCCACCAAAGGAGGGCATTAAAATATTGCTGAATTGGGGCCTCCTCACTTTACCTCTGCCTGACCCTAAACCGCAGCATCTCAGTACGCACAGCCAAGATTGTAGAATTTGAAATTCTAACTCCTCATACTAATAAGTGTTGCTGCTGTTACTCTGGTTTATACGTCCAGTTGCCCATGTTCTCGTTATAGCAATATGACAGTTTTCTTTGCCTTGGCATTATGAACATCTTAGATGAGCTTTACTCTAATGCCTCGTACACACGATAGGATTTTCCGACAACAAAACCGTGGATTTTTTTTCCGAAGGATGTTGGCTCAAACTTGTCTTGCATACACACGGTCACACAAATGTTGTCGGAAATTCAGAATGTCAAGAATGCAGTGACGTACAACACGTACGACGAGCCGAGAAAAATTAAGTTCAATAGCCAGTGCGGCTCTACTGCTTGATTCCGAGCATGTGTGGACTTTTGTGCGTCAGAATTGTGTACACACGCTTGGAATTTCCGACAAGTGTTGTTGTCGGAAAATTTGAGAACCTGCTATCAAACATTTGTTAGCGGAAATTCTGACAATAAACGTTCTATGGAGCATACACACTGTCGGACTTTCCGACAACAAGCTCACATCCAACATTTGTTGTTGGAAAATCTTATCGTGTGTACAGGGCATAAGAGTGTGTTTGCTGTCTTTTTTTTTCTTCTCTCTTTTCAGCAGAGAAAAAACAGGGTGCTAGGCATCCTAACACGTGTCAACTTTTTCATTTATTTTGTATTTTTTTCATCTGTCATTGTCTGTTTTGCTGTTGAATTGCTTTTTTTACTGCACTGCTTGCAAATAAGATCTGTTATTTGTGATTTGTAGTTATTTTACAGCTGCTTTGGTATGCAGTTTTAGAAGGTGTTGCTTATCTCTTCCATCCAGATTATTCTGATCGCTATCCAATATGTAAATTATCATCACATCTCTTAACACTAAGGGCCTAAATTCCCTTTTAAACTAAACTTATTGTGGAAAGAAGCTCTTAAACACAAATCAGAACTGATATGTGTACAAGAAACTACTGTAAAATAAATGTTTCTTCCCTCAAATCAACCATCTGTTCTCACAAGCAGTTTCCATATGGCTTTTTTGCTAACTCCACTAAAAAGAAAGCTGGGTAAAAAGAAATCTGGGTTCCTAATTGCTATGTGCTTCTCTGTATTTTTGACACTGCTCCACTCCGAGATCGCCACTTATGATAGATAAGTCATTTTAAATGCCTCAATTAACCCCTTCCCTCTGAGCATACGCTGATGTGCGGCCCTAGGTTTCGGGGGTTATACCGGGATGATTCCCGCAGCTGCAGGCATCATCCCGGTACCATTTTTTAGAGCGGGCGATCGGCTTTCCAGGTGTAACAACTGATGCGGCTAAAAGCCACTCAGCTGTTATACCGGAGGAGCGGGAGAGGACATCCCCCCTCCCGCCACCTCCCGCCGCTCTTAGCGGGCCTCCCGTCCCACCGGGAGTCTCGATCCGTGATGCACCACTTTCGGCGCCTAGAGACAGACTGGAACGAAGCCGGAAAAGGTCACCACAAATGAAAAGGGTGGATTTCGGAAGGGTTACAATTTCCCCATTACAGTTTTGTAAACTTGTTTTTGGTTGGTATTTGGAGCAAAGATGTTGACAATACTTGGGACTTCAAAGTCGCAGGACAAGTCGTACTCCATGATTTCCAATGAGTACCATTCATATATCTGTGACTTCAAGTCACAGCAACTTCAAAGTAGTCCCTGCACTATTTTGGTCCAACTTTGATGCGACTTGAGGACCGAAGACCTCAATATTACACAGGCATTGCTTCAATTTGCACCACAATCGCAGCAAAATCGCAGCAAAAATCCCGGCAAAATCATGCAAAAATCAGGGCAAAATTGTGGCAAAATTGCATGACTTTCAGATCGCATAAGTGTGAAAGAGGCTGACCCAGCCCAGAAATAATCTACTGCCCAGTTGGAAGACCTCTATGACCCTTTGAGATGCCTCCATGACACAGAAAGTGACTACACCTTTCATTCGCACATGCAAAAGACCTACTCTTGGATAGATATGTTTCTGGTTGATAAATACCCACTCCAATTGGTTATAGAAGCTTAATTTGACATCATTGCATAGTTTGACCATGCTTCCATAGCTCTAAAACTATCCCCCA